>NW_020799095.1:149303558-149381543 GCF_003259725.1 Athene cunicularia
GATCAACACTCCCACCCAACTGGGTGTCATCTGCAAATTTACTGGTGAGTAAAAAAGATACTGGATGCCCTCAATCCCCTCGTGTAGACCATCCATAAAGATGTTAAACAGGAGTGGCCCCAACACCCAGCCCGGCCTCCAACTGGATTTAACTCCATTCACCACAACTCTGGGCCCGGCCATCCAGACAGCTTTTTACCCAGCGAAGCGTGTGCCCATCCAAGCCTTGAGCAGCCGGTTTCACCAGGAGAAAGAATGCTGTGGGAAACGGTGTCAAAGGCCTTACTAAAGTCCAGGTCAACAACATCCACAGCCTTTCCCTCAGCCAGTAAGCAGGTCGCTCTGTCATAGAAGATCAGGTTTGTCAGGCAGGACCTGCCTTTCATAAACCCGCTGACTGGGCCTGATCCCCTGGTTGTCCCACACGTGTTGTGTGATGGTGCTCAGGATGAGCTGCTCCATCAGCTTCCCGGGCACCAATGTCAAGCTGACAGGCCTGTAATTTTCTGGATTATCCTTCCAACCCTTCTTATATATGGGCATCACATTGGACAATTTCCAATCTGTCGGGACCTCCCCAGTCAGCCGGGACTGCTGGGAAATGATGGAAAGAGGGTTGGTCTTGTTATTAAAGACTGAGGCAAAGAAGGCATTAAGAACCTCAGCCTTTTCCTCATCACTTGTTACCATGTTTCCTCCTGTGTCTATCTAGCAGGGGATGGAGACTCTCTCTGGTCTTTCTTTTGCTACTGACATACTTATAGAAACTTTTCTTGTTGTCCTTGATTGCTGAAGCCAGATTAATTTCCAGCTGGGCTTTAGACTTCCCTATTTCCACCCTGCACAGCCTCACAGCCTCTCTGTAATCCCTGTGAGTGGCTAGCCCCTTCTTCCAAAGGCTGTAAACTCTCCTCCCTGAGTTGCAGCCAAAGCTCCCTGTTCAGCCAGGGCAGTCTTCTCTGTCACCGGCTTCTCTTAGAGCACCTGGGGACCGCCTGCTCCTGAGCCATTAACACTTCCTTCTTACAGAGCGCCCAGCCTTCCTGGGCCCCTGGACCCTTCAGGATCATCTGCCAAGGGATCCTGTAAAGCAGGTGCCCAAACAAGACAAAGTCAGCCCTTCTGAAGTCCAGGATGTCAGTCCTGCTTCCCCTCTCCTGGTCTCCCTAAGAATAGAGAACTCTGTTATTTCATGATCGCTGTGCCCTGGTCAGCCTCCAACCACCACATCATCCTCCAGTCCTCCTCTGTTCACAAAGAGGAGATCCAGCAGGGCACATTCTGTGGTCGGTTCACTCTCCAACTGCATCAGGAAATTATCTCCTACACATTCCAGGAATCTCCGGGACTGGTCCCGCTCTGCTGGGTTGCATTTCCAGCAGATGTCTGGGAAGTTAAAGTCTCCCACAAGAACAAGGGCAAGAGATTGTGAGATTTCTCCTAAATGCCTATACAATATTTCATGCAGCTCCCTGTCCTCGGTGGGTGGCCTATAGTAGACCCCACTACAACATCTGCGCTGTTGGCCTTCCCCCTGATTCTAACTCAAAGACACTCCACCCTGTCTTCACTACACTTGTGCTCAAAGCAATCCTAACAGTCCCTGACATGCAGCACCACCCCACAGCCTCTCCTTCCTTGTCTGCCCCTCCTAAAGAGATTGTATCCATCAGTTGGCACATTCCAGTCATGGGAGACATCCCACCATGTTTCTGTGATAGCCACGACATAATTTTCCTGTTTCATCACAGCTTCAAGCTCCTCCTGTTTGTTACCCATGCTGTGTGCAGTGGTGTACATGCACTTCAGATGGGCTGGTGTTTTACCCCCTTCCCCGTTTAAATCTCTGTCATTATCATCAATCAATATTATAGATCAACGGATAGATAGACAGACAGATATAAGTTACTGGTGCCTGATATCTAAATCACTGTTTTGATTCTATTAGGGATGCTAACTTGATTTCCAATCTAAGTGGTTATCACACATTTAAAAGGATTACAAATGCTTATTTAAAAGACTGAGTCAGCTCACTCAGAAAACTTCATAAATATGCAGCAGGAAACTCCCAAACAGTGACTCATAACTTCAGAGGTCTAAAACAGACAAATAATAATGAAATTTCAAACTGTTACTCATACTCAATTAAATCCTAAACCAAAATCATCCTGCTTCTGTGAATTCCACTTGACCATCATTAAGTTCTACAGAAATAATATGAGGAAAAAAAGAGCAACATAAGATAACTGGGTAGTGCTAATTCTTAACAGCTTGTATGGAAAAACTATTTCATATAAACATACATCCAACAATAACTCTTTCCCTTACAACTGACGCATGGGTGGAATTTGTCTTATCTTATTTAAGAATGACTGACTAAAAAAAAAAAAAAAAAAAAAAAGAAAAACTTTGCCAACTTTTTCTCTACAGAAAATAAAAATTAAACATGATGTGAGAATACGCAACAATCCTGAAGTTTCTTCTCCACAGAGCTCTATTTGTCTATTTATCTATTGAAAGTTGCAACTCAACAATTCTGTTGAGCTCCTAGTTACAAAAGGCACTGACATACTCTAGCTACCTATTCTTCCATGATACTTAGAATAAATGTTTAATGACATTGCTAAGTATCATCACAATGCTCCTAATTTGTCTTGAAATGAGTATCTTTTTCAAGTTTAACAGTATTAAAAATACATGTAATTTCCATAAAGGTAGTGAGTTCTGTAAAATGAAAATGAAGACTGTCTTATACATTTATTCTTGCAAATCTTAGTGAAATACTGGCTTTTTTTTTTTTTACAGACACTTTATCAATCATTTCACTGAAAGACAAGCTAATGTATGCACAATGTAAAAACATATAAATGCAAATTAATATCAGCACATGATAACAGAAAACAAAATATCCATTCCATTTATAACTCGAATGACAAAACTACTGCATGCGACACTATAAAATTTATGGGAATTAATTTTAAAGAAGGGTGGGACACCATCTTGTACTTCTGGAAACATGAAACATACTTGATAGCCTACTGTTAATTATTTAGTCTAAATAAGAATATACTAATGGCCTCAAGCTGCCCAGAGAAGGTTTAGACTGGCTCTTAGGAAGTATTTCTTTGCAGAAGGGGCTGTTGGGCGTTGGAATGGGCTGCCCAGGGCAGGGGGGGAGTCCCCATCCCTGGAGGGGTTGAAGAGTCGGGCTGACCCGGTGCTGAGGGATCTGGTGGAGTTGAGAACGGTCAGGGTGAGGTTAATGGTTGGACTGGAGGAGCTTCAAGGGCTTTTCCAACCTCAATGATCCTGTGATTCTGTAACCATTAAGTGCCTATTTTGAGCCATTCCCTGAAAGCACCCCAAGTTCACAGGGCTCAATACCATACATAGAACTGAATGGAGCCCTGACCCGCTCCATCCTGTGTGCCAGACTTCCCACAGTAGGTCAGGACTGTGTTTGTTGTACTTGTGTGCAAACAGGCTGAATGCTTCCCAGTTACAGCAGCAACACTGCCTAAAAGTAAGAAACAAGTTTTGAGACAAAAAAAATAAAAAAGGAATTATGATAATTATGATGAAATCTTTTTTTTTTTATTCAAATTGATTCAACCTGAATAATGGTACTGTGCCTTGCTCAAAACCAAATCAATTTTTTTTTCTTTAGTTTGTTGGGGGGGTGGTTGGTTGTTTTTTAAAAAGATAGAGGTAATTATATGAAGATTAGATTTGGTTATTTAAAGTATCAAAATACACAATTTCAGCCATTCCAAAGTTCTCCTATGCCCTCTTCCCTTTTTTTTAAATTATGAATGATTAAAATCAGGTGATAGTTCAATGTCACCTTTGCTAAAAAAAAAAATGCTCCCTTCTCATTCAGAAACTCATTCTTTTTAGTTGCTTAATGGAAGAAATTACGAACATCAATTCTAACACACTCATGTTCTATTGCACATATACGTTTTTACTGAGCAGAGTTAGGAACTCTTATATTTAAAAGTCATTAACTGTCTACCAATAAAACTGTATTATGCTCTCCCTAACAGAAGGTAAATAGTAGTCAAAACTTCAAGTCAAGCCACAATGAAGCATATATAGTTGACTACCTATCCTTGCATCTAGATGGTGTCACACCCTGCTTTAAAAAAATAATAAAATTATGAAGAATCAATTTGTTCTTGTCCATCTCTAACATTTTAATTTTATCACACCAAATGGTAAACAATCTGTTTGGCAACTTATGATCTATTTTTACCAGGTAACATGAGGGTAGCTTTTTCCTGTTGAAATAAAGACATATAAGATCGCAGTTTAAACATATAAGCCTCACAACTTTAATATAGGAAAAGTGTAAACCACTCCTAAGTACTGTGCTTGAGGGTTGATTTGTAATTGTTTGCCTAAGGCAACCTATCTGCATTCAACCCATATCAGAGAAAAATGAAGCTATATGGATTTTAAAAAGGAAATAAACTTTTCCAAAGCAGACGAGAAATACAAATGAGTTCTGAAAAATGTAAGTTATTAGGGTGATATGCAATATTTCAAATATTTGGTACTAAAACTGTGCTGAGGTAACTGCAGTAGTCACAAAATGTTAAAAAGAAAATATCCAGGTTTAAAATACCACAGAATAAAATTAGCCACAAAATTATGATGGGACCTCAAGTCAGCCAAAACTCTGAAACAGATTTATCTAGACTTCTCTCTCCTAAAAGTCTTCCTTTCCATTCCTTAAAAGTTACAATTTTCTGAAAACAGGTACCATTAAAAAAAAAAAAAAAAAGACAGAACAGGATTGTAAAAGCTTTCTAAATAAGTTTTCCCTGCCTGCTATATTCTTTCACATTTCCCTTCTTCACTTTGAAGGTGGTTGGTCACTGGAACAGGATCCCCAGGGAAGTGGTCTCAGCATCAAACCTGTCAGAGTTCAAGGAGTGTCTGGATGACATATGGCGCAGTTGTGGGTAGTCCTGCAAGGAGCAAGGAGCTGGGCTTGATCATCTTTATGGGTCCCTTCCAACTTGAGATATTCTAGGATTCTGCCATTCCACCTTGGTGACTTTGTGTGAACTCTGCACAACCCACTGTTGATCTTTAAGGGTGAATTTTCAGGATGTGGTTTGTCTGGATCAGGAAGATCCTTTTGTGGTCAATTTACTGCTTGTTCTTATTTACCAACTCTTTGTTCACATTGTGGAGTGGTCTTGAAGCATGCAGACTTGATTATTTCAAGGTGATTTATGAAGGGCTGCATTAGGAAGTGTCACCAGCAGGAAAAGGGAAATGGTCTTTCCCCTCTACTCAGCACTGCTGAGAGCCATCAGGAGTGCTGTGCCCAGCACTGGGCTCCCCAGTACAGGAGAGATACAGGCGTACTGGAGCAAGTCCAGCCCAGGGTCATGAAGATGACTGAGGAATATGAGCATCTGTCACACAAAAGGAGGCTGAGAGAGCTTAGAGTGCTCTGCCTGCAGATGAGAAGGCTCAGGGAGATTTTATTCATGTGTATCAATACCCAATGGAAGGAAGTGAAGAAGATGGAGCCAGGCTCTTCTCAGTGGGTTCCAACAGAAGGATGACAGGCAATGGGCACAAGTGCAATTCAGAAAATTCCCTTTAACCGTAAGAGAGAGCTTTATTGCTGTTAGCATAGTCAAATGCTAGAACAGGTTGCCCAAAGGGCTTGTGAAGTGTCCATTTTTGGAGACAATGTCTGACTAGACATGGCCCTGAGTAACCTGCTCTAGCTGACCATGCTTCCGACTAGGATTGGACTCGACCACCTTTAGAGATCTCTTCCAACAGAAACAATTCTGTGATACTAAATCACTCATCCACTAATAGGCATTCAAGTCCATGATACCAGATTAGAAACAGTCCAAAATAAAATATCCCATCCCTCCTCAAAAGCATTGGTAGCACAGACAACCTATCCTTAGCAGTAACATTCACTTTACAAACATGCATTTTTTGGCCACATTACTTACTATTGTAGACACAGTACATTCTGTCACCAGAGAGAGACGACAATCTGATTTTTGCTATTCCCATGAGTCTCCCTGGGTGTTGAGGTCTAGGCTTCCTGACGGCAGAGCTCCCATCCTTTCAGCAATTCATTTTTCCCCCTTCTCACCCCTCACTTGCAAAAATTCTTTCCCTCTCGAGCCTTCTGACCTGCTTCCCCAGAAAGCAATACCTCTCCCTCCCCAGAAGGTTCAGAACAACCCAGCACGCAGCAGTCAGGACACAGCAGGCAGGGACCTTGTAGCCTTCTCTGCTACACAGCCATAGCCTTGTAAAGCAGCATAGCCTCCAGCTACTCTTACCTGAATACATTTGTGCTGGGTTGTGTAACACAGGTGAATGACTATGCATTTTTAAGTATTATAATCAACATGTGCTGCCACCTCACCATTTTACACTGAGAAGGTAGTGGACAACAGTCTGCACCATTCTAAATATATCTTCAATTAATAAAAATAAATCTTTCACGTCCTCAGGTATTGCAGTGTAGCATTTGTGCTTGATTTATGGACTCTATGTCCATCACCGGCTTTTGCTTCTCTACTCTTTTTTTTAGTTGGCTTCATTAGAGCACCTGGTCAAGCAGAACTCACACACCTTTGGCAGCACACAGCAGACTGCAGGTCAGGCTTCAGTCATCTGTTTCACTGACCGTAAAACGCTAATATCTTGAGGGAAAATACAAGAAAAAGATTTTCTTTAAGTTTATTTCTTAACTCTGCTCTAGTTTAATTTTTTCCAACTAAATGAGATAAAGGAAGAGATCCAAGGATAAGGCAAGGAAGTGTTCAAGATTATAAAAAAGCATAGTACAGCTAGACAGCATTTTAGTGTTTCTCATTATAATATTTCAAATCCTATGGATAGAAAAATGAGAAAGAAAAATGATAAGACTCTTATAAATTTCAATAAAAACGGGGTTGCTTTTGACATATACAAATTCCACCTTTTCCATTTACAGGATTGCCACTTGTCTTGAATTTTGTTACAGGATACTCCCAGTTTTGATAGACCTGTCATGTGCCCTGTCAAACAAGCTTGCAATATATTGTAAAATTTGCAGAGGGAAGTATCTTTCTATTGCAGTGTGGGTATGACAGCTTTATGAATGACGTCAAGAAAAAAATGTTGTTGTTCAGAGCAAATATATGGCAAGGCATTATACGCTACTCACCCTCTGCCCACATTACTCAGACATTTCAGGCCTTGCTCTCCCTTTCTCCTGCTTCATACAAATTCAATTCTTCTGCTTTTTCATGCACTAGTTTAAAAGCATAAAGAAAAGCCAACACAACATACAACTGAAACTTGGTAATCAGAGAGAGAATAATGAGAGGTTTTAGCCATTCTCCATCTAATGGAGATTATAATACAAATTTAAACAACCGAATGTTCTAGAAGTGGCTATATGTTTTCACTGATTCCCTCAAAATTCTAACACCATGTTATATGCACTCTTACATTTTCATGTGCTTTTCTGAAATGTTTGATGAAAAAATCAATGTATGAACATACAAATATAAATTAAGAATAAACCCTGTTTTATACTAACAGTTCTAATACAAGCCTACATACACCTTAAAAAGATAATGATCAGTACAGTAATGTAAAAAATAGATGCTTTTTACTTCAGATCTTTCAGATCAGAAGATCCAGCTCCTGGCTATTTCTCAGTACCTGCTGGGATGCATCTTCTACAAAAATATTTAAGACAGCATGTTTTTAATTCTCATTTACTGCTCTTTCTTTCAGTTAAATTTAAGACCATTATACAGCATGTCCAATGCTCTCCCTAGGCAGACACCTGCTCACTTAAATTTACAGCGATTCACTAATATAATCTAAAAGCAAAGTGACTTATAACTAAGATAAAATTTAAATGATGGTACAGTCTGCAGAGAAAAGTTATGAATTTATACTTGTGAGAGTGGCCACACACAGTAACCAAAACAGGATGCTGAGAGAAGAGAGCAAGAACACAAAATACTTCCCAACCCACTCTCCCAGTCACAAATAGCATGAGATTCCTTGAAACAAAGGTGAATTCTATGTATTTAGTAACCCCCACTGAACCTCTCTTCTCTGATCCTGTTCAGTGTTTCTCTGAATCCAGAAAAACTTTCACCATCTCCCTCCTTCAAGTGTTTCTTCACATCTCTGAAGAACTCCAGTATGTGAAGCATATGGACTGTGAAGCACTGACTTCAAAAGAAATTAAAAAAAAAAAAACAAACAAAAAAAAAACCACAAAAACCCTTATCCCAAGTATATCAGACATACTTGTGTGTCCGCTAATTCTGTATTACAATTTCTATCAAAGTGTCCAATAGAGACATCAGGCTTAGCAGTACGCAGTGTCCCAGATCTGGAATTCTCAGAAAGTACTGGCACCATATTTGCCATGTATCAATCAATTCTCAAGCACAAAGATGGTTGAAAGCAGAAGGTGACAAACTACAGCTGACAACCACTACAACACCTTAGTTCACAGAGGTGCTCTTGTTGACAGTAATATTAGTTTTGTTCACTCGTACCACATTATTTTCCACATAAATTTGGATCCTAACAAAAATGTTTTCAGGGCACTTTTGAAAGATGGCATTTTGCTTTTAATGTGCTCTTTTGCCTTACTCTTTAGACATGCCAATTTCTTTTGTCCTCAAGTAATTCTTGACAGGTCAAAGGCATTTCCTATGGAAATATTTTTGTTCTCTGTTTCTGATGGCATGCCCTCCAAAAGTTTCCGTGCTACCTACCAAGATTTAACACTCAGCTCCTGTTTCCCTTCTTTCAACAACTTTCTCATTTTTATGAATATCTGCTTTAGGTAGCTTTAAGAAGCTGTGAACTACTTCACTGACTTTGTTGCTGTATCCAAAACCACTATTACCAGGTGGCACTTCAGCCTCCAAATTTGAATCAAGTTCTAAATGTTCCCTGGGAAAATGTCAGAGAGAGATTTTCTCTCATTGGCTTTCTAATCAACTGCTCCACAAAACAGACATTTTTTCAACTTTATTCTGTCTCACGTCCCAGTGCAGCACTGGTCCAACTTACAAGAGGAGAGTAGGAGTCATCTCTCACTACCATATCCAAAATCCACAGCCTCTCTAATATCCCCTAAAATCCTACAACCATCATGATGACCAGTCCATAGCATTGATTCACTGCCATCTTCTTCCTACTTAGGACTGAAATTTCACACTCGAAATTCTGTGTTATTTTTTGCAGCTATTAACAAAGAAATCCAGTGTTACCCAGTAATACAGTTGATTTATTAACCTGATCTGCTTACAATTTTCTCGAATTCATAGCACTGTACCACCATCAAAAAACCTCCTGTGTGTTCATTGAAATGCCCACCACTGTAATGCAGAGGAAATATTTAGAAACTTTACATTATCTTAAGAAAATTTATAAAGTGATGTTCTGCAGTTTATGGTTATGCTGAACAGAATGGTCTGGTACAGCACGGTACTGGACTTCAAAGCTCAAATATCTGCAGACTTGTCTTTTAGACTTCCTTATCCCAACCACGGTGAGTGCTCCTCACTGCTGGAATACCTGCCCTGCACTCATCTCTAAGCCTTGAACTGTGTGATAGGTAATAAATTCAGGATTAACCTAATATAATTTAAGTCATTATTAATGGAACCTACTAATCTGCCTGCGCTTTTAAGTGCTATTATATCAGTCAAAACAAAAAGAGATGTGACAGACAACTCATGCATGCAAAATTCCAGGTTGCTGATTTATCTATAGATGTGGAATGTTTTCTTCTACTTCAATCAAGCTACGAAGTTGGTGTTAAATGTTTTAACGTATAGAAAACCACTCAAAAAAATTCAGCTTTGTACTGCTGTAGATACACAGCACCACACGGAGGAGAGCACAAGAAACAGGAGACAGAACTGTAGTTTGATTTTTTTGTGTGATACTTAAAAATCCTATCTTTGAAAGATAAAATCTCTTTCTTGTAAAAAGCCTAATATTCAAAATATGACCTGCAAATGTTCTCCCTGCAAATTTTCCAAATATTTTAACAGCAAATTGCTCGTTAAATTCACAGCTACACAAAGTAAAATCTGCTTCTGCTATTAAAACAGCAGTTCCTCTGAATGATCATGATGGATGGTGTAATAAGTGTTTTGCATGGCAATATTTTCATGTTTTAATTACACACACATTCAGTAGAGCTCTCAGATGTTTTTTACTGCATCACCTCACAAATAATCTGTTTTTTTCACTATTACTGTATGCTCAACCCGAGAGCCTACAGAATTTTATCAGGAAGATCTGACAAGAAAATAGCCAACAATGGGGGGAAAAGGAGCATATGAATTTGGCGTGATAGTTCTTGACTGAAGGGTTTATATGTTATTTTTTCTGCTTACTGGATGAACGGTGTGTCCGTGCCCAGGCGCTGGCAGGGGGCTGCAGGGTGGCCTCTGCGGGGTCCCAGGCGGCTCCAGCGGCCCCAGCCAGGACACAGCTGAGCCCCTCAGCCGAGCTGGGGGCGCCCGGGGGAAACCAGGTTGGAGCAAGGGCCAAAGGCGGCCCAGGCAGAGGAGGGGGAAGCCGAGGAGGGAGCAGCAGCAGAGGGACCCCGAGGCCGGAGGAGGAGGAGGGCAGGAGGTGCTGCAGGCCCGGCGCAGGGATCCCCTGCAGCCCTGGAGAGACCCCGCGGGAGCAGAGACCCCCCCTGCAGCCCGGGGAGGGCCCCACGCCGCAGCGGGGGGATATTTCCTGCAGGAGCTGCGGCCGTGGAGAGCCCCGGCGGGAGCAGGTTGTCCCTGCAGGACTGCAGCCCGGGGAAGGGCCCGCGCTGGAGCAAAATCAGAGCAATATCATCACAACGCCAACAGAGGTGGACAATTTACATCCACAATAAGACACCAACCTTTGTCTCTTCACTGCTTTACAACAACAAAAGATTCTTTACAGTTATTCCACTCTGGCAATGTCCAGTCAGAGTTTTGCCCCTTACCTCTCCCAATCTGTGGCCCTATCATCACCCATGAGTTTTTACAACTTACCTCTCCCCATCCTATTGCGGGGGGGTAGGGGTTGCATCTGCCACCCAGCTGAGGTCATCCCACCACACTGGAATTGTCTATTAAAACATAATTTATTTATATTTTTCATTTTACTAGACCGTAAATATATAATTTGCTTTTCTCTTACAATGGCCTTACAAAAAAACTGCATTCAGACAGTCAATAGCATTCTATCATGAACTCTCTTTTCCCCTAGTTTGTTCATATTTATGAATTATATTCATTCAATGTCATCATTTGAAACAATTCTCGATTGAGTCTAGTGTACTCATTAATAATAAAGTGTGTACTGGAAATAAAAGGAAAAACAAGCACAGAAGTTCTGACTGGGGATCATAATAGGAACTCAGAAAGTCTTATATGTAAAATACAGAATGTAGAATCTTAAATTTTTCTTAAAAGATATTATTGTAAAGACTGTAAAGAACTAAATCTTTAACAATATAGTCTTGTACTTGTAAAGACTGTAAAGAACTAAATTTTTCTGGGTCTTTGACACTATTGCTCATTCCAGTCATGATATCTGGTAACCAAAAAAATTTAGCATTCAGCACTTCACAGATGTCAAACTGACAGATTAAAATTAACAATAATACTGCCTTCAATATTTACTTTAAATTGTCTTTCCTAACGGCTTGCCACTGAATCCTCTATTTTCTGTCCTTTTCAGACGATTTGTTCTTCTGTCCCAGCCCATGTGTCATCATAGAGAAATGCTGACTTGGTCTAAATGCAAGCAGCTTGTCAGAAACATCATCAAATCTGAGTTAAATATAGGTGGTGAACCATAATACATGTGCCATTTACATTGTACTCACTCTTACCATTTCCAAAAATTAAAGGGACCAGTCACATTCTATATTTTTATTAGGAATGGTGGCATTGCACATTGCAAGTAGTCACAGTGTGGGGGAAGCAGAAATCAAAATGTAAAGAGGGCCAAATTACAGAAATATTTTAGAATTACATTTGAGTTGTGGAGAAAATGAGTATATAGTTTAGTAGTCTATAATACAGTCTACAGAAAGGAAATCCTTCACCTTTCAGAAGGCAGAGCTCTTTCTTCAGGAGGAGGCACTAATCGATGTCCTAGTACAGTACTTAAATAGATTACCAAAAGCATCATACTTCTGATGAGACATAAAACCGGAACTCTGGCCCCCATTCTTAAAACCTGATAGTCTTCTCAAGCAGAGAAGTGTTAACCTTCATGTTTTGACCAAATTTCATTTGGATAATTATATTCCAACTAACTACTCTGGTCATTTCAAATGTCTAAGAGCCACCAAAACAAATTACGCTACACCTCAGCTCTCAGATCAGAATATAAGGAACTAGAAGGTCAGTGAGATAAACAGCAATAGATTGGTAGACAATTCTAAATGTCAGCAAAGCAATTTTGTGTAGGATATAAAACGCAATGGATAGCTAAGGCAAAATTTTTGAAAATTATGCTTAAAAGTATACGGGACTTTAGGTAACAATTATATGCACCGGCTGTGGTCTGCATTCATTAAGCCATTAAACCTGAGTTTTAGTTTAGACAGTGGCTCCTTTAACAGCCTTTATGTACTAACAAAAGCTATCCTCCTGTTAAGCATATTTGTTCTCTGCACTTTGGACAAAGAAAGCTCTATTACATGTGCATAACCTCTGTTTTCAGACACAAGAGAGTGGAATAAGGATAATTCTTCCATATTCCTTACAATATAAGGAATAGCACAAGCACAGAGAAATATTACACCAGAGGGAAACAAGTAAACAAAACAAATTGTAAAAAAATTAATACAAAATACACTGACGACTCACCAGGTGCAGGAATGAAAAAATTACCTAAAACATCACTGAAAATTATGTCAAAGCAACATGTCCACTTAGAACTTATTAGGCAAAAATAGAAACCAAAAAATCAACAGATTTATTTAATTTCTCAGACAAATTAAGGATATAATATCAAAGGCGGAATTTCACACATTAGAAATGCTTGAGAAGGGACAAAAAAGAAACTGATATTTTCATATACCTGTATTTTTAATATAAGAAACTTCATAAGTTCAAATCAATTGCACACATCAAGACACTGGAGTAGAACAGGTATGTTTAAAAAATGGAGGCATTGCTTAAAGAATTGAATCATTCTTTTAAAAAATGAAGAAAAATGAGAATTTTGGAATAAGGAAAGAAAAAGGCAAGATGAAAGGGGAAATAACAAAATTCTCTTTCAGAAATGTAACAGGAAAGTTTAGCACTTACACTACAATTCTTAGTACAGGCAGTACACAAGGAAAATACGAAAATATATTCTTAGTAAATCTGTTTACTTAGGATCACTTTCAAGACACATCTTGCATTGCCATTGGTGATATAAAATATCCTACTAAAATAACCTATCTCAGATCTTAAATATACAGTAACCACTTAAAAATACATGTAACCACTGAAACATAAACCACCTGACATCCAGCTACACCCATTATTCAAACCAAAATTGTTTTGATGAAAAAGCTTCTAAAGCCCTCTCTGAGAAGTTTATATAGTTATCCCAGAGTATACTCATAGATATATTGTACACTTTGAAATACTAAGAGTGTATTGTGTTTATCTTTTGGAATGAATTAAAACTTAAAGTAACAATCCAAAAGGTTGGTTTCCTTTAGTAGGGAAGAGATCATCACTCTGGTTTGTAACTAATGTTCTATACTTGATGCACCTCAGGCTCACACTCTACTACTTCCATTTGATATCACACACATAAAAGCCATCCTTTCAAGGACTTCACTAAAATGGCTCTGCTTTTCAACCTTTGCTGGTAAGCTTGCTCTTCAACATGAGATTTACCTTTTCCCATAGTCAACTTACCCATATTTTCCATAACTAACACCTTACCCTGTTAAACACTTCAATAATATGTAAATAAATAAACAAAGTTTTAGTCCTGGCATATAAACTGACTTGTAAAAGAAAAAGAGAAAGACTATAAACAATTTTGGAATATATTTGTTAGCTCCCTCTTAACGCTTCTAAGAAGTTATATTAAACATTCGCAGCATGACAGTGAAACTGATTGCTCTGCAATATCATCTCTCATATAAGCATTTTATATTTTTATTACAGCCATTTTAAAAAGGCATGTTAATGCTTTATTTGTTGTGAATGCAGTTCATTCATCTGAGACTCATAAAACGCACCTATGCACCACTTAGGAAAGATGAATTTCATAGTGCTTTCTTCAAGTCCTCAAAGGAGTTCTGCCGTTCTGACAGGTTATTTACAAGAGAGCAAAATTTGAGGTGCTCACATTGATATGAAAAGTATTACTTCAAAATCAGACACTCAGACTCACAAAACTTGAGAATTTGTAAAAGAGCTTTGTATTTGTCAGTAAGCTTAGACAAAGGCACAAATGAATTCAAGAACCCCATTCTCTTCTGCCCATATGCACTTTCACAAGGTTTTTCTGACTGATTCCCCTAGTCCAGCATGGTGAAGGAATTTAAAATTCAGACAATGAAAACAATAACTGGAATATTACTAATGTAATAATTAGTTAATAATAGTTAATCATTAGCAGGCTACTGAAAAAATAGCTAATTACATCACGCATCAAATTTATGTTCTCGTGTTGTCATGCTACTTAAAAAGTACTTCTCTTCAACAGCTTGGTTAGTTTTTCCGCAGCCAAACCTACACTTTAGACTTGGTGTTTTCTTGACCTTTTGTATCTACAAAACTGTAAAATCCTGGAGTAAACTGAGTCCCAAACCTATTTAAGTTTGCTGAATTGTGACATGGCACTTTACATTGTAGAAATAACAGCCTAAAGCAATATTATATAGGCCAAACCCAAGGAGTACCGTGCAATCTTGCACTGGAAGGGGTATGTTAATGTGCAGTCTCAAAAAACCAAAACAACCCAGCAGAAAAGAAAGAAGGGTCAATGAATTGACCAGAATATTAGTTTTGAAGAGTTACACCTGCTTCCCATTCTCTGGAGTGATATTGTATTATTATATATGACAAAGTCAATGTGAATCTTAAAAATTAAGAGACATAATACAATATTGAGACAAAAACAGGATCTGGAAACTGGGGGTTTTTATGTTTTTGTTAAGCAAGCTCTTAGCCAATAAACACTGTTTCCAAAAACTGTAGTGACTGTAATATAATTCAACATCAGTGTAATTCCCAATTAGTCCTCTAAAAAAAAACCCACTAAAACTAACTGTCAAAGGGACCACAAAATTGAAAGAAAAACAAAGTAAAAGCCTTAAGAACACACACAGAAATGAAGTTCCTTCAAAATTATGGCCCAGAGACAGCTGCCACATTAAAGAAAAGGATAGCAGTGTAAGCCACTGAGCTAAAACAAAAGAAAAAGAACTATAAATAAATAAATAAGAGACTTCAAAGAAAGCTTCTGTGGAAAAAAAAAATAAATCATACTCAGAAGGCCAAAGCAAAGAGGCTTTTTGCAGAGAATCAACCAAATGCTTCATCCCAAGTCAACAGAATTCCAAAGTCCAAGACAGAAAAACACCACCACACATATATGCAGAAAGAATATGGGGTACGGACTGTCTTGTACACACTACCTAGTCTAAGAAAGGCTCCAGCCCAACAAGCTATCACCATTTTACATCTGAAAATCTAATGAAGCCTACATTAATATTACTGTGCACATAATGCAAACATGTAGCTATACAGGAAAAAGTTCTGCTTTTTCTAGGTTATCTTGTGCAATTATGTACAAGAACACCAGGAACTTACAAGCAAAGCAGATGAACGCTGAAGTTCAGGACGGTAACTTCAAACAACCCTAAAGACTTTACAGGACACCATGTGCCTTCATATAATCCCAGACTAAGTTAAAACTGTTTAAGAACATGTAAAAGGATTAACTCTTACACTATAAGATATAGGTTAGCCTCAAAACTCTGCAGAAACACTAATCTCATTGGCTACACCTGGAGAAGTTTGCCATCACTAAGAGATGTATTGTATTAAATCTTTCCTCCCTGCAAGAAAACACTGAAAAGGTAAAGCCATCACAAAAAGCATGACTTTCCCTCACACATTATCAAATGCATCAAGAGATTTCAACCTTAAGAATAGTTTATTCAATATTCCATCCTCAATAACAAAATATCTGCTGTTGATATAAAAGCCTTTGCAACTGAAAAACTACTGATTTATAAAGGCCCCTTTTGATTCAGAGTGTATGGGTTATAATGTCTTTAAAATATTTTAACTTTAATAGTAATTATGAAAAAGTGCTTTCATTTGCAGTAAATCATTTAATATATTCTATCCAAGGTGACAGCTTAACAAGATAACTGCTCAGGCAAACTGAAGAACCAGCTGCTCCATGTATATCACTCTAATACTTCATATTTTTAAAAATTCAGTCGTCTTTGAATTAAAATCTCACCCTCTATATGCCACTTTTTTTTCCAAAAATATTAAAACTAGTACTCAATGTGTATTAAATCTTTCACAAATAGTAAAAATAAATTTCATAAGCATATATACCATGTATAAATAAAATAAACCCACTTTCAGTATACACTGCTGACTTGATCTTGATCAAAGTGTCAGTAGTTGAAAACACATACAGGCAACAAATACAGTCATGTTAGCTATCTTCATCTCTGCAAGGAACTGCTGTACGTAATAATGCGTTCAGCATTTCATTTAAACAATATCTAGGATCTTCAGAAAGAAAAGAAGGAAAAAGAAAGAAAGAAAAAGAAAACTGGGAGAACATATTGTCCAATTTCATATCCTTGTTTAGATGTGCAGCTTTACAAACTGTAATTGATTAACGCAATTGAAACTGATCATGGAATCGTAAAACAAACACTGAGTGAAATGGAATTTATGAATCATTAATCCATATATTAAAGGCCAAACTATTTATTTGAAGGACTCTATGTTGAATTGAGTTTCTGTAATCAATAGAGCCATTGGTCGTCTTAGTTCAAACATACACAAGTGCATTCCCTGTCAAGCACTGTGAATGTCAGTGTTATGTACTACTCTGCCAGGTAATTAAAAAAAACTATCTAATTATTTTTATGCCGGCAGTTTCACATGTTTCCTCCCTCTTTCAGTCTGGTGAAGCAATTTTTAAAATGTAAAGGAAGAAGAAAATTATGGGGTTTTTCTTAAGCTCCAATCAGTATAAAATTCATTTATTTTCTCAATTCTTTTATTGAAAAAAAAAAAAAAAAAAAAAAAAAAAAAAAAAAAAAAAACAGAAAAAAACAACCAACACACCCTGTTGAATAAAGCCTTAAAATAAATTAGAACTACATGGCATCCAAGAAAGTAAAAGTGTTCTAAACTGTATCACAGATGAACAAAGAGTTTGCCCATACTTTCTCAAACTGTATGCTAATAGTCCTCGCTGACCTTTTTTCTTACTCTATCCCTTAAAAGCCTTTTTAAAAGAAGTATCATAATTGCAGAAGTTTTAAGATTTCTACTGTTGCTAAAATCAGTCTGTCACAGTTTCATGAACTAGTTCATTACACATGACAGTTGATGGCAAAAAAGCACACAATTATACGATATTATTCAACTTATAATTAAAGTCAATCTGACATTCAAAGTTTGCTAAATCAACTATACATCTACAGAATATCAGAAGCTGCTTTAAGGTTTTTTAATCCACAGAAGTAGTCTGACTCTGCTTATATGGGCCACCATTTTTAGTTGTAGCACTGTTTTTTAAAATTCAGTTTTGTCTTCCATCTGAAGCAGTTTGGTAACTATAACTGAAGCACTCTTGACTCCAGGAAATTAATCTAGCTATGCTCAACCAGACAGAGCACAAGATTTTAATCTTGAATCGGACTTTCCCTGAAAAGACAGTGTTCGACATCTCTCCCAAAGTCAATGAACTAGTGATTCAGTTTCGAATTAAAAGTCTAGCTATTTCCTATTTAGAGTCCTTTTTCCAAACTTGTAAGACTCAAAGACTTTTGACAGAAAAGATCAAATAACAGTTTTTAAGTAATTAAAATTTTGATGCGCAGAGGATGGGAACAGTTTCCACTGTGGATAGGAAAACCACGAAAAGAAAGAGCAAGCACAGAAAAAAATAAAAGCTTTCTATAGCTTTCCACAATAGCAAAGGTTAGAGATGATTAAATACAGATTGTGGAATTTCCATCACCACATCTTCTTCCAGAATGGCCTAGGCATCGCTTCTCTGTAACCTCACCTTTGAGGCAGCATGACAGAGACTAGACGTTCTCTAAAGACCCTCCCAGCTCTACTGTGATCTGTTTAACATCTCTTCTACAAACACGGACAGGAAAATTTATTAACTGCAGCTGCAATATTTGTTTAAGAAGTCACTAATGAAACTGAGTACAAGCTAACTGAAATCCTACTTTCTCCCAGAAATCTACTTTCTCTTAGGCAAAAGAGGAAGGGTTTTTATAAAGGTTCTGATAAAAATACCTTATCATAAAGCAGTATTATTAACTGAAGCTATTTTATTTTAATTGCACACCCATAAAAGAACAGCACATTCACTTTTTGTTAACCAGGAACTTTAAAATAATTTAGGCTTCAGATATCATCTGCAAAAAGAACATCAATGTGTTCAGCAGCTAGAGAACAGATAACCTTGCTTCTTAATATGAAAGAAGACAGTCAAAGTATAATGAGAACATTTTGTAGTAATGCTGTCTCCACATCAGTAATCTACTGTTTGTGAGGAAATCTGCAATTTTTCAAGTTCTAACCTTTGAACATATTACTATGCTGAACATTCATAAGATCAAGGAAACATCAAGTACCAGGAAGCACCTCATGAATCTAAAAATTAAACAGAAAATTTGAATGTTACTGATAATGTTAACTACTAACTCCACAACTTTCAGTCAATGAATGACTAATACAACCACCGTAACTAGCATGTGCATTTTTCTCATCAAATATAAAAAAAATAGTACTATTTTAATCGTTAAGGGGTAATGAATTGTCACTCTGAGTAGTCTGAAGATGTAAATGTTTATCTAGAGCTGGGGCACTATCTTTCCTTACCTATTATTTTTATTACCAAAACCTGTAAGTGAAAAAATAATTACAGCATTTTCAAAATGATATAGAATAATGCTGTTAATAAATACATACAGAGATAACTGATATTTGTCTAATTGTTCCTACGCAAGTTCCCAAATATGAGACAAAAGTTATTACTCCTTATACAAAAGATACCAAAGCTTTTCAAATACAGCATGTTACCACAGCCCTTTTATCTTATTAATTCTTAGCCTAGAAAACTGCATTTTCTCTATTTCTTTAGCATTTAAGGTCAGCTCTCATCCTGCTTTAAAGTTAGTCTCCATGGTGCATCCATTTGTGCTTTCATCTATATTGTGAATCACAAAGTAATTAACCTTTATTCAATACATTTATCATTCACTGACAAGCGTGGCATTTCTCCCTCAAGCCTTTCTTGAAAAAAAGTGCTACTATTATAACTGTTACCAACAATATATGCAAACTAATACTGTTAAAAGGTAGAGCAATACACAAAAATGTAAGAACAGTCAAGCAAAAAGTAATTTTCACTAGCTCCCTGTTATTTTCCCTTATTTGTAGTTAGGTCAGAAGATAACCTTCTTTACAGATAATTCTGAGCACAAAAAGTCTGTAGGGTTTTTTGGTGAGGGTTTTTTAAGTTTTAAGAATATTCCTCTTTCACTTCTTTCACCACCTAAGCAGTTCACAATGATGTTATCAATTTTTAAACTCAGTTTCTGAGTAAGTTGCAAATCAAAAAGGTTTTTAACATTTCTAGTACATACCAATTTAAACATTACTCAACAGCGGTTTTTTAGTCATTCATATTCCTGAGAGGTAAAGAGGAAGAAAGATTGTCAACATAAATGTATCAAAATGCTCTGGCATAACTCTCAGTGGCTGACATACCACTCAGTGAATGGACAATATTTTTTCCTATGTATTAGACTACATATAACTTCCTATATATAGGCTGAGTCTTTAAAATTACCTTCAAACTGGAAGGTCAGTAAATTTTAGACGTAATGCAGAGAAGAGTGCCAAATGGGGGCCACAAAAATGATCGGAGGGCTGGAGCACCTCCCCTGTGAGGACAGGCTGGGAGAGTTGGGGTTCTTCAGCCTGGAGAAGGCTCCGGGGAGACCTTATAGCAGCCTTCCAGGGCTGAGAGGGGCTACAGGAAAGATGGGGAGAGACATTTAATAAGGTCCATAGTGACAGGACAAGGGACAATGGTTTTAAACTGAAAGAAGACACATTTAGATCTGACATAAGGAAGAAATTCTTCCCTGTGAGGGTGGTGAGGCCCTGGCACAGGTTGCCCAGAGAAGCTGTGGCTGCCCCCTCCCTGGAAGGGTTCAAGGCCAGGTTGGACGGGGCTTTGGGCAACCTGGGCTAGTGGAAGGTGGCCCTGCCCAGGGCAGGGGGGTGGGACTGGATATGCTTTTAAGTCCATTCAGCCCAAACCATTCTATGATTCTAGGATTTTAAAATGTCACAGTGGTATTCACATTAGAGACCTATATGAATTCACATATCAAACTGGTGAACTACTCATATAAACTATCTGCAAAACAGGATGTCCAATGTGCCTTTTCCTTCCTTTTAAAGGAAGGAGGATCTCAGCAAATGAGAAAGGAAATTACAGATCTGTAAATGACTTCTATACTGGGCAAATGGGCAGGAATCATAATAGAAAACAAAATTAGTGGATAAATAGAATGAAGTGATACACTGGAAATGCTAAAACATTTTTTAAGGTTTGAAACAATGTCTGCCAATTCTATTCTCCAAGGAAGTCAATATCAACATGAATAAGGATGAGTATGTTCAATTTCTCCAAGAGCTTCCTAAAAAGCACTTAAGGAACCAAGGTACATGAGATAAGAGAAAAGGTCTTCCTCACAGAAAACTGTTTCAACAGACAGTAAAAACCACACAGCTGCAAACAGGCACTTTTAAAACACTGCAGGAAAATCCTACTATCAGGGTCAAGGTGGTTATGTCTCATCAGATGCTGTGATCAGAATAGCTGGGAAGTGGTTAAGTTTTACTAATACTATGCTGACATAGTAATATACTAAGTATTTAAACACCATGACTGGTTATAAATTACTGTGGGTAGCTCCCTGAAGACACCTGCTGCATAGTTAGCAAGTTTCAAAAGGAATGATTGAACAGACGGAGACTCTGGGTAGACAGACACTAGTGAAAGGCCATATGAATGCAATCTATCAAATAATAAACACTGTGCAGAAAATGAATACAGAATGATTAAACTACCATTTGGGAGGGGTGGGGAAGAGAAGCTAATTGATATAATTATTTGGCAGACAACAAATTCTACACACAAAAATAAAAACAACTTCAGCAGGATACTTTGGAGGCCATAAACTCGGAAAGGGATTTGAAGAACTCATGTAAGAGATGCCTAAGTGGTAGGTTTTAAACAAGATTGATCCGCTACACCCTCTGTTTAATGAAGCCAGCAACCAACTAAATGTTGAAACCTAAAAAATAGAGCAGAATACAATCAGTTCTTTATACCATCTTTTCATGTTATTTCCTTGAATAACTGAAATTACTATTGTCCAGTATTAGGGAGGCAATAACCAGGCTAGATGGAGCTTTCTTAAGTACAGGTGTTCTTCCACCTTATTCTGAGGCCTCCTTTCAGCAACCTTCTTTTAAAGGATGCTTGACATAGGGAAGTCAAACCATTAATAAAAAAAAAGAAATATAATAGCAAGTAAAGGATTTCTTTTTTTGTAATCCTGCAACAAGGTGAGAATCACATCACAAAACGAGTAGGTAACAGCCAAAAAGACTGTTATATGGAATTATAAATACAAGTAGAAGTTGAATCTCCAGGCCGAGGTTTGAATGTTTGCTTTTTTGAAAAGCTGATCTTTAGAAATTCGAAGTCATGTTTCCCAGCAGAATGCAATACATGACCTCTCAAAATTACTGTCAAATTCAGCTTAACTTTATATATGATTTAAGGATTGAGTAATTCTACTGATCCCCAAAACTTACTCCGTGAAAGTATCAGCCTGCAAACAAGGCACAGTAGAAGCATTTTCTCATGGTTTTGCTTTCATTAACTGAGAAAATGGATTATTACTTTTTTCAAGTTTAACATTTTCTATTACAAGCAATAGCACATATACATTTCTTGGAAAAATAATGAACTGATGAAAAGGATTTTCCCAATATTCTTACTGATTACATAAACAAAGTCCCACAAAGACTGTTTAAAGTTTCTGTATATATATGTGTGTGTATATATTTGTGCACGGACATATGTCAACCTACAAAACCAAGTAGCATGAAAAGCGATTGTATATCCTGCTTGCTACCAATTATTGTCCACACTAACTAGACTATAATCTTTAAACTGTAAATCTTTGATTGCTATGTGGAGCCCCCCCAGCTTCTCCTATTATTCCATATAAACTTATTCTATACTGACTGTTAACACATCCAGTCATCTGTTACTGCATCTAATACATACACAAGTTAAGTACAGAGGAAATTACTTACGGGCTTGGTTGAGAACTCGCAAGATGGTAAATACCACATCTCCCTCCAGGACTGCTTTAGATATTCTAGTAAATGTAACCAAACAGTTTTATTCAATTTCGACTGTGAGTACAGTAGTAAAACTTTTAGTTGTGAGGGACAGAGGCACTCATATGCCTGGAAATGTACTGTACTATTTGCTGTTCACTTATTGTCCTGAATGGGATGCCAAAAAGACTGCTAAGGTTCATGCAGTTGTTGAGAGTCAACTTGTAACTCCCCAAAAACAGGGTCTGAGAAAAACAGAGCTGTGAGAAAAAACAGCCTGAGAGAGGGAAGGGATGGGGGGAGCATGGGCCCACCAAGCTGAGGAACATCTCAAACACTCACAAGTAGAGAAAATATAGTCACGGGGTGGATCATGTGGAGTCTGGAGCTGATAAGGCTGCCTGCACCCACAGGATGCAGCTGGACCGGGGAGCCCTGTGGAGACAGGACGGTTCTGCTCTGGTGCATCTTGTAAAGTGTCAAGGGCCATTTGTCCAGTGAATGAGCTTTGTTTTATTATCCATGAAATGCATATTAAAGTTGACACCCCCACATATGCTAATGAAGATTAACAAGATCATGCTAATTACATCATCCCATGCAGCACCTTACCCCTCCCTACACATGGGATACGTAGCTATGTGGGTCAACCTAGGGGATGGATCCAAGGAAAGTCTGTATAAATTGAGAAGGGGAGTGAGGAGTGAAAGGGATAAAAAAAAAGAAGACATGAAGAAGTGAAGAAGACAGATGCATCTCTCACTAATTCGTTTGGGACCAACGCAGCAAGCTAGACTGGTGATCTCTATTTCTCTTATTCTCTCCATCTCCTTCCTTTCCTTTTTCCCCTTTTCCTTCACTACCATTAAGTAATGCAAGGCATACTGTATTGCTTGCCACAACTCGGTATATATTCAGCCAATTATCATGTATCCAATTAGTACATTGTGGGAAGTTAATAAATGTCTGGACTTCGAGACTTGTCCCACCACTGTCCAACCTGTTGGGGATTTATAAATCTAAGTCACTTGTCTCCTTCATCTGAGTGGCACGTGACAGCAGTGTTAAATCACTCCCTCCATTTCTCACTCCTGTGGGCAAAAATGATGCTACAAAAGGAAGCTTACAGCGTACATCATTGGCAACTACAAGACATTGCTTCTCCTGGATCCTGCCACTCAAGACAGACACACCGACAGAATGGGATGTACCCAGCAGATCACCACCTGGCAACACAGCTAGTTTGGGCAGCTGGACTTTGGCTTTTATGGCCATAGGACATCTTTGCAAAATGAGAATGACTCTACAGACACTGGATCTACCTGAGGAAGCAAGGCAAGCACATCTTTGCTAAAAAACCTCTCTGCCCTTGTGAGGAATGCTTCTAAGCTACAGGTTCACTGCAGATGGAGACCAAAGCCTGAAGAGAAGCGGATGACTGGATGATAGATGGAAACCAAGCACGGAATAGGGTATCTAAAGAGGCTTTTGCATTGCCCTTGAGAAAGCAGTACAACCAGGGGCCTGTAACAAGTGTCCATAGATAAATGTAATACAAATAAGCCGAAGGAATTAGAAGTCTGTGCAAAGGAATAAAAAGACCTACAAGGTATTTGGGATTCTAGCGACTTCGTGGGATAGTTCACACAACCAAAGTGTTGGAATAAATGGATAGAGACACTTTGAGAAAGAAATGCAGAATAGCCAAGATGGAGAGAAAAAACTTGAATACAAAGGCTCAGACACATGGAGCTCTGCCACAGAAAGAATGACTAGCCAAGACCAAAGAGGAGAATAGCAAGAGAATGTTATGGTGGACATCTTAATACAGACTGCCTGACAGTGGACAAAGCTTTATTTAAACAAATCAAAGACCTCTTTCAATTCTAATTGAGAGCAACTGTTCTAATGGAGAACAAAAAACTTTCAGCATCCGCTAGGAAGGTATCATGGCAGGACACAAGAAATCCAGATTTCTGGAGTGTGAAAGGGATAATTTTTTTGTCACAAATGTTGGACAGGCCTACTTTCTCTGACCTTGTAGAAACTTCTGACCACTTAAAAAAGTACTGTTGCTGTATGTCAAATAAATTACTTTTACCTTGGTAAAACAAATACTTTTTGCACTGATCTGCTTACACAACACTTTTGAAGAGACAGAGTATTCTTGGCTGCTCATTTATCAAGAAAAAAGATGGATGCCCTTAAGTTAAGGCTATAAAAATTAGTTCTTTATAGTTATGACTCAGAGCTTTCTGAAGAAGTTTAGTCCTTTTTCTCATAATGGATCATTCAGCTTTCATCAGCAGTGCTACCACTAATGATCCTAAAAGTGACAGTCTAAAAAACATGATGAGTCCTTACAAAGAGTCTAGTAGCAATTATCTTCTCTTAAATATCGATAAAGCACATAGATGCTGAGCTGGCCACAAATTTTCAAACATGAACTTGCTAATGATGGATTCTTGAAACTATGACGAATGGGACAGTGAGATAACCAAATGTGTTGGGTTTGTGCGTGGCAGAGTTTTGGTAGCAGGGAAGGGGCTACAGAGGTGGCTTCTGTGAGAAGCTTCTAGAAGCTCCTCCAGTCCAAGTAGAATCCACCTCTGGCCAAGGCTGAGCCAATCAGCTATCATGGTAGCAGCTCAGTGATAACGTATTTAAGAGCAGAAGAAACTGTTGAGAGGACGGGGAGCAGACGAGAGCAGTGAGATGTGAGAGAAACACCTCTGCAGACACCAAGGTCAGTGGAGAAGGAGAGGGGAGGTACACCAGAGCAGAGACTCCTCTGTGGCCTGAGGTGAGAGGGCAGGCTGTCCTCCTGCACCATGGAGGTCACCGGTGGAACAAATGCCCACCTGCAGCCCGTGGAGGACCCCACGCCAGAGAAGGTGGATGCCCAAAGAAGGCCAGGACTCTGAGGGAAGCCCACGCTGTTTCTGAAGGACTGCAGCCCACAGAAGGAACCCATGCTGGAGCAGTTTGTGAAGAACTACAGCCCGTGGGAAAGCCTCACGTTGGAGAAGTTCATGGAGAACTGTCTCTCGTGGGAGGGACCCCACACTGGAGCAGAGGAAGAGTGTGAGGAGTCCTCCCCCAGAGGAGGAAGGACTGGCAGAAATCAAAAGGTGATGAACCGGCTGCAATGCCCATTTCCCGTCCCTCTGTGCCACACAGCAGGAGGAGGTAGAGAAACTGGGAGCAAAGCTGAGCCTGGGAAGAAGGGAGGGGTGAGGGGAAGGAGTTTTTAAGATGTGGCTCTATTTCTCACTATCCTGTTCTGATTTGATTGCTAAATTAGTGGTGGTAGTGTTCAAATCAAATTGATGTTTTTTTCTCAAGTTGAGTCTGTCTTTTGCCTGTGACTATAATTGGTGAGTAAGCCCTTCCTGTCCTTGTCTTGACCCACAAGCCTTTTGTTATATTTTCTCCTCCCCATCCTACCAGGGGGGGTGAAGAGTGATAGAGCAGCCACATAGTATTTAGTTCCCTGCTGGGCCTAAACCACAACACCAATCATCTGCAGGATTTTTCTTGCAATATAACAGTGCCAAGTTCTGCTAGAAAAAAATGTAGCAGGGAATTCAAGGTTTCTGGAAGAAAGGATGTGGATATCAAATTTAAATGTCACTATGAGAAGATATATAGAGAAAAGGTTTGAGAAAACCTTTAAGTTAACTGGTGACCTCGACAAAACCTGACCTAATAGTCCCATCAACACACTTTTGCTGATCAGGACAAAAAGAAAGGGCTTTGTGACATTAGGCAGAACATCCAAGAGCATGGCCCATACCTGCAGGGTGAGAGTCATGTTCATCCTTACTCCTTTTAAAAGACTGAGTATTAGAGGTTTTAACTTGCCCAGCAGCATTCAGTAATTACAAGACTTGATCCCTTGGAATGAGAGTTACAGTCAAGACCTAAAGGCAGGGCCATGACAAATACAAATACTAGTCTATGATTCTTCAGATTATGGAATAATGATAAAATTGGAAAATTTCTTTAAAGAGACTTTCTCTGATAGAGAGAGACAAAAAGGATGGTCTTCTCCAACCATTGATATTTTCTTTAAAGTAAAGGGAAGAAAAAAAAAAAAAGGAAAAAAAAAAAAAAAAAAAGCAGCAAATCCTCCTACTAGAACTGTGTTCTTCGCAAAGGGAATTTTTTCAAATCCATGTATGCTACATTTTTGCTTGCAGATATCAACACAATTTATAGTTACAATTAAAAAAAAAAATCAAACTGCTATTAATCTTACATAAAACTACACAGTACCACAAGCCCCTGCTACTACAGCCAAAAAACCCCAACAAAGAATAGTTAGAATAGTTAAGGCCACTTCACCCCTTCAGAGTATACATCTTTCATCCAAAGGGCATGTACTCTTATTTCTTTTATATTTTGCAGAAGAAAGAAATAGAAGCTCTCCCATCTATGGCTGAGCTAATAAACCACAACTGCTCAGCACCTGATGGAGGTCCATGTTGCTTCTCTGCCACCTGTCTGCCCAGCTGTATCGGTCCCTTTCATTTCTCCACAGCAGTCTCCAATTTCCATTCAATGCTAAAATACAGTGGACATTACTTGATGTTGCATTTTTTGTGGTATGGGACATCTCTTTAAATAAACAAGACCAGAAAACCATCATTTTGAACTAAAAAGAGTTTTCTTAAAGTTACAATTGTACTCAGAATTCTGCATGATGTGCATCAGTTTATAAACAGATCACAAAAAATCACCACAGAAACTAGACAACACCTGCCAAGGAATATTTTGAAAATTAAATTTCTACTTTTTCTAAGTACATATAAAACAGATTTAAGTGGAGTTGCATAAAAATGTACTATTTCTCTGCACACATGGGTGGAATTTTTGATGTGCAGCTCCAATAAATGAAATTGGATAGACCTTTATAAAGTCAGTAATGTTTTCAAAGAGTAAACAATAATTTAGGCTTACAGAGATTTTAATATAACTTCATCTCTTTTACATTTTAATTCAAATACAGGACTTCTCCCAGGTGTTTGCTTGAGATTTGTAGGCATTTAATTGTTGAAGTGCTACAAAAAACTACATCTACCCGATCATCTCAGTACAAAGGGGATATGAACACTGTTGTCTGTCATGCACATTTGTTGATAACTGAGCTATGGAAATTATTATTTCGAAATGGAAAGAAACAAATATGCCAAGTAGAAGATGAATGACAGAAGCTCAATCTACAAACCATATCTTATGAATTCTATCTGTTCTCAGTCAAGAGAACAGGAAACAGAGACATACAGATGCAAACAAAATTGAGTTTGCAATTCCAAATAAAAATAAAAACCATTCTGAAAGGTAATGCAGGTAACTTTCCAAAAGGATATATGTAATGTGTTCTGTGCAGAACACTAAACAGAGAAAGGTACGTATCACAGATACACTCTTGGTAACTGCAATTCAATACATCTTAAGGCAAAGCCAAAACAATGACATTTGATATCATCAACTAAAGTCAGCATCTTGTCAGTAAAATAAAAGCAGAAAATTGCATTTTAAATTAACATTAAGAAATATGATTGGATTCCTATTCTTCCTTCATAACCGAAAAGCAAAAGCAATAACCTAAGCCAAGCATCATACGTCTTAGCAACTAAATGCAGCTACACCTTCTTGTAGAAACAATTTCCTACCTTCTCATCTTTTCCCCTTAGTCAACCAGTGTCATTTGCTTCACTTAGGATGATTTTCAGCCAACAAGCTCTTAGCCAAAACCCAATTTCAGTCACACACTGATCATCTAAAAAACCTGACCATCTGTGTTTCATGAAAGGGAGACATAAAAATGAATATTAGCAGCATATTGATGAAACTGCAAACCAATCTGTCACAACCTCCTTTGCAGTCTCACATAAAAGGCAAGGTTGGCAGGAATTTTAAAAATTCCATGGGAAAACTTCTGTAAGAGAAGAAACAACTGCTTCGAACAACTCAGTTATCCGAAAGAGAATAAAAACTGAATAATTAAAGTATGGTTCTGCCAAACACTGAGATAACGTGGAGATCTGGCAACCATCTCTTATGGCCAGTGAAACTGAATCCAGCACTTAAGCTTGACATCTTCTGTTATTGATACAATATTATTAAGCAATAAAACCAATGTGATTTCTGTATGTTAGGAGGAAGTAGATGAAATGCGTTTGAGAACTTAATGATCAAACTTGGTTTACCTCCACAAAGGATGCCATAATACTCCATAATACACAGAATCAAGAACAGCAGTCCCTTATTCCCAGTGAGGACACTCTTAGCTCATATTAACCTTGGCATCCACCATGACTACGAAGACCATTTCATCAAAAGAACTTCGTATTTCTCCTTGATGGACTTCTGAAATTGCTGTTGTCCCCAACCTCAAGTTTCCCAAGGTATTTCCGGACTCAATCTCTACCATTTACAACATCTAACCAACATTCAGATTATCCACGAATGCTGAGGATGCATTCTGTTTCACCATCTGGATTGTTGATAATGGATGATATCAGCCTCAATATCATCAAAGAACCAGTCATTTCATCCAAGAGAGCAATCAGGTTGATCAAGCTTGAGCTGAGGTCAGTAAGTCCACATTGACTCTGTTCAACTGTGTTCTTGGCTTTCATGCGTTTGGAAAAGGGTCCATTTTCATAAACTGAAATGAGGTTGAGCCTATGCAACCCCAAATCTGCCTCTATCTTTCCTTTAGATGGGTGTGCTGGCTTTGTGTGGCAAAGGTTCTGGTAGTGGGAGAGGGAGCTACATCGGTGGTCCCTGTGAGAAGCTTCTCAAAAGCTCCTCCAGCTCCAAGTCAGACCCTGCTCTGGCCAAGGCCGAGCCAATTAGAGATGGTGGCTGCGCCTCTGCTGTAACGTATTTAAGATGGAAAACCTGAAAGGGAACTTGTGGCAAGGCATTACGAGGAGGTTTATCGCTTCATCTTCAGACATTGTTTCTTTCTTTTTCTATATGTGCCCAGGACCAAACACCAAGTTCTCCCACTTGTTTCTAAGTGCATACATATACACATACATACATATACACACACACGAAAAGGTGTATATATGTATCTCCAGTAATTTATATAGGCATATATATCCAGGATATGGGGCATGACAAGCCAACAACTAACACAGTGAAGTTCTTAATTGTCCAGTAAAGTTTGTTTTGACCATTCCTTTACACACATTTTCCTGCTGTCCTACTAAATGAATCTAACATGATAATATTTCCATCTCATTTTAAAAAACCTCAGCAGTTCAGATATTACAACCTTATAGACACTTCACTTCACTGCATCCTCTTATACTTTTATTCCAAGCACTTTTGGAACACGGGTAGCTTTAATCACAGTCACTTTCACTGTAATACATAATAAAGCCTTGATAGCATTATATGATTAAGAGTAGTAAATCTCACAGATGTAAAATGCATTAAGGTATACATCATGTATAAACTCTTCTCCTGCTAATCAATTACTTCCCTTTGCATGGGAGTAGAATCTCTCTTAATCACTGGCATGACATTCTTCCTGCTCCTTCTTTCTCCATCTGAAGGCAAGTACAAAACCAGGATATAAGGTTCTTATTTGTTCTCCTGACTTTTACACAACTTACCCAGCACTTAAGCCTCTTGTACATTCTAGAAACCACACAGAAATTCTAAAGAGTACATATTCTGAGCATACCAAGACATATTCTGTCCATCTCAAACTGGATTTTAGTCTTTTTTTTTAATACAATTTTGCCTGAACTATTTCATACTCACAATACAAGCTGGATACCTGCTTTATTTGTAGACATCAGGCACATCACAATTCCAAAAATAAACTAGAAAGACAAATTGCAGTATGATTCACATTTCTGGTGTAAAATTTGAGCAAACCTATGAAAAGAAACTAGGTATGTATTTGTTCAGTCCTCATCACCTTCACAATTACAAGACACATACTACTTGCTGGCACTAATTACAACAAAACTTACTCTCAAGAACACTAGTAAAACTAGTAATTGCTTTACCATATACATAAACACACCCCCATCACTTCATGAAAAATTTACTGAAAAATGTGCAAAAATTATTAACTAACGAGCCAGTACATTGTCTTAAAAAAAAAAAAAAAAGTCCTGCAAATTCATTAGATATGACAACACCCACTTAATAGATCAGTAATAAATATTAAACCTTAAAAACAGAAAAATTCCTCTGAGCAGCCAAACCAAACAGACTTGGCTTCTGTATTTTAGATACATCAGTAAGATACTTTGATATACTGGATGACTTACAAACGTTTTTTTACTTTGCAACAGAATCCTTTGGCTACATGGAGCCTTGTTGCTTTTTTTTCTTAATACAGGGCTTATATTACTGGAACAAACCAGACGCTCATGCAGCTCTGCATCCTACAATGGACAGCAGATTCTGTTTAAGGAGGAATATGACAAGCAAGGTAAAAAAATGATCATCACTCTCATTTATTTTCAGTATCCAGCAACGAAAGTTTTTAGGACAGACATTGCATTTGGATTATCCAGACAATAGCTCCCTATCAAATCCAGTTTTCCATTTCTCTTGTTCCATGTTGAACCTCTCTATTCTTCTGGCCTTCCTAACATCTAGTAGCAACAAATACTATGATTTAAATTATGCACATTATGGAAAGAAGCTTACTTTTCATCATTTTAAAACTTCACCTGGTAATTCCAGTATCTGAAGAAATCAGTAATACTGATGCTACCTTCTCCAAATAATCTGCCTACGCAAAGAAAGTTCATTTTATTTTCAATTTTTCAGGCAGGCATGATCTGTAAATCATGTCAACATCTAGCAGAAAACTGATACACTCAATAACAATGACGATGTATGAAAAAAATATATTGATCTTTTTATGATTACAGCAGTTGCATAAAAGTCAAGACAACCTGATTTTGATCTGTATGTAATGAATTTAAAGGCAAAGAAAAATTAACCGCTGCTGTCTGTGATTCACAGAGGCACTTCCCCCAACTCCGTAGAAGCAACAGAGTAAAATCATGCAGCAAGCCATTAGGAGGGACCTGGGCAGGCTGGAGAGGTGGGACCGTGCATATCTCATGAAGTTCAACAAGGCCAAGGGCAACGTCCTGCACATGGCTCGAGGCAATCCCAAGCGCAAATGCAGGCTGGGTGATGAGTGGATTGAGAGCATCCTTGAGACAAGGACTTAGGGGTGTTGGCTGTCAAGAAACTCAACATGAGCTGGCAACATGTGTTTCCAGCCTAGAAAGCCAACTATATCCTGGGCTGCACCCAGAGCAGTGTGGGCCCCAGGGCAAGGGAGGGGACTCTCCCCCTCTACTCAGCTCTCATGAGACCCCCCCATGCAGTGCTGGGTCCAGCCCTGGGGGCACAAAATCAGAAGGACATGGACCTGCTCAAGGGGGTCCAGAGGAGGCCACAAAGATGCTCAGGGGGCTGGAGCAGCTCCCCTGTGAGGACAAGCTGAGAGAGTTGGGGGTGTTCAGCCTGGAGAAGAGAAGGCTCCGGGGAGATCATAAACAGCCTTCCAGTACTTAAAGGGTGTCACGGTCCACTCGGTGGACTCGTGATGGTTCGTTTGCTACAATCTCGAAAGTGCAAAATTAAGGTGACCAACACCAAAGGGGATAGCAGTAATAAACCAGTGAAACTTTATTGTGTTGCCCATGAAGCAGCACGTGATAGAGACAGGTGAAAGGACGGAGAAAAGTAAAGTCAAGTTTTAGAGAGGGGGAGGAGAGAGGTTATAGCTACCACTGTTGATGTCCTAACAGTCCCGGGGGGTCCAGCTGATGCTGTGTCGTCAATCGTCGTGGTCCTTGGTGGGGAAGCTTCCAATTTTCGTTGTCCAGAAGTCATCCTTTTATGATCAGTAACACACCTCGCTCCACCTCTGCCTCGGGGGTCTCCGCCCTTCTCGAGTAAGGCCATCACACATGCACAGGGAGGGGCGTCCGAGGCGTGGTCAGTCTTGGAGGCGGGCAGCCTTCCACCAGGAGGGGTGTTTTGGTATTATAATGAAGCAAAGTCCTTCTAAGGTTCATGATTTCTTCATCGATGTTATGGCAACAGTTGCGATCCATCTTTTTTGACAGTGGCTCTGCAATTATCTCTAACAGCTCTGGCTGGGCCCAGGTACCAAACAATAGCACAGGAGAACAGCCCAGCACCGCCTGCACCACACGGGTCAGTGCTCAGGAGAACAGCCCAGCACCGCCTGCACCACACGGGTCAGTGCTCAGGAGAACAGCCCAGCACCGCCTGCACCGCACGGGTCAGTGCTCAGGAGAACAGCCCAGCACCGCCTGCACCACACGGTCAGTGCTCAGCAGAACAGCCCAGCACCGCCTGCACCACGCGGGTCAGTGCTCAGGAGAAGAGCCCAACACTCGCTGTGCCATACAGTTCTGCCTTCTGGAGCCATTGCACCACATTCCACTCCAGGGATCGGCAAGGCCAAGCAGGACATTGTCAGGTACTTCACTGTCCATTCCCTGATGACAATGCTGAGCCAATGCTGATCTTTCGACCGACTCTTACACAGGGGGCTACAGTAGAGACGGGGAGGGACTCTTTATCCGGGGTAGGGATAGGCAGTGATAATGGTTTTAAACTGACAGAACGTAGGTTTACTTTAGGTATTCGGAAAAAGTTCTTCACTGTGAGCGTTGTGAGGCCCTGGCACAGGTTGCCCAGAGAAGCTGTGGCTGCCCCCTCCCTGGAAGGGTTCAAGGCCAGGTTGGACGGGGCTTTGGGCAACCTGGGCTAGTGGAAGGTAGCCCTGCCCATGGCAGGGGTTTGGGACTAGATGAGCTTTAAGGTCCGTTCCAACCCAAACCATTCTATGATTCGAAAGCTAGACTAGATAATCTCCTTCTCATCATGGTGGATGACAGAACATCGCCCGAAAACCTGTATCACCATTACCTAGGCCCTTTTACTCTTACTTATAGCCCAATAATCCAATTCCCTGCAAACCTAACAGCAAAACTAAAACAAAACCAAATCCCTGATGACTCCCCTATCCTGCAGGTCTACACTCTCTTTCTAATCTCTGTCAGGCCTGCTGCAGTGCTGCAGGCACATTAAGCGCAGCCGCTAGGAACACAGTTTATTCAAATGTGGGACCTAATGTCCTCACTCCAGTTGCACTTACTTAAAGCCTCCTCAGTACTTAGACAAAGCAAATAAAGCAGTTGAGTCCCACACTGTATTATCGCTTAGCAAATATTTACCCAAAAGACTCAAAAGACTATGAAAGCTGCAGGACCTTGGATTATTTGGGTTTTAGGCCCAAATGAAGGATTATCCAAGGCTCCTACATGATACCCAGCTTCAGAAAATACCCAGGTGCTTGCTGTGATGCCATGCAGTCTAAAGCTGCTGCCGCTGCTGGAGGCTTCCAAAGGAAACAGCATCTCATGAACCCATGTTTGGAGCACAACATAAAAATTTAAAGCCATGTGAAACTTTTCATGTCAAATTGCACTTTTAAGGAGATGCATCTCTAATGCAGTAAAATTCTGAATTTCTTAGAAGGCATAACACCATCCTCATCAGCATAATGACTTTTTTCAGTACCAAAAGCATGTCTGCACACATGCATACTGTACTTAAATGTCTGTATATCAGCAAGATGACATGAAACAAAAAACAGTAAAGTCAAACTGCCTACATTAAAAATAAATGCCAGTAAAATGCAGTTAAAAACCCTCATAGAGTTTCTTTCACACCCTGACTTCAGAATATGTAATACTACATAAGTTACTGTATTTTCTTAAGTAAATACACTGATTTTAATTTTCATGTGCTTTTGTGTACGTATTACTTCTTTTAATATCATGTCTAGCTTTGTTCTTTCTTGCAGTATAAAAACATGTTAGTATATTAAAATGTTACTAAGTGTGTACAGATGTATAGCTTCTATTTGAGCAGCTAGGGGAATGGTAACCATGGCACTGCTTCCAAGAATAGAATTATCATCTGTAACAGCACTCATGCTGTGGCAGTTGACAGAATGGTTATAAATATATCTATTAGCAGCCTGAGCTGAATCTTTAAACAGCACTATAGGGACAGCAGTTGGCTAAAAATAGCTTGACAATATTGCATTTGAACACTTGTCCTTAGAAACACTTTGTCACATACACATAGCAAATTTCAATTTTTTTTGCATGAAGCTGAAAATGAACATCTGTGGCACAAAGAAGACAGACAGTATGACATTTTTTGACCTCCCTCCTCCCTATAACACTACAAATAAAAGCACAACAGTAAAAATCTTGAAAAGGCTGCTATAAAACATGAAGTAATGCCTAGAATTCAAAGTACATCAAGCAAGGGCAGAATCAAAATTCTTTTTAACAAGAAAAAAAAAAAAAAAAAAAAAAAAAAGCAATCAACAGCATACAATTCATCTGTCTGAGCTGCTGGAGCTCAGCTTCATTCTAATATACTTCCATATCACTGAAACAAGGAAATGATGGTTACACAGTTGCTACTAACAACTGTATGAGCTACCATTCAATAGGAATAGAGGAAAACTGTCTGAAAACAGATTTCTAAATTCAGTAGTCATGAACTCAGACATACATTCTCAAAAAAAAAAGAAGATATCTTTCACTTGCTATTTTTAGTATTTTCATCATCTTAACTCAAAATCTTTATGATCACACTTGGTAACACTGCAGTAATACCACTGTGGCCAGTTAGGACAGCTGAGGAAAAACAACCAATCTTTCTTTATCATTTGGGGAGATGTTTATATTTCATTAAATTATCAAATAAAAATACAGACTGCTAATTTCCTAATAAGCAACTGTACACTGGAAAACGTGGCTGTTCAAAAGAAGTGGTACAAATGATGAAGGTCTTCACAAAGGAAGATGTGGCTTACGGCTTGGATGGGCACACGCTTTGCTGAGTAAAAAAACTCTCTGGATGGCCGGGCCCAAAGGGTTTTGGTGAACGGAGTTAAATCCAGCTGGCGGCCGGTCACGAGTGGTGTCCCCAAGGGCTGGGTGTTGGGGCCACTCCTGTTTAACATCTTTATTGATGATCTGGACAAGGGGATCGAGGGCACCCTCAGTCAGTTTGCAGATGACACCCAGCTGGGTGGGAGTGTTGATCTGCTCGAGGGCAGGGAGGCTGCAGAGAGACCTGGACAGGCTGGAGCCATGGGCTGAGCCCAACTGGGGGAGTTTCACTGAGGGCAAATGCCGGGGGCTGCCCTTGGGCCACAACGACCCCCAGCAGGGCTACAGGCTTGGGGAGGAGTGGCTGGAGAGCTGCCGGTCAGAGAGGGACCTGGGGGGTGATTGACAGCCGGCTGAACAGGAGCCAGCAGTGTGCCCAGGGGGCCAAGGAGGCCAATGGCATCCTGGCTTATGTCAGCAATAGCGTGGCCAGCAGGGACAGGGAAGGGATCTGAGCCCTGGGCTCGGCACTGGTGAGGTCGCCCCTCGATTCTTGAGTTCAGTTTTGGGCCCCTCACCCCAAAAAGGCCATTGAATGACTCGAGCGTGTCCAGAGAAGGGCAACGGAGCTGGTGCAGGGTCTGGAGCACAGGTCTGCTGGGGAGCGGCTGAGGGAACTGGGAGGGTTTAGTCTGGAGAAGAGGAGCCTGAGGGGAGACCTCCTGGCCCTCTGCAACTCCCTGACAGGAGGGGGCAGAGATGGGGGATGAGTCTCTTGAACCAAGTAATAAGCGATAAGACAAGAGGGAATGGCCTCATGTTGTGCCAGGGAAGGTTTAGACTAGATATTAGGAAGCATTTCTTTATAGAACAGGTTGTTAGCCATTTCCAACCTAGACGATTCTATAATGTGCTTGCAGAGTAAAAAAATGTCATGTATCATAAAATATTTTAGCTGAGAAGAAATCTGGTGCAACCCTCTGCCCAAAGCAGGGTTAAGTTACAACAGGTTGCTTAGGGACTCATCAAGTCAAATTCTGAAAACAACTCCGAAGGTGGAGATTCTGTTACACCTCTGAGCAATCATTTTGTGTTTCAGTGCCCTCCCTGGGAACAAGAATCCTCCAAATACTAGACTGCAATTTCTCATGTTCCAGCTTGTGCCTGTTGCTTATTATTTGGGCAGTGCCCAGTGACAGGACAGTGGTAATGGGCACAAACTGAAGGGACAGGCCAAGAGGCACTGGGCACAGACTGAAGCACAGGAGGTTCCCTATGAACATCAGGAAACTTTTTTTTTTTTTGTTACTGTGAGGGTAACTGACCACTGGAACAGGTTGCCCAGGGAGGCTACTGAGTCTCTCCATTTAAAGATATTCAGAAGTTGTCTAGACACGATCCTGGGCAACTGACTTGAGCCAGCCCTGCTTGAGCAGGGGGATTGGACAAGACGACCTCCCGATGTGCCTTCCAACCTCAGCCACTCCGTGATTCTGTGATGATTTTTTTACTGTGCGCTTCCAAGATAAGCCTGGCTCCCTCCCATCATGTAACTCACTTAGCCATCACTTAAGTCTGCAGAAATCCAACTCTCTCACAACTCTCTGCATACATCATGGACTCCAGTGCCCATCCAGCACGGCAGTCCTCCACTGGACTCACTCCAGCACGTCCATGTCTGTCATAATTCGGAACCCAGAAGTGGGCACAGTACTCCAGACATGGTCTCACTAGTGCTGAACAGAGGGGAAGAATCACTTCCCTGAGCCTGTTGACTACACACTTTTTCTGGTACATCCCAGTATGGAGTTGGTTTTCTCAGAAAAAGGCACACAGATTGCTGACTCCTGTTCAGTCTGTCCCCAGTCCTCTTCTGCAAAGCTATGTTCTAGCCAGTCAGCATCCAGCCTACACTGTTGCCTGGAGTGATATGGTATAAGTATTTAATTTTATTTTAAAAGTGTATATGTGTATATTGTTTCAGTAATAGGGTTCTAAAAGGTATTAGCTATATTAAAAACAAGAAACAAAGTTTAAAGTGCACTGAATTTGTGTTCTTCAGCAGTAAAGGCAAGACCTTTGATATACACTTCTGAATGCAGATGAAAACAAGACACTAGGAAAGAAAAAGTATCTTCCAGCCAAAATGAAATACAGGTTTTAGAGCAGATTTATATTACACTTTCCATCTTTCTTGGAGATTATTTAAGGATGAGCAACAATTTAAATAGAAAAATTTCTATCAGTTATATCCTTCTTAAAGCCTTCCTTTTTGGTAAGAAAATGTAATATGCCATATAAAACTTAAAGACTGAAAAACTAAACTATACTGTAGTATGAAACTTTAATATTCAGGCAAAGAAATTAAGCTCTTGGGATAATTAGAATGGCTGTTCACATAAAGCATATGGATCAACTTGATCATGGCAGTGAACTTAGGCTGAAAGGCAAAAAGAATTAAAATTCTACTCAGATTTGTCCATTATCAACCACATATCATTTCTTTCTTTAAAACTTCCAATCTTTTTTCAAGACTTATCACACAGGAATTAGAACACAGAGCATACATTACAACTCTGAACTTCTAAAAATTTATATAAATACTGAAAGTACTACTCCATATCTCTCTAGGGTTTTTGCATATCTGCCAAGTGATATTACTGCTGTTTAGATTTTTACTCAACCAGTGAAAGTGTGATTCTGAGGACTAAAGGAAAGCAATGTCAGATCTGATTAGATATTTTTTCAAACAGAAAAATTCATGACAAAATAAGCCTTTAGAATGAGCAATGGCTTGACTGATAGAGTTCTTTTAAAACATCATGTGGGTAACTGATTCTTACAAATGAAACAAAAACTAGATTAAACCTCTGTGCAAAAGAAAGTAATTTTTGTTCCACTTGACTTCAATGCCTACTACAAAATTGCTTTTATTCCAAGAGCAGTATAAGGTTTGATAAGAGTTGCAGTTAACTTCTACCATAAATTTAAACAGAATACAGTGACTGTTACTTTAGGACTCTGTTCTAGTATAAATACTTGGTCAAGCAGCATTTGACTGATAGAATTACTATTTTCCTCAAATAATTTGTTGCATGTATTCCCATAGAATTAAAAGCACAATATCCAAAGTTGTCTGAATTTATTATAATTTAAGCAGATAGTCTAAATTTAATCATTAGCAAGTATCGATTGACTAGTTCAATTTACTTTTTTTTTTTCCCTTGGATAAACCAAGAAAAAGCAGTTCCTAAGCACTAGGCTCCTGAAGCTAAGAAAGTTAAAGTTCAACACAATTTATAAAAAGCTAAAACAACCAAACAAACCAAAAAAACCCACCCCACCACTGTTTGATATAACTACTTCAGAGAAAACTAACATTTATTCCAAGATCTAGCTGACTATATTTATGGTTGCCTTGTTTAAATTTCAGTCACAGTGCCATCTGGTGACTATTTATACACTTATACATTTTAAATAGATGGTATGTTTCAGGCTCATCCAACCACCTCATGTCATCCATTATCCTACATTAACCTACTCCTCTTGCCTTGAGCTTTATCTGAAGGTGAGAACAGAAACAATCCTCTATGAACTGGAATGGTTCAAAATTTCTAATTTGCATGTTCTTCTTGCAAACTTAAAAGTGCATTAGGAACATACTGGACTTCAACCACTAAATCATATGAATATTGATATAAAATAATAAAGTTTCTATTGATGGAAATGAACAGCATGATCTCAAGAATGAGATAAATGGAAGGGTATGCTTCCTGTTTGCTTTTCCCTGGAATTTGGCCTCTAAAACCCAGCTAAGCAAGAACAAACATTGCTGAACTTTGTTTTTCAAGTTCTGTTGCTAAACATTACCATAGCTTTCATTTTAAAAGTGGTGGCAGATAAATAAACTTAATGCAGCTAAATCAGAATATCAAGTATAAAATTTATTGATCAGCTTACTGCGTTCATACATGAAAAATTCAGACAGACTTCCAAGGCTCATTATATATTTTATCTATTTTAACAATTTATAGAAGTGGTAAGCCAAGTTCTGACACTTTGATGAAGGCAGTAACATGGGAGAAACATTTCTCATACTGGTGCTGACCTTTATTTTTTCCAATTCCCCAAACTCACAACAAATATTCCCATTGTTATTCACCCTTCACACCTTCCCACAACAAAGTAAGTGACAAGACTATAATATATTGCATATCTATAAAAGAGGACCATCAAGGGAAATACTGTATTATATTTTGTAACATTTTCTCTCAATACAGACATCCTGTAAGAATAATAACCGGTTGGAAGTTAAGAACGTACAAACAAATCAGCCAGAAACCATTACAGGAAGAAAGAAAAAAAAAGATAGCTACTGAACAAAAATTACAAGTAGACTGCTGTCTCTCCTCCCTTCTCAAAAAAAAAAAAAAAAAAAAAAAAAGATGCCTTGTAATACTACATTTCTTGAAGCTTTTAAACACAAGTAATCACATCTCAACTTCATATGAAACAAACTGTGTATACCTGATGAGTTAGAAAATGAATTCATGTTATTGGTGCTTCTGATCATTAATACTACCTCAGTTTCCAGTCCAATATCTCTTCCATTATTAATTATATCCACAAGGAATCACATGTGTGAAAGATTAAATATTACTTCAGATGCTACCATTTTCTGTCAAAGTAGTAAGAAAATGCTTCAAAGACCACAGAATCATAGAATGGTTTGGGTTGGAAAGGACCTTAAAGTACCACCTAGTCCCAACCCCCTGCCATGGGCAGGGACACCTTCCACCAGCCCAGGTTGCCCAAAGCCCCGTCCAACCTGGCCTTGAACCCTTCCAGGGAGGGGGCAGCCACAGCTTCTCTGGGCAACCTGTGCCAGTGTCTCACCACTGTCACAACAAACAATTCCTTACATCTAATCAAAATCTACCTTCTTTCATTTTAAAGCCATTACCCCTTCTCCTATCCCTACAGTGTCTGATAAGAGTCTCTCCCAGCTTTCCTGTAGGTGCCCTTTAGATATTGGAAGGCTGCTATAAGGTCTGCTCAGAGCCTTCTCCAGGCTGAACCCCACCAAATCCCTCAGCCTGTCCTCACAGGGGAGGTGCTCCAGCTCCCTGAGCATTTTTGTCGCCTCCTCTGGACCAGCTTGAGCAGGTCCGTGTCCTTTTATGTTGGAGGCTCCAGAGCTGGACACAGCACTGTAGGGGGGTCTCACAAGAGCGGAGTAGAGGGGGAGAATCCCTTTCCTCACCCTGCTGCCCACACTGCTCTTGATGCAGCCCAGGACATGGTTGGATTTCTGGGCTATGAACGTACATTGCTGGCCCACAGTCATTTTTCCATCCACTAATACCCCCAGGACCTTCTCCCCAGGGCTGCTCTCAATCCACTCATTGCTCAGCCTGTATATATGCTTGGGATTGCCTCAATCCATGTGTAGGACCTTGCCCTTGCCCTTGTTGAACTCCATGAGATTTGCACGGTCCCACCTCTCCAGCCTGTCCAGGTCCCTCTGGATGGCACATCCCTTCCCTCCAGCATATGACCGCACCACACAGCTCGGTGTCGTCAGCAAACTTGCTGAGGGTGCCTCGATCCCACTGTCCATGTCACCAACAAAGATGTTAAACAGCACCGGTCCCAACACTGATCCCTATTCCATTAGGAAAAAAAGCTTGGATGCTCAGAGAACTGGGGAAGACAGTCCTACATTCCATTGTAGGTAAGAAATTTCAGCAGGCATGCTGTTCTCTGTAAAACATGAGAAAGGTTATTGCCAAAAAGTAAACCCACTGTTTCTAATAGTTTCACTGGGAGAAACTGGTCAGATTTTACACTCAGTAAGTAGAATTATTCTGAACATACTATGCAGGTCAACAATTTCCAATGAAGTTTTCCCTCCATAAATCAAAGTATTAATAATTTTGCATTATTCACTGTTTTCTAGAAAGGAATTCACACCTAAAGATACTAGTTTTGTTTCAAGGGTAATAGAGCCTATTCCTAACAACAATAAGCATACACAACTACTTGATAAATTAGGGGAAAAAAAGAACCAATCTTTCTGAAAGAACAGTAATTCAACTCATCTTTTTTCTCTAATTAATATTCTAGAGTGCCACAGAATAGTTTTCTGTTCACTTGAATGAATGTTCATTATAAAAGTGACTAGAACTCATGTCTACCTCCCTTGTGCACTAATTATCCAAACCAGACTTTGTCTCGTGTAAGGCAGGCAGGCCTCTAAAACCATATTGCCTTAGCTAGCAATGGGCCAGAAACTGCATTTCTGATCCACAGTATTGAGACTGCAAGGCCTCAGGACTGAGGCTTGTTCAGCTTGCTCTGGACTTTTCTTGACCTAGTCACAACTGTGTTTTCTGAGGTTTAGCTGTCACAACAATTTGTCCAAGCAGGATACTATAATTAATTTTACTTTTGTTGGCACAGGCCTTGCATGATGATGGACGCTTTGGTTGCAGCACAGAGGACTATAGGCATGGCACGGTAAGAGATGGGATACACACTTGACACCAGAAACCCCTAAGAGGCTGTAAGTAATTCCCCAACAGTCAGATAAAGAAATGCAGATGCAGAGCTGGACAAAAGATTTTTTCCTGTACTGATGAAAAATGCCACAGGAATGCTGCAGATCACTCATGAGAAATGCAGAAGGATGATAACACAACTACAATACAGTGATTCTGAAAAATGTCTTTCAATTTTTTTCCTATGCAGCACTTTGACATTGAAGTTGTTGGATAAAAAATGGCATGAGGCAACCCACACTAAAATGGAAAAGTGGTCTCCTAAGAGAGTATACTGCCCTGAATTTGGCTAAGGTCTTGTAAACAAGACTTCTGATCCAAAATGACTGTGTTATAGCCAATGGTCTTCTACTGTCCCCAGAAACATTTATGAAAAGAAAGAACAGTTAACAGAAGATACTGAAGATGCACTTTTATAATGAGGGAAAAATCTATTAAAAATCCCTCTCCTGCATGATTCAAACTGAACCACTCCAAGCATTTGCCCTTACTACCAGCCTATTCACGTGCCAAGGCACTGGTAGCCTGTTGAAACACGAAATTCCCTCTTGACAAGGGAAATTTACCACAAAGCTTCATTCAAACTGCCACATCCCAACCACTATGTATGGTGTAAACTTTTATAATTAGAACATTCAACACAAAACTGCACCATAAAAATTCAGTTCACAGAACTCTTAGAGTGTAAGGATTCATATAGCTTCTCAGGACTTCTCACTAGAAAGTGAGAAGAATCTTTCTACAACTATATATAACTACACATATATAACTTCATGTAACCTATTACTCAGTAGAAACAGACTAGTTCTCAAATTCGTATTAAACAAATAATGGCAGTTGTTTTTTTATTCCACTTCCAAGTTAAAATTAAAAAATAGGAACACTGGAAAACCAAGTTAGGCAGACACTCAAAACTGATTTCTGAAAGTAAACAAATTTAAATGCTTGACTTAAGCTTTCACCTAAATAAGCATCTTCAAAAGTAGCACATTTTCAAGCATGTGTTAAACAGAAACAGCAGCAGCCAACTTTCAATTTTAAATGAACAAATTTGTAAACTTGTTTAGAAAGAAGTAAATTAAGAACTGACAAAAATGACAGCTGAAAGTAGTAGAACAGTCACAGTAATTTTTTTCTAAATATAAATCAAGTAAGACTGAAATATCTTCAGTTTCATTTATAAAAGCAAGTTATATTTCTCTTTTATTAAATCTACCTACTTGTATACAATCTTAACTGGCATTAATCAGCTTAAAATTGTTTTTCATAACACCGAATTATTAAATTTTATCTTGCAATTTCCAAATTATTTGTAGCTTATGTGGCTCAGAACCACAGCCATAGATTAGAACACTAAAAGCTGACACAAAAAGCACAATTTTCCAGGGAATATACCGTACAATAACATGACAAAAAGGAAAGGACACAGTCAGAGAACATCAAGACTACATCAGGCAACAACCTCAGCTTACTAAGCAGGTATCCTCCATTAATATCCCTCAAAAAATCAGCATGTCCAAATAAATATCTCTGCTCCACACCTAAGCATTGTACTTATTAAAATATATCTATTGTATGGTCATAAAGCCTTGCTTTCCTAATTTTTTTCCCCTGAAAACTGTGCTGTTGTATATGAACAATCTTAGAAACATTTGAATCACTAAGGGAAAGTCTAAGTGTAGAATACATAGGCTTACAGGTACTAAATAACTTGAGGTATTTCACTTGTATTCTGTAATGGAGTCTAAGAAAAAAAATATTTTTGCGCACACTGCCATATTACATAGTCTGACTATTCTCAAATTATTCTGGTGCATTATTTTCTTCAAATATTTTTTGTATGCTCTACTGAAGTCCCAGAAAGGGTAGAAACTCATAAAGGCCTTAAAACTGATAATTTCAGTCCTTTCCATTACAATTATTTAACACCTGATAAATCAATTATTTCCAACAGAAGCACAACTGTGCCTGACAAAGATCTCTCCATTATTTCTGGAGTATTCCCCACCTTTTCATGGTTCAAACCTCCTATATGCATGCATTACATACATGCCATTTTATTTAAATTAAGTACTCCTTATATGGAAAAAAAAAAAAAAGCGCCCCTACTTTCAACAAAATGAGCAAATCATCCAGATGAACTCTTTGCATGTATTTATGACAGAAGTCTGTCATTCACAATTCAATCCACCTTGCGATATTATATTAATATAAGGGATTCCTGTCTAGATTGTATCTAAATTCCTTCCTTGAAATATTAAATTCATATTAGGAATTCTTGCTTAGATTATATGTAAATGCTGTAGTTTAACCCCAGCTGGCAACTAGGCACCACACAGCTGCTCACTCACTCCCCCACAGTAGGATGGGGGAAGAATTGGGTAGAAGTGAGACAACTCATGGACTGAGATAAGGACAGTTTAATCAGTAAAGCAAAAGCAGTGCACACAAGTAATGCAAACCAAGGAATTCATTCAGTACCTCCATCAGCAGGCAGGTGCTCAGCCATCCCAGGGCTCCATCACACATAACAGTGACTTAGGAAGACAAACACCATCACTCTGAACGTTCCCACCTTCCTCCTCCTTCCCCCAACTTTATACACTGAGCATGACACCATACGGTATGGCACATCCCTTGGGTCAGTTGTCCCACCTGTGTCCCCTCCCAACTCCTTGTGCACCCCCAGACTCCTCGCTGGTGGGGTGGGGTGAGGAGCAGAAAAGGCCTTGGCTCTGTGTGAGCTCTGCTCAAAAGTTACTAAAACACCCCTGCGATATCCACACTGTTTCCAGCACAAATCCAAAACACAGCCCCATACCAGCTACTATGAAGAAATTTAACTCTACCCCAGGCAAAATCAGTACTTAAATAAAAACATAAGGTGTCGTTCCATGCAGGATAAATCTCTTCAATTCCCAGTAGTCATTGCTCTAGTCATCTCTTTAAAATCTACAAGTTGGTATTAGGACAGGTAACCTGAAGGTTTCAAAGCACAGAGAATTTGGGTATCCTTTAAGACTTTTTTTTTTTTTAAATAGCATGAACTCTCAGTCGTGGCTACCTCGAAGCCCAACAGATGAGTTAAACTACACATGCCTTCTCTAGATATAGGAGCTTTTGTAACTTGAACTCAGCCTTATCTTAAACCATATATTAATGATAAATAGAAATCAATTAAAAACTGAACTATTATCTTTATGGGAAAATTTGGGGAAATTTCTGTTTGGTGACATATTAAGAGGCTTGACTTTCAATCAGATTTCTTTAAAAGAAGGCTCAGATTCTAGTAATTAAAAAGAAAAAAAAAAAAGTAAAAAAAACCCACACCAGAAGTTCTTGGGATGCTGTGATAATTTAAGCTGAATTTTATCCAAATAGCATGCAAGTTTTGTTAAGACATAAGGATTAATGCAGTTAACACTTGCCAAGGCTGCCACAACACTGAAATGTCCTCTTGAATTAATTTCAGAACAGGTGCATCACTACATTTTCAAGAATGAGCACTGACGGACACATCACTTCTAACAAGATTGCTTTCAAAAGGCCACTGACAGAGACACAGCTATCTATGGGTGTACTGACACTGTTGACATTTTTATCTTAACATGCAACATAACACACAAGAGTGATACGGAACTATATAAATTTCAGAGCCATAACCTCTTCTTCCGAGTTCCTAAATGAAAAATAAAAGGAAAAGCTAAAATCTAGCAAGTAAACAACTGGGGGAGAAATGCTAACAGTTCAATTATGTTTATTTGCAGTTAAATAATTTTGTTTATATTACAGATTAAAACCTCTAGCTGCAGAAAAATCTTAATTCTTTCTGTGAGAGCATACATTTTTTTTTCACTTTGTGCCCTGAACATTTATTAAAGATGTAGGATAGCAATTTGTCATAGATTATATGATCATAAACTGATAGAAAGACCTGAATAGGTGTTAGTGGCAAGGAATCACACAAATTCCTGAAAGGGACCAAAAAAACCCCAAAACAAACAAGCAAACAAAAAAACCCAACAAACAGAAATTACAATTATTTTAAGAACCTGGACATTGCCACAAAATATAAAGGGAAAGGCAAGTAATATTCAAATTTCAGTGTTTTTCCTGTTTATTTTCTTTGCAACTGTAGTTACTCACACTGTAATCGATTGCTACTGAGTTAACCTGGTTAAAGCAAGGATAAGCACACAGCAGAACAGTATCTGAACCCAATACAGTCAGTAGATGAGAAGCATCATCCTAACCCTGTTAGTTCAACAAGAAAGGTGCATCCTTGCCTCATCACACATAAGGCATTACTCAGACTATCAGCCATGTATGCACTAAAGTCAAATATGGAGCCAAACTTATGGTATAAGCCAATTTAATGTGACAATAACCAGAATATCCTTTCTTCTTTTTCCTGTCTTGTCACTTTTGATGTCTGTTTCTCTTACTGAAAAAAAAAGTAGAATTATTATAGCAATGTAGAATATATGATAGAACAATCATATTCTGTAAAGGCATACAGATATCCCTCTTCACCTTAAAATTCATTTAATAGGAGATTTCACACAATCCATATTCCTTTCAGTTCAGAATTCCCCAGATAAATCTCAGCTCCCAGAAAACCAGTGCTTCTCATGTACTGTACTGAAGATCCACATTTTGTATTCTCCACTACAGCCAGCCACTCCAGACCTGAACCTCCTCCCCAAGTATAAATACTGCAGAGAAACCTGCAGAGTAACTCTAAAACTGTTGTGTCTGTTTTCCATTTGATTGCTTTCAAATCAAACAGAGCCCTGAACAAAACCCACAGACAAAACTGCAAAGAAATGTCTTTTCAACTACACAGAGGAAAATAGGCAAATGTCTTTTTAAGATCTGCTACTATTATCATAGAATCACAGAATAGTTTGGGTTGGAAGGGACCTTTAAAGGTCATCTGGTGCAGCCCCCTGTAATAAGCAGAGACATCTTCAACCAGATCAGGTTGCTCAGAGCCCCGTCCAACCTGACCTTGAATGTTTCCAAGGATGGGGCATCTACCACCTCCCTGGGCAACCTGTGCCAGCATTTCTTTGAATGCATTGTAAAAAAAAAATTGTTCCTTATATGTAGTCTAAATTTACCCTCTTTTAGTTTGAAACCAGTACCCCCTGTCCTATGGCTACAGGCCCTGCTAAAAAGTTTGTCCCCATCCTTCCTGTAGCCCATTTAAGCACTGGGAGGCCGCTCTAAGGTCTCCCCGGAGCCTTCTCTTCTCCAGCTGAACCCCCCAACTCTCTCAGCCTGTCCTCACAGGGGGGTGCTCCAGCCTCCCGATCATCTTCATGGCCTCCTCTGCAGCAGGTCCATGTCTTTCCTGTGCTGAGGATCCCAGAGCTGGATGCAGCGCTCCAGGTGGGGTCTCACCAGAGCAGAATAGAGGGGCAAAGTTTTTCTAATTCATAAAATAGCAATAAAATATGAACCAGCGAGACAGTCACACAGAGACATATGAGAATGTCAGTTTATGCTGTATGATGAGCTAAAATTCAAGTCTTATTTAACAGTCAAAAAAGTAAAAGGCCCACTACAACTCCAAACAGGTAGCCATGCAAATGTGGAAAAAAAAAAAATAATTAAAAAGCAGGAAGTAAATGATCAAAATAAAATGTACCTTCCTTTAAAGGATGAATACAGCAGGGGGGGGAGAAAAAAAAAAAAAAAAGGAAAAAAAAAAAAAAAAAAAGACGTTAGAGAAACTGTGTTAAGATGCAGCAACTGCAAGATACTCACATGCCAATCCATCCCATTTGTTTAGGTTAGTCCAAGGCTAACACTTCAGTGTCGATGACAAATTGTAATGATGTGTTTCACTGCAGTGGAGACTTTAACCATTTGAGCATTTAGGATTAACAGTTCCTCATTTTGCAACATTCTGACTTTTCAACATATACAAAAAAGCTTTTCTTGTCTAAGACCAAGTTTACAAAGGGCTTTTCCACTGTTTTGATAATCCTCTGACCTGAAGGTTTTCGTTTCCAAAAGCAAGTTTTACTTCTATGAATTTCTGTTTGTCTGCAGAGAAAGCATACTGAATAGTGCAGAGAGTTTCCTCTCTTCTCTGAGATATGCAGAGACACTTTATAACTCTTTTGAAGAAAATTAGATCTTTATTTACTGAAAATATTCCAGTTAGTTTTTACTTTTTGGTCCTTTTTTTGGAGGGACATGAGCCTGGTGCGAACGTATTACATTCACCAGAATGGATATTTCATAACACTGATATACCCACTGGGGGTGGGAAGTTGATAAAGGAAATATTCAGTATTAAAGTATTCTATGTCTGTTTGAAGACTTTAAAGAACATGGCCTACCTAAAATTTCTTTACTTAAGGTCCGGAAAACCTCTAACAATAAATTTATGTTCACCCACTATGTTGGTGATTCTCAACTAATTCACATTTGAGTATGTCCAAATAAATGAGAAAAACTGAATTTTGAACTCCAAACTGCATGGCCTCATTATGTTGTAGCCTAGAACATACACACTGTGAGCATTTTGAAATAAGATTTTTTTTGTTTAACTTAGAAAGGAAGCAAAAAATTAAGATGTAAACCAAAAATTAACTACGATCTCAATTATGGACAGACTTCTATTCCCATTTGATACTCTTCCTTAAAAAGCTTAATGTTCATACAGTTGATTTTCTTTCTAAGACAACATGCCTATAAACCAAACAAATGAGTAAAAGAGAACATGAGCTGAGTCTTACTAACTTTCGCACATTAGGCTAGTACAAGGTACTCAACAGATGGCAAGATTCCTGAAAAAGCAAGCCAGGGTTTTGTACATGGCAAAGCACTTCTGTAAGTAGAAAATACTATGAGAGGTGAGAAGAGACAAAAAAACAAAAGGGAAAAAAGCTTCAAACATCTTATTATAAAAAATATTAACCTACCCAGCAAAGACAATTCTGGAAATGGCTAGACACATGCTAGTGTTACAAAGGAGGAAAATACTAAGCGAAAGGATAAAGCAGTGGTGCGGCTGTCTGAAATTACGAACAGAAGCATGTAGATACACAAGTGGAAGAAATGCTTCTACATCACTGACATGCCCCTTGCTCTTCCATATGTTTCTTGTGCATGGGAGACACTCTCCAGGTATCAGAACTGATCTGGGCCATTTCTTCTGTCACTGGACAGCAGAAATTATGACATGTCTCCCCTCTTATGAAGGCCAAGTGGAGCTATTTCAGGTTACTGTTGACAAGTTGTCCTTCTGGTACCACTACCTGTACGTTCTTCCCTAGAGTGAGCTGGATACCAGAATAACAGATATTAGAGCAGCATCTGTAAATTTTATCCAGAATGCAGAAGGTGTTTTTCTCACAAACCAAAATTATTAAGTTGATGTCTGGATTTCTTCCTCCTTTCTCTTTCAGACAGCACCCCCTAGAAGTTTGTTCTTGGAATTTAAATACCCTGTCTTATGCCTTACTCTTGCAGGGCAGATTCGGCACACAACTAGGAGAGCCTAGTGTGATGCACATGAAACCCAGCAGGACTCAGCCTGGCACTGCACAGTGCAGAGAGATGCCTGCTTTGGTTTGCACCATTATGTCATCAGCCCTTATTTTCAAGGGGCAACAAAATCCCCCAGCTAGACAGAGTATATAAAGAGAGAATGTCCCCATACTCATTGTCATGCTTTAAATTCAAATGCCAAGCACCTTGACAAAATATGCACTGAAAAAATGCTACCATGTCACTGTTAGAAATGGTCCCCCACTGGTTATACAGCTTTCACTGTCATCTGTGACTCACATATCCACAGGAGTTACCTTTCACAATGGGGACTTTTCAAAGCAAGTGGCTTTCAAGAAGAGGTAAGGTAAGCAGAGCTGCCACTACACTAACATATCAGGATTCAGTTTTCTGGTTTCGGTGGGTTTTGGTTTTTAACTCCACACAAATCCTAGTCAGTTATGATTCAGTTAAATACAGGGTTATAACTGCACAAATTTGGGGACAGCTTTTTATTTTCCTCAACTGTTGAACAACAAGCACTCTGAGCAATACTCGCTGAATTCAGTGGCACAGAATGTAGTAACACAGTTATTATTACTTTAATTAATTTTTCAGTTAAAAATGTAATGATTGCCTAACATTTCAATTCCATTCCATCTAGGCTGGGAGATCATAACTCACACCTGGATGCCAAGTACAAAGAACAGCTACAATTCAATCAAACTATTTTACTCTTTTTATAGTAGAAAAATTATCTGGATGAACTTATGCATTATAACTGCATGACAGTATCATCACAAAAGAAACCCAAAAGGTTAGTTTCAAAACTGCAACCTTAAAAAATGTTCATTATATTTGTAAAACTTTAAAACTTTACAGAGATACAGCCTGAATAGCAAAACCAGCACTTTGGGGAAATCATCACTGAGCTGTATAATAGTGCTGGAAAGGGTAGCGTTCTCATTCCTTCTGAATTTGACATCTCTGTCATAAACGAAAGTTCAGAATAAAGCTCTAAAAATAACTGGTCTCACATGACCTCATTTACAATAAGTAGAGAAAAGATACCTAGGACAAGAGGCCCTGTACTTCTTTCAAAATCCAGTGGTGGAAACGGAAAATGGACAAATTAAGGCTAATGTTAAAATCCACTCTTGAATGCCACAGGTATGAGACCATTAAAGCAACTGCTATAAGGATGTAGAAAGTTTTCTGTCACTGAAATATTTTAATAAAATTGAATGACTTCCAAAAATGCATGTTTCAGCTCAGAATTCTTGGCTTTGTGCTGGAACCTCTGAGATAAATTTATCCGGATCAGCTTAGGTGGATCACCAGTAGAAGTATTCCACCACAGCTATAACAACAGATTAGTAGCACCTGGATAACATTCCATCTACTTGTATTTTGATTCATTTGCTCTCCATTTCTAGCTATTCCCCCCTATTCTAGACTAAGGCAGGAGCTAATAATATAGTTTATAGACACTACTAGGCAATCAGGTAAACTCAGGGAGAGGGCTGGATTAACCCTAGAACTGCACTGACCAAGCAAGAGGTAGAAATCTATATTAAGGTGCACCAGAAATTAACATGGAATAAATAAAATAAATAGACAACCAAGACCATCTAAGGAACCTGAGGGTGCCCAAGTCCATGTGACCTGATAAGATGCATCTATGGGTCCTGAGGGAACTGGTGGATGAAGTGGCTAAGCCACTATCCATCATGTTTGAGATGTTGTGGCAGTCCGGTGAAGGTCCCGCTGACTGGAAAAGAAGAAACATAACCCCAGTTTTTAAAAAGGAATAAAGGAATAACCAAGGAACCACAGGCCAGTCAGTCTCACCTCTGTGCCCAGCAAGATCATGGAGCTGATCCTCCTGGAAGCTATGCTAGGGCACATGGAAAATAAGGAGGTGATTGGTGACAGCCAACATTGATTCACTAAGAGCAAATCATACCTGACAAAACTGGTCGCCTTCTGTGATGGGGTTACAGTGTTGGTGGACAAGGGAAGAGCAACTGATGCAATCTACCTGGCCTTGTGCAAAGCATTTGACACTGTCCTGAACAACATCCTTATCTTTAAATTGGAAAGACATGGACGTGATGGATGGACCACTCAGTGGATACAGAATTGGTTGGATGTTCACACTCAAGGAATGGTGGTTAATAGCTCGATGTCCCAGTGGAGAGCAGTGACCAGTGGTGTTCCTCAAGGGTTGGGACCAGTGCTGTTTAACATCTTTGTTGGTGACATGGATAGTGGGATTGAGTGCACCCTCAGCACATCTGCCAACACCACCAAGCTGTGTGGTGTGGTTGACACACTGGAGGGAAGGGATGTGCCATCCAGAGGGACCTGGACAGGCTGGAGAGGTGGGACCGTGCAAACCTCAGGGAGTTCAACAAGGGCAAGGGCAAGGTCCTGCACATGGATTGAGGCAATCCCAAGCATATATACAGGCTGAGCGATGAGTAGATTGAGAGCAGCCCTGAGGAGAAGAAACAGGGGCTATTGTTGGATGGAAAACTGACTATGAGCACACGTGTGCTCAGGGCCCAGAAATCCAACTGTGTCCTGGGCTGCATCAAGACAAGTGTGGGCAGCAGGCAGAGGGAGGGGATTCTCCCCCTCTATTCCACTCTTGTGAGACACCCCCCCCCTGCAGTGCTGGGTCCAGCTCTGGAGCCTCCAACATAAGAAGGACAAGGACCTGCTCAAGCTGGTCCAGAGGAGGCGACAAAAATGCTCAGGGAGCTGGAGCACCTCCCCTGTGAGGACAGGCTGAGGGATTTGGTGGGGTTCAGCCTGGAGAAGGCTCTGAGCAGACCTTATAGCAGCCTTCCAGTATCTAAAGGGCACCTACAGGAAAGCTGGGAGAGACTCTTTTATCAGAGACTGTAGGGATAGCAGAAGGGGTAATGGCTTTAAAATGAAAGAAGGTAGATTTTGATTAGATGTAAGGAATTTGTTGTGACAGTGGTGAGACACTGGCACAGGTTGCCCAGAGAAGCTGTGGCTGCCCCCTCCCTGGAAGGGTTCAAGGCCAGGTTGGACGGGGCTTTGGGCAACCTGGGCTGGTGGAAGGTGTCCCTGCCCATGGCAGGGGGTTGGGACTAGATGAGCTTTAAGGTCCATTCCAACTCAAACCATTCTATGATTCCATGATTCTATAATAATTACCCATAGGAAACAAGCATTGGACAGGGGCTAAATCTACAAATGGCTTTTTGAAAAAGTATCAAGATATTGAGCAGAGAAAACTTCTTGCTGAGTTTCTCCAGCAGTGAAGAATGTGGGATTTTAGACTTCTTTTATATTCTTAAGAAATAGGATTACATCACCTATTTCTCACCCTCATCATGGTAAGGAACAATTGCTGGTTATATCTGAAGTGTACATCTTGTGCGATCTTGAGCAAGTCATTTCCTCATTGTTCTGGACTGTCAGCCACTATGCCAAATGGCAGCAATAGTAATAAAATTGTCTATTACTTGCATTTGCATAGTGCCTAACAAAAAATGAGTGGAGTTTTATGGAATGACTAATATGGAATGACTAATGACTAATATTGTTACTTGTACAGTAGTTGAAATGTACTGCTCAGTTTGGTAGTCATTTTATACAAAGATATAAGATAACTGAAAGTAAACTTAATAAAATTTATATAAACTAGCTACCATCATGAAGTAATCTGGAAGCCTCTTTGCTCCTGAGAATTACTTTATTAAAAAACATGTATTTTAATTGCATCTTGTAATTTGCCTTTTCCTCTTGCTCAGAGCTATTTTAGCTAAATCGGTAATATATTTTAAGAGTCCCAGGTTTAAAATTAGCTAGTCATTATGAGTTCTCCACTTTTATAAATATAATTGCAGAGAATGATATATTATGTTCACTGTACTTAATGTCTATAGACGGTTGCTGCACATCCAAGTCACTTAACAGTAATATTTATACTAATACATCATCAAACTACAGCTAAATCAAGGAGCACAGAAAATATTCTAGACACAAACACGTGCCAATGTAAAGAACTCCTTTTTCACAGTAATAGTCATAGTCCTCTTCTCTACATCTTCTGTCACCAGAGAACAAGATTTTATTCCAGTTAAAGACGGTAACATTAGAAATTTAATTTACTATAAGTTTACACCTACAGAAAATCAGGTCTAAAACAGTCATAGAGAAGAATCTATGAAATTACACTCTATTTAATCAGCATATCCAAATTCCTGTACTCTCCCCTCTCTTCATGTAAGAATTTTTTTCATCAACTGTTTTTCCTCTCTCATATCATCAGTCACTGTAATGTACAGCAAGAGCAGCAGTTTAATGACAATGCATAGAAACCAGTTTCATAAAAAGGTCAACAAAATAAGAGTCATAACTTGAATCAATGTCATGTAACACAATATAAAAAATGCATTTATTTAAGTCTTGATTTTTTTTCCTCCCTGATACTAGGATTTTCCTTTCCCCTACTTTTGACAATTTTAGACAATTTTCATTTCCAGTAACTTGACACTGGTCAGTGATAAAGTTAGCACAACAGTATTCTTAGCACTACACTAAGATATAAACTTGCATTAAAACTTGGAATTTTATGCCTGTTTTCACTGATAGCAGTAGAAAGCCTTAGTCAAACAAATAAATAGAATTGGAATTCTCCTAAGCAATCCCTCAGTAAGAATATTAGTTCAAACCATCCTACTAAAAACTTGCAAACTATGACATTTAAAACCTGTTTTACCCCATAAACTGTAAATGTGCAGCTTGCTGTGATGATTATCCAGTCGTTTCCCTAGGTAAAACGAAGTTGGTAAAGTAGTTTCTGATGTGCCCTTTCAAAAATGGCTTGGCATCAATTACAGCTATCACATTCTGTGATTCCAATTTCTTCTGCAGAAAACTACCACACTTGACCTACTCTTTTGAAGTCCCCACAGTGATAAATTACTAAACTTCATTCTCTCTCTCATACTCTGGGGTAAGGTAGCTATTAAGAATGCCACTTTTAGTTAAACAGAAGATCTGCAGTCTAAAGATTCTACTTTTTTATTAAGATGCACTTTAACTCCTTGGCTAGTTGCCCAAAAACCAGAACAAACCTCCATGCATAACTATGATCTGTGCCTGTGATGGGGAAATCAAGACTATTTCAAGAAGTTATTTGAAAACTTAAGAAACTAAACTGAATCGCAGATTTATTTATTCTCAAACTGAAAGAAAAAGACCTGATCTATATATTTTAAAAGAACAGAATAAAAACTGAGCAATTTTAAACTAATCAAGCAATGGTGTTTATCTCAGCCTTCAGTAAAGCTATTCCTCATTATTTGTAAATGCACTGGGTCCCTGTGACTGAAAGACCTCAAGGAAAAATTGATAAAATTTATGGAATCTCAAAGAAGTTCCATCAAACACTTGACAAGAAGAGATTATCACATGCAGGATGAGCAATATTTTTAAAAAAATGTAACATGAGATTGAAACCAACTTCAGCAGCAAATTTCGAGATCATTACATTTTGAACTTGACCATTTCATAATATAGAGAACTAAATTTTAGTCATCAGAACAAAATGCTCCAAAGAGAGGAAAAAGAACTTAAATTACCCTTTCTTATCCACGTCTTTTTCCATATATTCAAAGAGGCTGTTGGTATTTGGCTCTAGAAAGAAGCATAAATAAAAAGTGCTAACAGCAGCAGCTACATCAATGAATACAACTAGGATGGAGACACTGTTTGCTACTGCTAACTAGTAATGAAATTAAAGCCTAAAGAGATGGGTTGGGATGTGAAGGAAGATGATCAGGACACAATTACTGCACAGCATCAAAAGTGGTATTACATTTATGGAGTAACTGTTCCAGTTATCCCAATTTGGAAAGCATGCCCACTCTCTCACAAACTACACTAAGAACAAATCATCTTTATCCTAAATAACTGTTTACAAACTCATTTGGTTAAAATTATCATATCAGCATAATTCTTTGAGGTAGGCCATTTGTTATTGTTCCAGGGGAAGATTTATAACAGTAATACACTATCATTATTAGGATCCAAGTCAAAGAAAATATAATGTATATCTGCAATGCTGCATGTAAACTTACATTTCTGACTAAATCACTCAGAAAGTTAGAAAGATTATTTCCTCCAGGTAGCAGTTTTCCAGAGCTATAATAAATAAGTACTATATAAGTAAATAAGTATAGTAAGTACTCTCCCTTATTTTGAAGGGCAAAACAAGAAGCACAAAGATACACAAAAGTAAACAAGACAAGAGTAGGATTTATATTTGGTATATGATTTACCTACTATGTTACCTACTAGGCTCTGAAGTTATAATCTAACAGCTGTGAGGATAAGGGTGAAGAGATCTTAGCACAGATTTATAAATTAAAACCAACAAGGTGAAAAGAGAGGAAATGAAGGAAGAAAAGGGTGAATTAAGCAGTAAATGAAAGGCAAGCTGGAGAAGTACAGACAGAAGGCCCTTAGCACTGCTAAGGCACCTATGGAGCAAATTCTTAGAATTCTGATTGTATTACAGCACATTTTAAAGGTTTAAAATTTGAATATCTAGCTAAAAATGAAAATGCAGCCATGAATTTTAACAAACTTACATGGAACAACTCAGAAATGTAAAGCTACTAAATGGAATGTACAGATACTCAGCTGAGGACAACTTTGTGTCATACTAAGTAGCAACAGGATTTTGAAACAGATGAAATAACAGTTACAGAATGAAATAAAAAACTATGATTCCATCTATTCCTTGTAGTCAGAATTTTGCTTTACAGAAAAGAATACCCCAAATCCATAAAATTACTTCCAGCTCTTCTCCAAGTGTTTGATGCAAGATATACATTACATCGAAACTCTAATCTTACATTGTGCAAGAATTTCTTATACACATAGATCTAAAAATTTGAATAAAATTCTCTCCAATACTGTTCCTTCATGGCATTACCTTGTAATGGAACACTAACATCCTTAAGGCAGGTTACAGTTAACTAGTTAAGACACCACCTGTATGACACTCTCGCATTTAAATTCACACTTACATAAATTGGTGAAATAAATTGAAATAAAATCCTTATTATGCTTCCAAAAGCGCATGAAGAACTTCACTGGATCAATTTATGTAGGCACTGGAGAACCTTCCAGCTGATCAGACCTGCCCTCTCACCTGGTCTCCCCAGGTCTATTTTCTGATGCATTTCAGCTTCTGCCACCACATTTTCCCACCAGAGCAGCTGTCTTCCTCACAGCCAATTCCACACTTCTGATTAAGTTAAAATGCTAGAAACTATCAACATGAGCCTCGTAAAAGTGAGCATGACAAAACTCTATGTTTACCAATACCCATAAATTACATGGATGAAAACACCGCACAAATCTTCTTAAGGATGAAGTGTGGAAATACATTTGGCCATAAAGTTAATATAATCTCCAGAATTTCTATTATAACTGAAATCTAAATATCAGATGCTTGAAGGAGTCTCTACCTACCACAGAATGCAAGCCTCTCTCACATTCTGGAGTCATTCTGGAAGAATTCTTGCATAGCAGACTAAGATTTTCTGCGCTTTGGTGTAAAGCAAATCTTTCAAATCTTACCTACAGCTTTTTTCATAAACATACTTGAGCTTACTCTCTCCAGAACGCGGTATGACTGAACATGAGTCAGTTAAGAACTGGAAGACATGTAGTCAAAGTATAGCACTATGAATAAAATAAGCACTGCTGAAAGAAAGGGTTTATTAGCTGAAGCATAGCATGCTACCCAATATGCTATCGGACTTCTGATTCAGACCTGGACAATATACTCTCATTTTAGGAGCACATACAATGAATCAAAATCCACCTGCAGAGGAGATGAAAAAACACTTTAAATTGCGCATTCAGACAAAATCCAAAGTGCGAGCAGGGAGTTTGAGTACTGATAAAGGCAGTTCATTGTTGTGAACTAAGTCTAATAAGTAGAGCAAGTCTTCAGAGGGCTGATCAACCACACTCTTAACTCTTGGTGCTGAAACATTCTCCGTGTGGCAGAAGCAATCATGAGCACTACTGCAGCAAGTCTTGATTGCCAGAGGATCAACACCAAGAGTAGTAAAAATGCACAAAGACTGAGAAACAGAGAAATAAGGCACCTGAAAGAGAGAATGGTCTTTGGTCTAAATCCCATGTCTGACTGACCTCATTGGTTCTCATTAAGAGAGGAGACCTAAACATGAAAAACTCTCAAGAGCAAAACTGAAGCGTATATATCCAGAGGTATCCTGAATTTATGACACTTGATGGTGTGGCACATAGCAGTTTAATTCTGAGAGCTCTAGGTAGGCTACAGGCAGTCTCTGTCCTCTGGAAGAGCTGTTGTAAGGCAATGAATCATCCAATGCATGCAGAGCATTCAGACAAATATCTCAATTTCTAATTATTCCTAAAATTTGTTAGAGTGCTGACTGGACTTTCACCACTCTATCCTAAATGTTTGTTCCGACCTTTTCTCCCCTTCAAGTTTCCACCTTAGCAAGACTTCACATAAGCCCATCTTCTATTTTTTCCCATTACTATTAACCCAGACACCTTCCCTTCCACTTTTCCCTTCACTTTCCATATAGTCGATGCCCTCCTACAGAAGCCCACTTCAATATTAAGATTTTTCTGCTTTCTTATCAGAATGTCATTATGGAAGTAACCACCTACTGCTGTTCTATTTGTAGAGAGCACTCTTAGACGTTACCATGATAAAAAATTCGAAGTCATTTCTGCAGACTTCACACTGGTCTCAGGGTATCCCCATCCCCAAAGAGGTTTATCTACCATTACCTTCCAAGTTACAGCAGCTGCTAAGACGGAAATTTCCTTTTATTCGGAAATATTTCCAATGTGACAGCGTTGGAACATACTGAACGCAGGTAACAGATATATACAAATGATGGCTGCTCTTGATGCTCACTGACTATATTAATGACTCAAATGAAGTATAGCAAGCTGATGAAAACCCACCAGAAATTGTTCAACTCAAGAGATACCGATGCATCCTAAACAAAGGATTTTATTCTGTTTGAGTAACAAAGCCAACGATGGCCACGAATGACTCCCTGGGAAACAAAGCTCTTGTGACTGTAAAGTCCATTACTGTTCACATAAGTTCTGTTTATTGTGTTGACATCAACTTTAATTTTTCTTTGTTCATCTTTAGACAAGAAAGATAGATGAAGCGTAGTTTATATAGTGGATTGTACCTACTGCAACTACCCCTGATAAAGACATTTGTTTGGGTTTAAGTAGACTATCATCTCTTTTTTACTTAGTGGCAATGAAAAAAGTTTGGAGAAAACAGTGCTTTTCAGAGGCAGATAGTGAATCTATCCAAAATTTTTTCTATCAATACAATACAAAACTTTTAATACTTCTTTCATGTCAAATAAAATGGCAAAAATAGGAAGTACTTGACGTTGTAAAACATGCTGAACTGAAATTGCAGCTACTACAGTGATAATACTGAATGTAAAACACCAGATGAGATGAATGAATTGAATTTATTCAAATCCAAGGGGGAGTAGCAAATTTATTTTTCCCATGACTCTAGAGAACAGCTTTAGTGAAATATTTTCTTTGTGTTCTGAAGTACAGTCCTCTCTAGGGCACAACAGAGTGTTCATTACTTGATGGAACAATTCACAGAAGAGGAAGAGGGTTGGTGAGCAGAAATAGAACTGAATACTGAAATAACTATTTATAGAATCCAAAACCACTGAAAGGAATATAAGCAATGCCAAACTGGGCAGGGAAGGAAAGTTAAGAGCATTTAAACCCAGACTACTCAAAAACTGCAGGCTTTCATCCAAATCCAGATCATAATCAAATTTTGCCAGGCATGAACCAATGACCAAGAATCCAGCCTTCTCCCATTTTTGCAGAACAACTCTACTTTTATTATATTCTTTATCCCAAGGGAAACTGCAATTCTTGGCCAGAAAGGCAAGAAAAAATACCTTGCTGACCTGGCAAAGGTTAATTTGGCTCATAGCTCAAAACTGAGCAGACTTCAGAAAATGTGACTTGCTTTCTGGGACTTATCTCATAAATGTCAATTAATTATTAAAAAATGTATTATTTTGATAAAAATCAGCTTGGGAAGTGAAACAGCTTTGTTTGGGATTTTTTTCTCTTCTCTTTTACAGGCTTGAATTTATTAGGGAAACAGAGAAAGAGACTTGTGTCTTTTTTTTTTTTTTCTTCATAAAACTTGATGTGTTTAATACAGAAGGTGAACTCAGGGACGCAGAATCTACAAGCATAGTATTTAATTCCAAAATGGGACACTGTGGAAGTAGAACATCTAATGGGTTATACATTCATGCCCGAAATGTCATTCCTAACTTCACATTTAGCCAACCAAAAAGGAGGAATCTAAATTAAAATTGTGCTCTGTAGATTCAATATCCCCACTAATTTCAGCAGGATCCAGAATGATTTAAAAGTTAAGAAAAAAATTCTACCTTGCTCTGTTTAAGAGATTAAACTTAGAATAGATTTAAGGTTTATGGGTAAAAGGAGTTTGAGATTAAAGCATCAACAATACTAGAAGAGCAGAGCCTGAGAACTGCATTGAAAAATCCAATTAAGGTCTGTATCGCCTTTTAATACACTGCTGACTAAATCAGAAAAAATACACAAAAGACAGCGCATCAAATTAGATTAGCTCTACATACAATATTTTAACACTTCCTACCATTTACTGATAGTTCAGGAACAGAGTAGTTCCATGAGATTACTTAAACCTCTCATTTCTGCAGCTGAATCTCTAGAATTACAGCTCATGTTGAGTGTGCAGAGGCAAATTCTCCTGAAAATACAAGTTTCAAAACAAATAGATAAGTCAGCTAAAGGCCTTATAAATTATAAACCAGCCCTCAGTCTGCCATACAACTGGCCAGTAATCAGTGTTTCTGTTTAACAGCTTAAACCAAGATTTTAAAAACTCCACAATAGCTTTCAAAGTTTTCTTCACCCAAGTAAAAGACTTCTCCATTTCAACTCTTGGTTTGATCCTTTGCCCGGTTAGGGTCATGTAGCATTTTTTAATCCCATCAGATTTGCTCCAAAGAAAGCATGGACATTATGTTGAACCAAGATATCTTGATGAATAATTCTCCTTTTCACCCTGTGACAAAAAGGAACTACCAATGAATTACCATTATGTGATGGTAACCACTGTGACTTTATGGACCAAATCTCCATGGATCAGACTGATCTCTAAGCTTCAAATCTGTAATATGTGGCATGGAATAAGAGTGTGTTTCTTCCATCACTGAGACCACCTAGACTAAGCCAAATAATCTCAGCTTCCAAGCATGAAAACCGATACAGAATTCCCTAGGTTAAAAATAACACATTGTTTGCTGAGAGATTGTATTTGTTTAAATTTCCCTCTGCAGCTTTTGCATTAAGACATAGAACAGCTGAATATCTAAACACACTGCAGTGTTACTCAAAGAGTAGTAGATTCAGCCTTAAAATAGACTATTTCCTATAACAGTATAACCACAGCAATGCAGAGCTACGCAGGGCTAACTCACTCTGCCGTACAGATGCACCCTAGAGTGACCGAGGTTTTTAGACAATTCTTACCATAACTACTCAGTAGTGAACAGTAGAAAAAGTACATCTGAACATAATATTACACTGTGATATTCTATTCAGCTTGAGGGTATAAGCAAGCTTTATGATGAGGTCATAAAGCAATTTTTATACTGAATTTATGAGATCATTATAATAGTCATTTCCAGAAGCCAGCGACTGGTTTATTAGAAGACAGCCTGTGGCAAAATTGAAAACGTAGATTGCAGAGTTCAACTGCAATACTGGAAATATGCAAGATTGAAGTACAAAAAGTGTAAGGCAAACAAGTAGGGAGGGAAGGTTTAAGCACTAAGACTTATAAATATATGACCAAGGACATTTCAGGATCAGCAACAAGAGAAGCACTGATTTACATTAATTTTCATTTGCAAAAATTCACCTTTATTTGAAGACTATCTTATGCACAGCATGCAGGACTGAAAAATAACCACTACTCCTGAATATTCACAACAGACACCTATTGCTAAATCATGAATAAATGACAGCAGAACATTTTCACCACACGTACAAATTGTTTAAGATCAATCTTGTTTCTTAACTCCCACTTGCTTCTTACATTAGTCCTTGTCAAACCACTTTAATTGGCTTGACTATTACAAGACAGAGCTTAAAACATAATCAAGCAATCATCCCAAATGGCACCGTGCGGGACACAGGCAATAGCCCACAAGTGCTGAATTGTTCTGCAGCAACAGAAACTGAAATATCTTTAAGGAGATTCTAGGGTACTCAAAAAGATTCATACATATCAAATATTCTGAGACTCAAGTTCAGAGAGAACTTTGGATCATCTCTGTTGTATATACGCCAGCTTGCTACATTATAGACAACAATGTTCTTACTGAGCAAAGGCGTTTCTATTTGACAACGAACATATATTCATGAACTCTGAAAGATACCCAGTCTAAACCCAAGCAAATCAAAACTAAAAATACAGCAAATTCCTCAGAATCTAGTCAAGAAAACTGGACCAGCACACATTCTAATTATATCTTTTAAATGCTTAATTGACTCAAATATTTACAATAACTGCCTGATAGTTTATTTGGAATTTTGTCTAGCTTTTATTTTAAACTACTGGTGGTTCTTAGTTTCTTCCTACTAAAGAGAACTGTCAAAAGTAGAGAGCAGTTGCAAACAGAAATGGACACTATTAAACAGAAGTAGACAGCAGGGGAAAAAGCCAGATATAATACCTTACCACAGAATGACTAGCAGTCAGATGTAATGTAGTCATCTAAATAGACAAATGCAATCTCTTCAGTTATGACAGGTAATTTCTTCTGGTCGTTTGTCTAGTACCAACTATGTATGTCCGTATACAGAGACACTTAATTATGCGGATAGTTTGGTGAATTGAAAAGTTATTCTAAATAGCTCAGAACTTCATAAACATTTTTAATCCGGGTAAATCAAATGATTGGTTTATAGTACTTAATAATAATCCCAGTTTATTCCAATTAGTGAGTATATTAATGTGGTAAATAGGAATGGAAGTTATAGAAATGGACATTCGTTAAAATGGAATGAGCCATGACAGGTAATCACCCTATAGATGGTGATACCTTACTCGGGTTTTCTCTCTCCTCATCTCCAACAGACTAATCTTATAAATACTGGGAAAGTATATTTTTCCTATCATGGATGTTCTCTGCAAATACATGATCTTAATGATAATAATTTAAGTAATTAGAAATACATTTTTGTAGACTTTCTCCAGAGCTTTACCTTGTTGGCTATTTTAACATCCTAATTTTTATTTTCCTCCTTCTTCACCTCTTCTAAACATTACAAAAAGTACAAGGATCAAGGCTGCTCTAGAATAGATTTGAACACAGTAAACTGATACTTTCGGGCATGTTATGGGAGCTGTACAGCAGCCATACAAATCAAGTTCAATACACAGATAAATTTGCTGAGTAAAGAACACCTTGATATTATTAGAATGTGTATTATCTATTGAATATAGTTTTGAGCACCTGCAAGGTCCTTCCATCGCAAAATACCAATTAATTAAATCAAAATTCATTCCATAAACCTCACAGAATCAAGCATGTGCATGTTCACCAGACTCTTTCACTATACACTGTTTAAAACTAAGTTCTTGCTTAACAGCTCTACAACATCCTTGTAATACCATCACATAAATCACTGTGAACCTGCAAGTTCTTGGTTGCCGGGACAACTGGCTGATAAGCAAAAAGTACACCAAAAAGCTTTTTTCATGTATTAGGTGCAAAGAAATTCTACATTTCTGAAATAATTTCTGGATTTTTACTCTGATAACTAAATAACATTCCCCTTGCTTCCATAAATCAGAAGTGTCTATAGGTCAGACATTCTACACGAAGTTCTAAACAATGCTGAATATTTTACCCACTTCAGTATCAAATTGTTTCTTCAATTATGCTGATTTATATTTATGAGCAATTGGGAAATACCTGGCTATGCTATATAACACAAAGAAAGGCTTTACTAATTTTTTATCATTTTTCATATGCTGTCATCTTTTTGTACTGCAGAATCAAACGATAATGAATTACCAGTGCTAATGGTCCAAAAGAAACATACTTAAATATTAATAGCTTCACCTGTTTATTGATCAAATAGAATTGTAAACAACCTCATCGGGGAGAAAGCAAAGTCAGATGCAAAGCAAGTTACTGAGAAAAGCAAACCCTATGTTCACTTCTCGGCTGAAGACATGCTAAGCCAAACACTGCATTGTACAGCACTTGAGCTAAATACAGGCTGAACTAATACAGATCACAGATCCGGGTAGGAGACTTATCAAATACTACAAAGCATGCAAAACAGTCACCAAATCTACGGAAGAGGCCAATGAAGTGCTGCAGTGCATTTTTTACAATCTTTGTTATTTTCATCTTAAATTCTCTTTTCTGCAAATCTGGCCGGTATGAAGCTGTTCTTACTTCACTGCTCAAAACAAGAAGTTTACAACTTCAGCAGGCAAGATCTTCAACAGACAAACAAACAGTACCTTACTCCAAGGAAGACTCTGTATCAGTAAGCACAGTGCGGCTTCCACCTACCCAACTGTTCTTTCATCCTTCTGCTTTTATCTACTTTTGACTCTCAACTTTTCTGCTTTATTACTTATACATACAAATGCCTCTAAAAGGCTTACTACTGCAAGTGTGAAGATAAGACTTTGATCCCCAGATGTTTAGAAGGTACAAATCCTTCTGTACATTTTAATAGAAGAAAACCAATAATTCATACAGAAGCACCTTCCTACACAGTATATAGCATAACATGATGTGAAGAACTGACAGTTCCTTCGGTGTACCACACTGATAACCAAGTCTTTACAGTTTCTACTGTTAGCCTGATCTTGATTCATCTTTTTGTCTGTTCTAATATAACAATTTAAACCCAGAACATCAAGCTTCTCTAAAAAAAAAAAAAAAAAAAAAAAAAAAAAAAAGCAAATACTTCTGAAACAAAGCAAACTATCTTTTAAGCACACCACAAACCGTAACACAGTACAATAAAAACCACATCTTTCACTTATTTTGATGGCACGCACTTACCTTCACATGACTGAAGTCACCAACTTTGCTGCTCTCTTGTGGATTAATAGGCTTAGTCTCTACTCTTGGTTTGACGACCTGCCGAAAAGGACTGGAGAGCGGAAGTCCACTAACACTGATTCCATCTAGAAACAGAATAAATGAAATTACTTTTGCTTGTTTAATTTTATGTGTTCTTCCAACTAATCTGTATCTGTACTATCAAAGAGAGAGAAAATACACAAAAAGAAATATTAACAATTTATACAAAAAGGAAAAACAATAGGTAAAGGTTATTTTGCTATATTTTTCCCCAGAAGCCAAAAAAACTCGAACAGGAATGCACCAAAAAAATTAGTGGTCACAGGAAAGGAAGGTAACTGCATTTCAAATACCACAACAGAGATGTCAGAGTTAATAATATAGAATTAGTTTTAATATTTACAATACCACAAAAGAACAAAGATAAAATTTTGTGGGTTTCCATGATAATGACACTATCAGCTGCTTAGTATCTTTAAACTAACTTCCAATATGAGGCCTGAAGATTCCTCTTTCAAGTATATGTTGTGGAAAAGAATAGAAAACAGAGAAGTCATGTTTTGTACCATCTGCTGATGGAAAATAGAAAATATTTCTCATGTATAACAAAAACACAATGGAAACTAAGGTTTATATTGTAATAGTCAACAAAAAGCTTAACAGAAATGGATATCCTTTGAAAAATGTCCTCAGTTTGGTATTTACTGGCAGTTTGCATACCAGCAGATAACACACCAATAAAAGACAATTTGACAACTCAGTAGTATCAATACACTGCAGCATATTTGGGTTTCTCAACCTACCAAAGCTACATAGTAAACACAAAAAAAAAAAAAAAAAAAAAGTCAGAAAAACAAGAAAACTAAAATGAAGCTTATAACATAAATTAAAATTAGATTCAGAAACTGTTATTATTTAGATTTGCATCCAAAGCACAAGAAGAGGAGGATTTTGTTCCTTTACGCTGTGCAGAGCAACTGCGATCCACAAACAGCAATTAAATACAAGCAAAATTGTATATATTGCAACAAACACATATATCTAAACATACAGGAAACACCAAATTATTACACAAAATGCAAACATACTTCCTTTCTGGAAATTTCTCCTATCAAATTATATTTGCTAATATCACATTCCAATTCCATGGATGACCTCAAATCTGGACCTATTGAGGATACATTTCCTCAAGAAAAGAAAACAGGAGGACAAGATCGAGAATGAAATGGTTTTGGTTCATTAAAATCCAACTGCATAGGTATCCAAAGGAGAAAATAAAGGGCAAATCCCCATTTTCCCATTCCCATATTCCTCTACTTGCAATTTTCTTCACAAACTAACTACTTTTAAAATGCACCTTAGTTCAGCCTTAAATATACAACACTATGATAAACATCAGTTTTGAAGATGCTGATTCAGGAGGCTTACTAGTAAAAAAAAAAAAAAAAAAACCTCTAAAGTTTTTAACTTACAATTAACTTATATTAAAAAAAAAAAAAAATTCAAAGAAAGATTACTATTTATCAGGAAATTAGTATTTGTATCACCAACCATTGTCAACATCACTCTTCAGAAGATGGTATGAGATGCTACCGCTGAAGGAGGGGAAGGAATAATGCAACTCTCAGAAACAAGTCTTAGTGCTTTAAAGGAAGGGAATTTTAAGGAAGGGAAATTTAAAGGGAGGGAAAATTATTTTGATGGTTCTGGTGACCTTCACACAGAAGCAAAAGAACTATTAGCTAAATCGAGTATGTATAAATTTTTGTGTGAAGTGCAAGAAAAATTGCCTTTTTCTCCCTCAACCGACAGCACGAGCTGCCACATTTATGATTATTGTACATTAGATGCAAGTCTCTGTAACAGTTAGGACAGATTTTGCCACACCTCATGTTTTGGTGCATGATTTTGAAACAAGTATCATCATCCCCACTTCCTTGGGTTTGCAGAGCAGCATCAGTGCATGCAAAACAGATTCTTTTCGGAATCAAAGACTTCAATCCCAGAGCACAGGTAATGTTCTCCAACCACTAACAGGGGCATAATAATCTCAACTAACAAGCAGCCCTTCAGAGGAATTTGGGTCGTGATGTGGAGGGGATATTTCATCCAGACGACCAGAATAAATCTGGTCTCAGGTAAAATACCTGAATCACAACACAATGTAGTGGAAAACTTTTAGCACTGAGTGCCTCTACATACCAATCTATTCCTACTGCATCATCTAAATGTAGATACAGCCTTTAGTCTGCAAATCCGTCAATTCTAAATAAGTAATTTCAGTGAGATCACCAGGCAGTATAAGAATAGAAAAAAACATATGATCAGATGTTTTATACTATACATTTGAGACCAGACATTTAGAGCTTTGTTAGATGTAAGATCCAAATACAACCCAGCCCCTAATGAATTTTCAGAAGCACACAGCTTTCAGTCTGCCTAAATTAATCCAGGTTGCCAACCATCTGATGGAACCACTTTTTAATTGTCACATTACAGTCTCCAGTCACCTCTAGACAGACAGCATAGATGAAGCATTCCTCAATGGACAGTCTGAAAGTATTTAAAAGTAAAACACTAACAGTGCATTTTCCAGTTAGATCTTTGCTCAAGCATACTGCCAAAGCACTAAATATCCTGCTGTATCAGTTACTAGGGGGGAGCAGGACAGGCACGTGAGAATGCTCTGCCTGTGCAATATAGTTTTACATAGAATTAATCAAAACTCACTGTGCCTAAATTTGTTTATCCATGTGCAAACACTGCTTTGGACTGTTCAGTAGCAAATTTATCAATAGGTTAAGGGGTAGATGTTAAAGTGACGTGCAAAGACTTATCAAAGTAATACATGATGTAATAATACCTGTTCCATCTTTTAGATGGCATCATAAATAAAGACAAGGCACATGTTGTCTCAAATTCAACCAACAGCAGTCACGCATCCCAAAGGTTTGTAATTTCATTAGGAGCTGGCATTATCATAAAATGGTTTGGGTTAGGAGGGACCTTTGAATATCCTAGGCCAAACCCAACTTCACTTTCTTTTTTTACCTTCACTATTGCTCTTTTCCAGGTTATTTAGTTAATGACTTATAAAAACCCAAACAAACAAACAAACAAAACACACCCCTAAAAAATACCCAAACCTGAGAGCAACCAGAGCATAAAGGGAACATGTCCACATTGAAACATATGCAGCATTAGGCTGGTTTGCCTCACTGTTGGAATTCTTTTAATCTCAATGAATGTTGAAACTAAAAATGTTTATTAGTATTGAATATTAGAACATATTTGTTCCATGCAGGTCCACTGCAGAAAAATCAATCGCTATCATCTAATTAATAAAAAAAAAAAAAAATCATAAGGGGTAAGTCTGAGTAGGGTAGCTACAAATGGGAAGAAAAACATATGAGTTACTACATGATTATCCCGGAAGACTGGTAAACATATCAGCTAAACTTAGTAGTTTTCATTAATATTCAACTGAAATTAAGCATGCCTTTTCTCTTATACTATAACTACATTAAATCATGCAGTAATCCAGCCCATGAAGACCAGGGAAAAAGAAAGGAGATGAGAACACAAAATAATTTTATATGGGCTATTTTACTTCTAACTTGCACAAGAAATAGCAAGGTATCAAACCACTCCTAGACCAGCTCTTAGCATCTCTTAAAAACCAACTGATATTAAATCAAACATACTTATTAGCCTAAGATTTGAGGCAATAATACACTAAAAAGTTGAAAACAGCTTGCCACCCAAACTCATCATGAATGTATTTGATCACAGGCTTTGAAATTCAATATTTTTTTAATTAAAACAAAGTTTTACCTTAGGAAAAATATTCTTTTCAAATTGATGAATGATTTTCACCAGTGCTATACTTAGAACAGAAGTTGACACTGATTGGCACATAAAATTACAAAGAAAAACATGAAAAGAACCGAGCATGAAAAATTGCATGGCATTAGTCAGATTTTCTATTTTATATGAGGCACAAGTTTTCCTTTCTTTGTGAAAGGAATAGATAATGCCTAAACCAACATCATGGACATACACCTAATGCTTTTCTTACCAATTTTATCTTTTTTAAAACCCATTCTATTTTCATTTTCTTAGGGGGAAAAAAAAGGGACAAAGGTTAGTTTAAACATTTTCTCAGGGAAAGAATGATTTTTTTAATCTCTAAATTGTACCTGCAAAAAGAGGTACGACAGCAAAAGAAACATCGATTCTGCTTCAGACTAAAAGGAAAGTTTAAGGTAACCATTGTAGTTGTCAAATAGTCTGTTTCAACTTTGCAGCAGTCAAACAGAGCATATAACCCAGCCTGGTGTCAGGCAGTGTGTTATACTTCAAACGACCCACCCCTTCAGAATTTTGATTGAGCAAGGGGACTTCTCTGCCAGAGGACAAAAAAAAAAAATTGATGTCCTGCTGCTATCGATTTTTTTTTTTTAATTATTTAGCTTTTTCTGTTCTTTGACCAGGCAGCAAAGGTGGTTAGCCCTTGTCCAGCTCCTCTGCAATACGTTAAATAGGCACTACAGAATAGGGAAACACAGTCCGTTAAAAGCCCTCGTAGGGTACAGAACTTAATGATGGCAGAAGAACACAGGTAATTGAAAAATTTAGAGAATTGATAAAGGAGTCCACCAGAAGTTTTAAATTACTTGATAGTGACATTTTTTTAAATTTATTTTCTCCATGAAGTTTAGAGATATGAAGATGCTAAATCCTCCACAGTTTTCTTCTGTCAACCCATACTGTCAAACAGCTTGAGCAGCCTTTTACTATAAAAAGAACAATTGTCTTTCTACTCTGTCCAGAAATCTTCCTAATTTCTAGAATCCACACTGAATATTTCCATGGTAACAGCACATGACCAACACTTTTTCCATGGTAACTGCAAAAAAACAGCTTGCCTTTCCAACATCACAGTCACTGCTGTCACAACAGAGCAAAATCTCTTACCGGCATTTCCTCTCTCCTCTCAAATGTTAAGTAAATTGTCAATTTAACTTCATTAGCCACTTTCACAGCACACTGCACAGAAGAATCCCACACAGTTTCATATCTGAATGAGGGAAAGTTTACTAAGGGAGTTAAACCTGTAGATTTACAACCCAATGACTAAGCACTGAAGAAAGCGCCGGCATGGGACAGCTTCGGTCCCGTTCTAATCCACGGCACCCTTGTAACGTTGTGTTGTACAACCATCACCGCCCTGATCCAGATGACAAAAATACGGACACCTTTCAGCAGGTGGATCACAGCTAGGGTGGTCTCAAACTCTGTCAAGGAAACCCTTAAATAACCTTACACTGAAGTTAGGACACCATAAAAGTTTGTCTGTATTCCAGTCTATGGGTAACTGGCAATACCATGTCACGTGAGATGTAAAACAGCTTAAGATTTTAAGCTGAATGCTTCTTCTCTGCGAAGAAATACTTATATTCCAATAGCAGTACAAACCTGTTTATTGCTGTTTCCTAAAGAAACATGAAAAGTACTTAATGTTATATATTCACACAATCATAGAATAATTCAGGTTGGAAAAGACCCTCGGGATCATCGAGTCCAACCCTCAGACCAACTCTGTGAAGTCCTCCCCTACCCCACATCCCCCAACATCTCATCTAAACGACCCTGAAACACACCCAGGGGAGGTGACTCCACCCCCTCCCCGGGCAGCCCATTCCACTGTCTGACCACTCTTTCTGCAAAAATTTTTTTCCTGATGTCCAGTCTGACCCTCCCCTGTGGCAGTTTCCAGCCGTTCCCTCTTGGTCTGTCCCTGATCCCCTGGGAGCAGAGCCCAGGCCCGGCCTCTCTGCAATGTCCTGTCAGGAGCTGTAGAGTAATGAGGTCTCCCCTCAGCCGCCTTCTCTTCAAACAGTCTCAGCACCTTCAATCTCTCCTCACAGGATTGATTCTCCAGCCCTTCCCCAGCCTCGTTGCCCTCCTCTGCCCTCGTTCCAGCCCCTCCAGATCTCTCTGGGATTGAGGTGCCCAAACCTGGACACAACCCTCCAGGTGTGGCCTCACCAGTGCAGAGCACAGGGGACTGTCACCTCCCTGCTCCTGCTGGTCACACCAGTGCTGATCCAAGCCAGGATGCCGTTGGCTTTCTTGGCCACCTGGGCACACTGCTGGCTCCTGTTCAGCTGCTTCTCAATTAGAACCCCCAGATCCTTCTCTCCCAGACAGCTCCAGCCACTCCCCGAGCCTGTAGCCATGCAGGGGGTTGTTGTGGCCCAAGTGCAGGACCTGGCACTTGGCCGTGTTGAAGCTCACCCTGTTAACGTTGGCCCACTGATCCAACCTATCCAAGCCCCTCTGTAGACCCTCCCTATCCTCATGCAGATCGACACTCCTGCTTAACTTGCTGTCACCTGCAAACTTACTGATGACACTCTATGTCCTTATCAAGATCATCAATAAAGATATTGAACACAAATGGTCCCAACACTGAGCCCTGAGGAACACCACTTGTGACCGGCCACCAGCTGGATTTATCTCCATTGACCACCCCTCTCTGGGACCTTCCAGCCAGTGCTTGACGCAGCAGAATGTTTGCAGCTCGTTTTTCTATGAGAATTCTATGAGTAACTGTGTCAAAGGCTTTTTGAAAATCGAGTTGGATAACATCCACAGCTTTCCCTTGTCCGATAGTCGGTGTATATTGGGTGTCTGTGCCCAGGCGCTGGCAGGGGGCTGCAGGGTGACCTCTGCGGGGTCCCAGGCGGCTCCAGCGGCCCCAGCCAGGACACAGCTGAGCCCCTCAGCCGAGCTGGGGGCGCCCGGGGGAAACCAGGTTGGAGCAAGGGCCAAAGGCGGCCCAGGCAGAGGAGGGGGAAGCCGAGGAGGGAGCAGCAGCAGAGGGACCCCGAGGCCGGAGGAGGAGGAGGGCAGGAGGTGCTGCAGGCCCGGCGCAGGGATCCCCTGCAGCCCTGGAGAGACCCCGCGGGAGCAGAGACCCCCCCTGCAGCCCGGGGAGGGCCCCACGCCGCAGCGGGGGGATATTTCCTGCAGGAGCTGCGGCCGTGGAGAGCCCCGGCGGGAGCAGGTTGTCCCTGCAGGACTGCAGCCCGGGGAAGGGCCCGCGCTGGAGCAGGGACACGGGGCAGGAGGGAGGAGCGGCCCAGAGGGCTGCCAGGGACCCACCGCCACCCCCAGCCCCAGCCCCTGCGCCCTCGGCAGGGGAGAGGAGTCGGCAGGGAAGGGGGGAAGGGGGGACTGGGGAAAGGGATGGGGGGATGTCATCTTAATGTTTGGGGTTTGTTTTTCACCACACAGCTCCATTTAATTTTGCAATAAATTATATAATTTGCTGTAAGTCAAGTCCATTTTGCCTGTGACGGTAACTGATAAGTGATCTCCTTGTCTTTACCTCAACTCATGAGATTTCTCATCCTGTTTTCTCCCTCTGTCCTGCTTAAAGTGAGCAAGCGGCTTGGGGGTGGGGTGGGGGGGTGCTGCATATTTGGACATTAGTCACGGTAGTAACTTCTTACAGGAGTGTTTTAACAGTATGAAATAATAACCCAAGAGATATGTCAGATTTTTTGGAACGTACACAACTTGAGCATAAAATATGAAATCTAAATGCCCCCTTAACCCATTTGTTTAATTTGTCAATCCACCGCCTGATAAATATTTCAAAAGAAAAAGCCTCTTGGTAGGCAACCTCTCCTAACAATACTGAAACACTTTTAAAGTACTTTCAGCATGTAGAAAAAAGATAAAAAAAAAAAAACAACTCAAGACAGAAGAGTATGCTCGCCAAACCAGAATATGCCTTTTTCCATCTAGAGAAAAAGAACGACCTTGTATTCTGCTGAAAGTAAGCAGAATTCTAGAAACTTGCTGTCTGCAGCAACACAGAGGGGAATAATGCAAGAGTAGATAGAATTTGAGGCAATATAATCCACTTCACCCTTCACACTACAGGTGGGCATTAAGATACAGCTCCTTCCCTCTCTCAAAAACATGCTTAAGACTATCACCCAAGAGACCCCAGGTAGCAGTACTGCAGACAAAGCTGTGAGGAATGCTCCAACTCTCTGGGTCCCAGGAGCAGGGCAGAGACAACACATAGCAGACCAAGCACTTCTTTGAGACTCCGTTACATCTGAAGAGGACAGCAATAATAATTAACAACAGCAAATGCAGTATAAGTAAGGATTCCTTCCTAAGGTTGGTGAACTAACTAAACTAGAATTGGAAGTTAAATTTAGAATAAGGGTGAATACAACAAAAGGGAGCAAATGAAGCGTAAAGAAATTCATAATTAAAGACTAGAGATTATTTATGCACACTACGTTAGATGCTAAAATACAGTGCCTCAGCAGGAAAATGGCATAACAGGATGGCTGGTCAATTAGCAGGTCAAATAGCAATTTAGTGCTATTTGCCTCGTGTCTGTCTTACCTATTTACATTGTAAAGATTTGGGGCCTGAAATACCTCTTACTACATGTTTGTATAGCAGCTGGTACAACTGATATGTGCTAAGGTCCTATGTCACTTATATACTGTTTAATAAAACCATCCCGTATCAGTCAAATTATAAAACAAGGTTATTTATCCAGACTGAAAGATAGTTGGAAGAGAAAAAGGCACCTCGCCTTCAGTAAGCACTAAAGCTGGAATTCGAGAAGAACACTGTAAGAAAAGTTCTCAAAAAAATTAAGAATATTTTTTAATTAACACGGTGATGAATTTATGGAGGACACAGAAGCATTTGTAGTTAAAAAACCCCCCAAGAAAAAAAAAAAAAAAACAAACCACACAACTCATTTCCTCAGATTAACAGTGCAACCAAAATGAAAACTGACATCTTCAAACTGCAGAGACAAAAACTTCTTAGAAATGAAGTCACTTCGAAAAAATATTCTGAATGATTATAATGTAATAAAGGCAACCAAGCATAGTACCTAGTAACATGTAAATGATCATACTGAAATACCTCTGAAGACTTCCATCATCATCAGTAATATAATTATCCTAAAAAAGTCCTCTTGGCTACTTAGTTTTTCAGAAGACCTGTCAAGACTACATTTAAATTCAAAACCAGCTACCTTTCTAACAAAAAAAGTATATTGTCTATATGCTATATAAGTGCAGGAACATCTCTAAGCAGATAAAATCTAGCCTTTTAAGCAGAAAAGCAACAAAGTGAGTACAAAACTTAAAACGGTCTTGAATACCAATATTAAAAAATATTGAAAATCGCTGCTTTTATTATTTCTCTACAACCTTTTCTCCCCAAGAGAAGGGAAGAATTGAAGCATAGATTTGCTTCTCTTCACACAGAATTAATTAGCTCCTTTGATGAGTTTATGAATTTAAATATTCTTGCACCTGTCTTTAGGTTCTCTATACACAGAATGAATGAACGCTAACATTTAACATCGTGAATTACTCACTGTAGATTAATTCATTAACTTTTCAAAACATTATCCCTATGTAAGAGAAGCTTTTTTAAAAGACTGCTTCCCAGTAAAAAGTTACCATTTATAATGCAATCCAGAAAGAGAAGCTATTGTTCTTTTCCCATTTAGCATGAGGGAAATACCGGATTTCAGAAATTAAAGTATAATGACTGGGAAGGAGAATTGATTATGCTTATAATGTAAACATCCTGATGATCTCTCTGATTTAACAGGTGACAGAGACCTTACTGCTTAAGCCTGGCTGTACCAAGCAGATAGAGTGCTTCCTCCTGTCTTAGTGCAACCACCTGAGAATCGAATCAAAAACGCACACTGAGCTTCCTAACCAGAAGACCAAGAACATACGTAGAAGGAACCCTGAACCACCCACCTGAAGGACGGGAGATCCAAAGCTTCATTAGGATTTGCAGCAAGCACATCTCCTACGGGGAGCCCCTGAATCTTGGTGAACTGCCTTCAAGACATAAGCCTGGTCTTAATCCTAATTAACAAAGTGTCTCTAGAACACCTGCCCAGCTGGTCCAAGTGTTTGTAAAGTAATTAATTCCAAAGATAATAAACTGAGGCAATCTAGATTGTGATGAGAACCTTAAAGGACATGCTTTAATGTGATGCCCATTCTTCTGCAATCTTATTAGGTTGTATTTACATAAACCCAATTCCCAGCATGAAAGCCTGTACAACACAGACAGAATGGTATGTTCCTGACATCACAGCTAGGACATTAAGAAACTTAATGATTGGGCAATAAATTGTCAAATCAAATTCCGTATAAATAAGTGAGAAAAAACCTCAATCCTTTGTCAAATTATGTGTGTGTATATTATATGTGAAATTGGAGGCTCTCAGCATACCATTACTGCTCAGGAGCAAAATCCTGGAGCTTTGGTTCACAGGTTCATGAATCTATTAACTCAATATTCAGCAACAGTCAAAAAAACAAATGACAAATTTTGCCTCATTGCATTATTACAAGGAAAGTAATATAAAACAAAGAGCTTCATTAGGTCACTACAGAAATACATAGATCAGTTTTCAAATAGTGTGTACAGCCTACCTCAAACATACAGAACTGAAAGGGTTCAACAGAGACAATATGGCTGATCAACGTATGGAACTGCTTCCATAACAGGGGCAACTAAGCCAGGTAGAAATCTTCGGTCTGTGAAAGAGACCACTGTGACAATACCATGAGGAAATTTATAAAATCTGACTGTAGGTACAGAGTTTAGAAGACGTACTGTTACCTGTTTCCTGCAATGCAAGAACCAGGTAATATCAGGACACCAGCAGGTCAAAGCTGCTAAAAGTAATTTAGCTGAGATTCCTCTCATCACAGCATGTTGTACAGTCCTGGCAGAAAGAGCAAAGAATTTTTTGAATGAGAAACTGAAGATGACCAACAATGCCTAAAACCAGAGAAATTGTATCAGACTCTGGAAGTTCTTAAGCTGCCCAAAAGCTTTAAAGGAAAGTAGCACATATGTTTATTTTTCCCTATATTCTCCCTCAGGCATCTGCTCTTAGCCACTATCACAGCCAGGATATTGGACTAGACGGTCATTGATCTGATCCTGTACAGCCACTCATGTGTTTTTGTTTCCTTTAATCTAGAAGAACATCTAACATTTTTCTTTATGAGGCAGTATATCATCAACACACAAGAATTAGATCAGCAATTTTGATTGATAACTTAGTTTACTTTCCAACTGGATAAGTGTATCATCAGAAACACCAGTAATTTATCCTTTCTGTACTATGTCCTGATTACAAACAGCGTAAAAGGAAACAATTTCAGCAGCAAATTAAAACAGATCAAAGTAACAGATGCCCTGCTAAGGGCATTACTTCTAAAAGACAAAAATATTTTGATTGTCATTGTAAATCTGGTCTTCAAAAGGTACCACAGCTACCATATGATTAAAAGTCATGTCAGAGCTGCCATTGATTTTTCTAGCTCTTTACTGTTCTTCACATCAGAATCTTACCTGCCTCTTGAGAAAGTACAATATTTATAAAGTTAAAAGCAATATAGAAAAATTACAGTAGCAAGTAAAAATGGCAATGTACTTAGCATCTCTAATAATACTTTAAAAGCACACACAGCACATAGCATCCAAAGATACTAAAGTTCTAAAGAAACGCTAATGGATTCTGCTCTTTTATCATCACTGAATGAGAAAATGTTGAATTGCTTCCAGGCTTCAGTTAAACAACCTTTCAAAGAAGCCGTAGGCAGAAATAACAAGGGAAAAATGTTGTTCAAAGGTTTTGTTCGTATGTGGTCCCAGATACAGGTTAAAAACAGGCCCAAATACACTATCCCACAACTGTTCAATGTCAATACCGAGAAGTATGTTATCGTCTCCTTCTAGAGAGTATTTTGTTTGTATGTTATTTCAGCTGAAAAACTGCTGGGCAGCTGCAGCTTCAGAGTGCCTTTACAGCTCACTGGAGACAGGGCAAATTTGGAAGGTACAAAAATGAAATCAACAGAAATGTCACTAGAGACAGTAATACCTAGTTTTTAAAATAATAACTTTCATAATTATTTTTCAAGTTATATTGATTACATTGGTCAAGTTCGTTCTCATTTCCATGCTTCTGATTTCTTTCGTATCAACGTTAAGATGTCAACAAATAAAAGCTGCATTTCCAAAGTTCAGTTTAAGCTTTGAATCAACTGGCCTATACCCTTTCCATACAATGTAACAGATAATGAGTTGAATTACGATCTAATAAAAGGTCTTATAAAATAAGCAAGCAATAAACCATTGGAATTTCCATGGAATAAAGAGGTCATCTACAGGGTACACGAGGACCAAGAGTTCAGGGATCTCTCAGTAATGCACTATCATCTGCTCCTCAAACAGTAAAATACAGTTAGTGTCAGATCTGCTACCCACCACCCCCCTAGCTCTATGAGGCTGTAGCACAAATTTGTGCTGTAAGGAATTACATTTCCTATTCAGGGCATTTCTCAAAGCCTCAATTCCGTGGTAGATGTGCTTTCACAAGAGTATCAGGGTGTGGTCTTCCTCCACTATCAGCTTTTTCAAAAGTATACTTTAGTGCAGCAACACTACGGGGTTTGTGCAGTTCAATCCTAAAATATTTTTATAATTTATGTATTTTACACCAGGAAGGTTTAAAAACCAAAGCAGTCTTTTAATCTTTACAAAAAATTGATATAATTTCTGTCTAAATGCATTTGCAATATAACACAGAACTCAGCCCTATTCAATTTGAATAAGCTACGCATGTAATTTTGTTTTTTATTTATTTTTTAAAGACTAATTATACAGATAACGCATACCTGCAACTGGATAACTGAATCTTGGGAAACAGTCCAAACAATAATGATACTTTTTTTTTTTTTTTTAAAGATAGGAATATCTTGTTTTGTCAAGTTAATTCAATCAGTTGAAACAGACAAGCAATTGAAAAAATACATAGTATAGCAACTACTCCAGTGAGACTGTGTGTTTATTATAAAAAAGAAAATCCCTATTATAAGTATCTGGTACTTGTAATTCCAGATAATTCTAATACAAACAAACTCGGGGG
>NW_020799095.1:149383110-149417397 GCF_003259725.1 Athene cunicularia
GGGGGGGGGGGGGGGGGGGGGGGGGGGGGGGGGGGGGGGGGGGGGGGTGTGTTCAAAAGAACCTATGAGCACATGAAACTTTCCCTACACTACAAATTTTAGGGGGATTATGCCCTATGTTGCAGTACGTCACTTCTGGCAAAACTGCAGTCAGCCACAAGTAAGAATTTTACAGTCTTGGATAACTAAATGATCAACTTAATGCTGTTTCTCTTTAAAGCCCGCTGATGTTCGCAAATTATTTTTCTTTATCTTTATAAGATAAGGATACAAAGAGACACATCAAAAACACTCTATCAAGAAAGAATTAAAAAGACAGCAGGGCAAGGTCTCATGATGGGAAAGACTGGTCAGACTATCATGCCCATAGCTGTCACAAAAATCCAGTCTTCAATCCATACAGCTGACAGAGCTCTTTGCATTACAAGACACAAACATGAAAATACACAACCACATCACACACCATATTTTAAAATGAATGGCACAAGAGCTGGATAAGTGTTTCTTGGAAGTATATACAACCCATCTAAGCAAGGAGAAATTAAAAACTCACCATCACTGAGATCTTGTAGAAGATTTTCTTGGCATGAAAAGTCCAGCTTCACTTTAATGTTTACAGTAAATGTAGCAATCTTTCCAGGTTTTAGAGGAAACTGGGAGAGGGTATCTTCTAGCTTCCAACTCAAGAAGTCCCCATACAGCTTCTCTGTATTACAATAAGGAAAAATTTCATAAGCATAACCACTGTGCTAAAGAAGTTTAAGTTTATAACTGCTGTAAAGTGTTAACTGATTTGTCATTTTCTGTTTACATTCTAAAATATTCAGAATTAAGGGATTAAAAATGAATATAACAGTAGAAAGACATTAGAGAGGTAACTGACATTGACCTGGAAGCACCTGGAAGTTCAAAAAGATGACTCAAAGTGAAGAACACTACCAGAAGAAAAATATTGCACAAATAGGTAGCATTAAATATACATTTTGAATACTCGAGAACACAGCCTGAAGGGGACTTAAAAGTTCATACATTTTTGAATCATACAGACTCCAACTCAGAAAATGGCATATGAATACAAAAGCATTTCATCAAAATATTATACCAAAATAAATCACTTGCAATTCTGGAACACAATGGAGAAGGCTAGGAAGATGATAGGCTTTTTTTTTTTTTTTTTTTAAATTGAGTCCTTTCTCAAAACTGAGAAGCATAACGTACACAAGATCCAAATATTAAGGATGCTGCCAGACAGGTTTAGTTCATGTTAATGGGTATTTCTCTGAGGAATTATTTATCATTGGTCCATGTGAGATATGGCATCTGTAATTATTAGCTTCTCTCCCTTAAACCTAAAGGGAAGGCAGATAATACAAGAAAAACCACGGTATTCACTATTCATCAATACACTGAGATACTTGATTCAATTATTCAGCCTCAATATTACTCCAGTAACATGAAAAAATCCATCCTGAAATAAAGAGGAGTAGAGCATTAAGTTCACTTCATGAAGAGGGCAATTTAGTTACCTGTTATTTCAAGCTTTGAAGTAATGTCCAAAAGTCATGGACATTTAAGTACCTTCATCAGAAGCAATCTAAAAAGTGATATTCTATGAACTTTATGCAAGAGCAAATAAGTTGTTTTTAGAATGACAGAAAGGGTTTTTACATACCAGAATGGTACAATAACACAGTGACACTTCCTAAATTAACCTTACTTCAGATACTAAATAGACAAAAGAAGTACCTCCTAATAGCTGATTTCTTTTATGCACTTCATGAATGATCTCAGGGTGGGGTGGGGTGGGTGAAGAGGAAATCAATCTCCCAGCACTTCACTTCTAATCCATTGCACAGGATAGAGTTCATTTTTTTTTTATAGCAGCCTGCATGGTGCTGTGTTTTGGATCTTTGTTGAGAACAGACCAGCTTTTTTGGATATTGCTGCACAGTACTTGCACAGCATCAAGGATTTCTCTTTCCCACTCTGCCCTGCCAGCAAGCAGGCCAGCAGTGGGCAAGAAACTAGAAGGCAACACAACCAGGACAGATGAGCCAGGCAGCCCAAAGGGATATTCCATGACATAAAATGACATCTTGTTTGGTTTTTTTTCTTCCTCTTTGCTTATTAAATAATCTTGACCTTTACACAAGTTTTCTCACTTTTGTCCTTCCAATTTTCTTCCCCACCTGCTGGGGCAAAAGGTAGGAGGAATGAGTGAGCAACTGGGTGGGGGCTTCAGTTCTGGCCAGGGTCAACCCACCACATCCATAAATTCATTAATACTTGCAAGACCATACAAGGCTAAACATTGCAGAAAAGTCTATTAATACATAAATTAAGCATGATGGTTTGACTGGGAGAATCCTAAAAATATATTTCTTAATTTATCGTAGCAATGCATACTATCTCATAAGTACACTGAAGAATTCTTCTAAAGGCTCTTTTACACACCATCTGAGCGCTGTTTTGCATAACATGGGGGCCACTAAAAGTCACACAGTTCATCTCCACTTCATACCAGGCTACTGTATCTAAGAACAAGTTAGCATATTGGCATTTCAGAGCCTTCCCAAAATGATCATCTGAGATCCATATGTGAGAAAATGGGGTGGGAAGACTGCCTCAACAACATAGAATTAAGGCTCTTCCAAAAAAAGTAATTAGAATTTCAGTCCAAGCTTTGTTGATTTGCACAGAAACAACTGCATCTAGGGAAGGAAAATAAAAGTGAGTATTTTTCCATTAACTTTTACCTAAACTGTAACTCCTTTGCCTGAGATATATTTTTCTCACAGACCATTGATTGTTGTCTTGTGTCTTTACACATCAGATCAATATTACAGACTTCTTTATAAGAACAAAGATGAGGTAAAAATAAAAAATTTACCTATTGTTTCCTTAAAGTTACCTCCACCTCATCTGATGATTTAGCTGTAATCGTATCACTGTTCTGATTTTCTCCTGTTTTCAAGAAGTGGCTTAACAAGTACAGCAATCTCTACACCCTTTTCCTGATAAGTAAAAACATAAGATGCTAAAGGGCTGTTTTCCTCAGTGTCAGCGAAGAAGAGTGACATATCTCAAGCACTTGAGTGTATCTTCAGTTTAATGATCAAATTGTTTCCAAAACATTTTTTCATTAAGTAGGAAATTTATTTGAAGATATTAGGAGTGAAAAGACCTTCCAAGTGAGAATAGCCCTTGCAGATAATTTTGCTCTCTAATTTAACACCTGTAATTACAAGATAAAGTCTAAATGCTCCAGCTAAAAGTTAAGCTGTAGAGAGAAGTCTAGTTTATATTTATCTGACATTTGTTTAATGGTTTAGAAGTGTTTTTTTCATCTTTTCCAGTGAATTACATGGCACCGGGCCTCAAACCTTTCAGTTGAGTGGGAAAGTCTTATTTGGGGCATGTCCTCATTCAGTTGTTTCTAGAGCCCAAAACTTGTGTTTAGCAAACAACTGAAGTTACAAGAGACCATTAGTCAAGAATTCTTAGTTTGTTCTATCATTTTACTGGATACTAAATCACTAGAATTGTAACAAATATCATGTAACAGCTTACCCACAATTTAACTTTGGGTTACCCTAACCCAATCTAACTCTTAACAGATTTTAAGGTCTGCCAAAAAAAAAAAAAAAAAAAAAAAAAAAAAAAAGTCCACGCTGTTGTTTTACATCGAGAAACTTGATGGAAAAGCAAGTCTTTTGAGATCTCAAGAACCTCAATTCCTCAATTCTTTTCAGTCTTAAATTCCCAGGTAAATCTGTCTTTTTGCTAAGGTTTACTTTAATGTAAGCACATCTATAAAATCCTTTATTGAAATAATTTAACTCTTTGTTTGGGTATTTAACTTTACATGGCTATTAAAACCATTATGAGAGGCCATAATCTGTCTGTACCTTCCCACCATCACTAATTCATGTTATTGTATAGAGTACCATGTATTAGGACTGTTACCATTTTTCTCAAAATTATTTGCTCTTAAGATAGCCAGTGAACAAACAAAATCATAAAACGATGAATTTAAGAAGAACTTAAATAGGAACAAATTCAAGTTAGACTAGCTATGTGTGTTTAGTATTTGGTATATTTGAACATTAATATCTCAGTGGCATAGATTGCAAACATGTAGATTTATGGGCTACCAATATTTTAATTTATTTTTTTCTCTTCAGAAAATGCTTTATAGAACAACAGTGTAGACAAAGACATTTCTTTCAGTAACAATGTTTAAGGCAATCAGCATTAATTATCATCAGCAAATTACATCCACCTCTTGATCAGATTCATTTCCAGAGAGTTTATCTTGGCTAGATTTCAAAATTATTTAGGGATATAGTAATGTCAAAAGCAAGAAACTCAAAAGAACCTCATGAAATTGTGTAGGCAAAAAATGTACTTCTGTATGCATAAAGGTAAAATACAACTAGGAAAAAAAAAAAAAGAAAAGAGCTTTTTCTGGTATGTTGAACTTGGAATTGGCAATTACAACTCCACAAAGAAACCCTAGAGCCACCACTGACTCATGGAATCACCATGGAATCATCAGCTTAGTGAGCAGCAACGGAAAAACAAAACATAACAAAAGAAAAAAACCAAACCAAAGTCGAAACAAAAAAAACAGGTCATCATTAGGAAGGATAGTGAGAGCAAGACAAAGGGAGGGGCATTTTGCCACTGCACAAAACCTTGGTGTGCTCACCAAGCAGCTTTGATCTCTGTACTGCAAGGACATACTAGAGCTACAGAAAGTCCAGAAAAGGGTAATTAAAATGAGGAGGGGGTGGAGCAGCTGCCATGTAGGCAGAGACCTTTCAGTTTGAAAGGCTGAGCAGGGGAAGATGACTGCAGATTACAAAAATGACAAAGATGGCAGATAACGTGAATGCAGAACTGTTGCTCACTAAATTCCTTGGTATAAGAACTGGGAACACTTGATAAAACTAGTAGGAGATGAGATTAAAACAGACACAGCACTTCTCTACCCATCTGGTAATAAACTTCTGGAATCTGGTGCTACAGGAGGCTGCAGAGGCAAGTGGTACCAGCAGCTTCAGAATGGGACAGGCAAATGCACCGGCAAGTCCACAAAAGGCTACGGAAAAAGGAGTATGTGTGTATGTTACGGTGACTCTCAAATAAACAACTAACCAACCACCAAAAATTAAAAATTTATGATTAACACAATTAACTAGCTCTCTGTAAATTACAGGTTTGAATGTCTGTGAGAGGAGAACAGAACAGCTTTCTAGGGTTTAACGGCAACCCAAAACGCATAATAAAGCACAATTCCTTAGGGTGTAATGACAACCCAAAACACTCTATCACTCACCTGAGGACTCTCACCCTCGAGGACCTGCTCGGGGCAGCGTCCCGACCCAAGGCACCTCGAGGAGTTTCCTTGGGCAGCGTCCTGACCCAAGGGGGGAGCCCTTGACCGCAGCTGCTGCTCCAGGGGACGAGCTCCAAATGGCTCCCAGGGGACTCCATCGATACCCAGGCCCAACCTGCCCTGTGGTCAATAGCGGCTCCCACTGCCCAAAGGCCCCAGTTACCGTGAGGCCCCAGAGCAAAGGCAGCCCGGAGCTGCTGCACTTCAGCAGCCAAAAGCTCTCTTCTCGTTGGGTGAGTGCACCTGCCCCAGTGTACAGCAACTACGGATGCTGAGCAAACACAACAGAAACAGCACAACACTGGCAAGCCCTGCATGCTCTCCCCAAGCTGCATCCCCTGATGTCCTGTGACTACTGAGCTAGACCGACCATCATCCCTAGCAATACATTTCTAAAATTCTTATGTCTTTGTCTTTCTGTGGAAGAATGGGACAGGATGGGACTGAGCCCTCTGTTAACCACAGCATTATGATCTGGCTCAAAATTGCAAACTTAATCATTAAAGAAACTGTATATACGTGAAATCGTGTTCTGAGCACTAGTGGATTCCTGCCAAACACAGATAAAAAAAAAAAAAAAAAAACAGACCAAAAAACACTGGAGGATAAAAAGATGCAGTACATCATGGAGGTCCAGTGAGATGCTAGCAACACTGCAATTTAATTAAAGCACTTGGAAAACTGGAGGAAAGAGTTAAAAGTAAGGACAACAAGAAAAAAAGTAGAAAGAAAAAACTAACAGACTACAGCTGAAAGGTAAAGCCTGGGTAGAACATAACCAAAACAACTGCTGCTTCTCAAACTGAGCAGTTGAAAGGAAATATAAATGCAAGAGCAGTTTCTAGCTAGCACAGAAAGATGAGACCAAAGTACTCTACATCTCTGAATTCAACATACACAAAGGTACACCAAAAGCAAGTATGATCAGACACCTGAAGACAGAAATCTGATGTGCTTCAAGGTAACAAGGCTCTTCAGACTTCTGTAGTAATTTGCACATCTGATTCCTGATGCCTCATCAGCTGACGTATCTATTTCTAGCAGAAAACACATGACCTCACAATAACTATAAATTCTAAATGCAGAGGCCTTTATACATCTTCTCCAAGTGTAGAAAGTCTAGTAAAATGAAAGCTGTGTATTCAGTACTGCAGAGTATCCACCACCCTTTTTTTAAAATGATGAACTGACACTAGAATTACAGGGTTAAAAGCACTAATAGTTCATCAGCTCATTGGTGGCATACCAATATTATTATTAATTTTCTTTTTAGATTGGGGCAAAATGGCCTCTTCCTAATTTAGAAGACAATCCAGAATATTTTTAATTCAGACCTGGTAGATAGAAATGAACTTGCAGGACTTTATGTTCTTTAAAATATAAATGTATCTAGCAGAGTTTCCTCTAGGCAATTAGCAAGTATCTGTAAAAGGTAGGGAAAAAAATGTTTTAAAATCATGAACGATTTAACATATATCCTATGAGTGAAAAAAACAGTTAATAAGAATCATACAAAATCATTATCTCAGTCAGCCGGTTTGGGCAGAGAGGAAGAGACTTAAACTGAGAAATCTGGACAGTAAAACCACAGCAGCTAGACTGGGGCTGGATTACCAACACTTCCCGTTGTCTTATCTTGACAAGGACATTTGGACTAACTGGAAAAAAGACTTCCTGCCTTCACAACTCTCTATGGAACACAACCCAACTCCAATTTGAAAGACTTTACAGTTTTATTTGGGGGAGGGGGAAAAAAAAAAAAGTAAATAGATCTATTCCAGGATATTCAGAGTTCTTAAATGGGTTACAGAGTAGATTTTTCATTTGTGGTCTGGCACAGCTAAACAGCTGAGACCACAAGCAGATGTGTTCAAAGACCACAGGAAGAATACAACTAGACAAGTGAATTTATTTCTCTGGGTCTAAATTCCAGAGGTCAGTCACTTCTAAGAAAGATCAGTGAGGTTTTGCTTCATCATCCAAGTTCATTCAGTGTGTGCTACTGGTGCTCACTACTAGAGCCTAATAACCCATGAGGCTGGTAAGAACACATGGCACACTCTTCTCAGTGCTTCAAGTTTGAAAGCATCAGTGTTACATTTGCCCTCCAGTGAATCATATAGTTGGGTTATCAAAGCTTTTAGAGTGCACCCCCCAACTGAGACATAACAAGCCTCCGACAAGAGCTGACTGGAGACTTATGAAAGCTTTAGAGACTTATCAAAGCCTCTGACAAGAGCTGACTGGAGACAGAGGATGGAAAGGTAACCTTTTGAACATGTCATCATTCTAAAAAAAGTGTTAGACCATCTGACCTGGTGAGGGACAATATGAGGTGACACAGAGTTGACTTTAACAGTATACATGTGATGTCCAACCTACGAATACCACAGCCTGATACACTGAGCAGTGCAATGAGACATTAAAAGACAGACATGTTTATTGTGGCAGCATGACAAGTCTTAACTTGTCAAGATTTAACTCAGGATCTGTTCCATAACACATGGCTGCTAAAGGACCTGAAAACCCTGCAATGTCCTTCATGAACTGCACAGGGTGAGCTGCAATTTCTGCTCATTTATCTGAGGGCCAGAGCAGACAAGTCAAAGAACAGCACCTGAAGAAACAGAAGAGAAGATGTAAGAGAAGACAAGTTTGAAAGCCTTCTCTCCAGAGGTTCTCAATAACAAGACACCATGGAAAACAATGCCAGAGAAGTGGGCTTCCTGAAGAAAAGTGATTGGCCATAGCGAACATAAAGGAGGGAGGGCAGGACACCACACAGCAACAGCTAATCCCATCCAGTAATTTAAAAAAAAAAAAATGTTTGCCATGTACAGCATTCATCTTTGTGCTAAAAGTAGTTGCCCCAGAAACAGAAGGTAAGGAAATAGAAGTCAGACAGGCAGGCATGCAACAGCTGCAAAAGATTTATGAACAACTGCCAAGACTAAAAGAACCAAAGCAAATCAGGTGAAGCGAAGGATGATTGAAAGCTCTTCGTATTTGGCTGAAATTGGACAACTTCTCATGGGCTCCCTAGTTGACAGGCAAGCTGTGGTCATGGCAGATGAAGATGCCTAACAGCTTTCAAGGAGACCTTGAGCAGTTTAAATCACAGGCACATTTCAGCTGAGGAGTAGTAAAAAACATCCAAGGGACAACTTCTTAATGCACTACAGACAGTTCATAAGCATCTGCATATGCTCTCAACTTGATATATAATACCAAGTTAAGAGCTTGTGTTGCTATTAAAGATGGTTTAATGTCATATCCACTTTATTTCCACTCATGTGGTATTCACTGACCAAACGGAGCTGCTGACATTACAAATCTTTAGTTCCCTGTTGATCAGCAGAATCCCATGTCACATGTCACACTTCACTGCAAACACTTTCTACAGAGAAAGAAAATGAAGGATGAAGTAAAATTCAAGTTTTACTGAACTCATAGCTGAGTGTATCAACTTTTCTCCTTTTCCTCCAGTTTTTAATGGAAGTTGTAACTGAGACATGATGGTTTTAAAGTTGACAAGAAACTCTTTTTCAAAATTCTGAACCAATTAACTGTGTAATGTAATGTACAACGAGTCCAATTAACATCTGATTCAGAGGCCCATATATTCCACAATTTAATACATTTCATTACATAAACTTCACCATTTAATATAGGTGCTGTATTTGATCTTTACATACATACAGCACCTAGCACAGTAGGAGCACGTTGGAATTACTGAAATAAGAACAATAAGATCATAATTCTCAGCTTCTAAAATTATTCTTGGTAACAAGTCTCAGACAGAAAATCTATTCTTAGATGACTGGCAGCTCCTATACCATCAGGTTGCAGAGAAGAGGCTACTCTGTTGAAAACAAATCAAGAGCTCAAATACTGAAATGAACAAAAATCACCAGGTATCACACTGCATTTTAATACTCTGGCACCAACAGAATAAAACCTGCAATAAAATATGGTATTTCTACTGTGACTAAAGATTGTCTTGCTTGTCATCTGTACTTCTTCTGTTAATACCATTTTCAGAACGATGCCTCAGAGGACAAACCAAAAATGATAAAACACATCGCAAAACAAAAACAAGATTCACCTATCAGACTACTTTTTATTACTAATATGTACAGAGTGTTTTATGAAAAGTAACTGGAAGCAGGAGATGTACTGTATTTCTTCCATACCTTCAACTACTCTTTTAACTCCTAATAGCCTATTTTATTTATTGCCTTGCTTTTTAAAGTCTTTTATCCCATTTTTTTCTTATTGCTCACTGAGTGAGATAGAAGTGGGCTTATTTGCTTCCACTCTCTCAAGCAGGATGACATTGCTGCTAATGGTAATTTATTTAATTAACTAATCAGTGTATTTAGACATAAGGAGAAAATAATTTAGACCTAAGACACTTGCTTTTTACTAGTTACTGCCTCAGGATTTTTTTTTTCCAAGTAAGATTAAAATGAAATCTAGATTTCCAAAAACCAGCTGACACTTTGACACACAGATAGTTCTACAATGTCTTCAATTTTCTTTCTATATTTTCTTACATTCTCTTTCACTTCTATATTCTTACAATAAAATCAACTGAATGATTCCAGTTTGTAACAGGGCTTATGCTATTTATTCTAAACTGACCTAAAAGAAGTATAATACAACTTAGTTCTCCTTTTATCAAAGAAAGAATGATGATTATTATTTCTAAATATAAATCAGCATACATACCCTTAGTGTTGACTGTTTTCGCTGTAACCTCTAGTTTCTCCAGTGGTTCTGTTCCAATATTTTCTAACTTAATGATAAGCTGTTGGGTCTCTCCATTGTAAAGCTGGACGGACACATTAGTGGAGATTTCATCCCCCGAAGAAGGCTGAAGCGTATGAGCAGACCTACCAAATGTGACACAGACACAAACAAAATGTTATGATAAAATGTTAACAGCCTGTCCAAGTTACTATATTCTATTAACTACTCTTTGAAGACTCAGCAACTACTGCTCTGCAATCTTGAAGATAATAGATATCATTTTCCATTCTCACTTTAACCAGAATCATTTTTCATAACCATTGAGGACAAACATTACTATTTTATGCATAAGACAAGTCAGATTTCAAACACTATGAAATATGCATTCCTAATTGTAAAAGCTTGTTTAAAATTTCTGCAAAAACTGTAAGAAAGCAAAAAGAGAAAAAAAGAAAGAGCAGGTTATTAGAATGAGCTAACTTGAAAGAAGCGATATCTGATCTACTGAGTGTTTGAACTAGGGTTGAGTAACAGTGAGTATCAAGAGATGAATGTAAAAAAAAGAGTAAAAAAAATAAAGTTGAGAACAAGAAGTTGAGTGCTACATAGGAGAAACTAGGGTGAGATTCCTCTGCAAGATCCTGAAGTCCATGCTGCACTCTGATCACCTCATAAAAATTACAAAAGTGAAAATAAAGTAAACTGGCAGAAGAAACCTCCAAAGAGATGGAACCTTGTACTCACAAGTGAGGATACATTCATTGTTAGGCATTCCCAAACTCCACCAACATACGATATATATGGAATGAAGACAGAAACACCTTTAATGACAGATTGGCAGAACTAATTGTTTTATATAGCTGTTCACTCAGAAGCTGTTTTAAGGGATCATAAACAGTATCTGAAATATGAGGTAAGATATACCTAGAGGAATATATTGTAAAAATATATAGAAGAAATTATACTAGGAGTTGTATGTGCTAGGGAAAATGCATGGGTACCTAAAGCTTCAGAAACATTAGAATTTATTTAAATGAGTATCAAGCATTTCATTTAAAGTAAAAAAATGTGCCAAACCAGTCAATTATTGAAATAGCAGATATCCACAGTGCTATGACAACACATCATGGATAAAGCAGAATTGAGCAATAACCTTGACCTTTTCTAGGAAGAACTAATACAGGAGTTCAGAGAATGCAGTTTTAGTGGACAGCTGAGGGCATAAACCTCACGGGAGGGGATCCTGGAAGAAATTCTCTGTGTGAAAGGTTAAACAGTGAATAGAAATGAACTCTTTAGAACACGAATGAGGGAAGGAGGATCATGGAACAAGACAGATGGGCAGAGGTTCAGTTTCTGACTGTATTTTTCATGCTAATGCAAAGTGGTCAGAAAGGATCAAGGATACAAGGGCAAAAGCTACTGAAATTAATGACCAGTAAATCTGTCTGTAAACTCAGGTTCAGTAACTTATTTTGGAAAGTATTTCTGCTATCCTTCCTTTTTATCCTATCCTTCCTTAGCACAAAATAATCAGCCTCCACAAAGAAGAGCAGATTTTAGTCTTTCAGAATGCATCTATGGCAACAAGTACTTAAAACACATACTTTTTGATAATTTAAAATTTACTGTCATGTATCATTATCATTGCAGTGCTCTGAAGTTTGAGCATTTGGAATGACAGGAAAAATTTTCTTTGTCCCCTTATATTTAGACAAAAGTATCAAGGAATTGCATACTAACAAATCAAACAAATGGTAATTTCAATTACTATATCAATGTACGTCTGAAACTGAAACCCAATCTAATTCAGTTTACACATCCTTTTCTGTAACACAGCTTCTTAAATTAAAAACCATCTCAACTGTGTAAGCACTGTATAGCCATCAGTTTTGTTCTGAACTTGCAGAGCCTCAAGACTGAGGCTTGACATGGGGATACTGGTAGATGAAAAATTAGGTATGAGACAGCAACATACACTCACAGCCCAGAAATCCAACCATGTCCTGGGCTGCATCAAGACAAGTGTGGGCAGCAGGGCAAGGGAGGGGATTCTCCCCCTCTACTCCACTCTCATGAGACCCTCCTCTGCAGCGATGAGTCCAGTTCTGGGGGCACCAACATCAGAAGGACACGGACCTGCTCGAGCAGGTCCAGAGGAGGCCACAAAGATGCTCAGGGGGCTGGAGCAGCTCCCCTGTGAGGACAGGCTGAGAGAGCTGGGGGTGTTCAGCCTGGAGAAGAGAAGGCTCCGGGAGACCTTATAGTGGCCTCCCAGGATTTGAAGGGGCTACAGGAAAGACAGGGAGGGATTCTTCATCAGGGAGTGCAGTGATAGTAGGAGGGATAACAGTTTTAAACTGAAAGAGGGGAGATTTAGATTAGAGATATGGAAGAAATTCGTCCCTGTGAGGGTGGTGAGGCCCTGGCACAGGCTGCCCAGAGAAGCTGTGGCTGCCCCCTCCCTGGAAGGGTTCAAGGCCAGGTTGGACGGGGCTTTGGGCAACCTGGGCTGGTGGAAGGTGGCCCTGCCCATGGTAGGGGGTTGGAGCTAGATGAGCTTTAAGGTCCCTTCTGACTCAAACCGTTCTATGATTCTATGCCTGCTCTGATCCCATCCTGACCTGCCTGCAACTTTGGTCTGACAACTGTAGCAGCAATTTTTTCTTCTGACCTGGTGCCTACACCCTATTTGCTTTATTTCTGTTACCTCTGTTCAGCACAACCATAGTTTTATATAGATAGTAGTAAAACGTGGTTGTTCTAGGTAGAATGAGATATTTATGACTAACATAGTGACACCGTGTAGAGACACGCAGTTCTGGTATGATAGCAGAGGCACTGCAAAGTGGAGACACTGGATGCAGCAGAAAGCAGTACTGCTGTGAGATGGCAACAGATAGGGCACATGCTTAACACCGGAGATCTCACTGCTATAAACAATTCACTAACAGTCAAAGAAATGCAGACATGGAATGGGGCAAAAAGAGCTTTTGGGGATAAAAAAGAAAACAAGGGTTTAATATAAAAAACCCACCACATATATTAAATTTGGATGCAATATAGCACTTGAGTGAAGAAAGACCAAGGCATATAAATGTGTTGGCAAACAAAAATGGCTTCGAGGGTTTTCTAATGTGAAAAAAAAAAAAACACACAAAAAAACCCCACAACATATTCCACTCAGTGAAGGTCTCCAGATGCTGACAACTGGCTGTACCACCAGACTGAGATGGCCAACCTTAGGACCCAGAGGAGCAGTAGGAGGGCAAGCATAACACCAGGAAAACAAGTAGAAAATAGGAAGTTTGTGTATAGCAGCTTTAAGTTTATTATTAATAGTGATACTTCTTCTGTATAGAGTATTTCTCTTTCTCCTTTTTCTATCTTCTCTAATAATTGCATCTGGACTAAACAGTTTAATACAGGAAGCATTAAGATACAAACAGTAAATTCTTGGCTTTATACAAAAGTGTCTTTCCTTTTTGCCTGTAAGCATGATTTTGAGCATAACACTACTGCAGAATTATTTCAGTATATTACGAAGTCCTCACCAAGAAAGCAACCTATAATGCTTGGCACACTGGCATGCAGCTCCAAATATTTCTGGTTCTTGTGGAAATGACTGATATTTTTCCATATAAGTTTTTCCCCATTTTATTTATAAATTTATCATTTTCTTCCAGCAATTTTCTTATAGGCTTTTTTCATGACGATTTACTCAGTAGCATATTATTTTTACATACAATATATACGATACACAAAAAAGTATGCACAAATATATATATAAATACATATAATGATGAAAATAAAAACTAACAAAGTCATTCTCAACCCACAGCAAGCTTCATGAGTGCACACTCAGTAAGTCTGCAGACCACAGCAAGTTGGGCAGGAGTGCTGATCTGCTTGAGGGTAGGGAGGCTCTACAGAGGGATCTGGACAGACTGGATCAATGGGCCAAGAACAACTGTAGGAGATTCAACAAGGTTCAGTGCCAGGTCCTGCACCTGGGTCACACCAACCCCATGCAAACACTACAGGCTTGGGGAGGAGTGGCTGGAAAGCTGCCCAGCGGGAACGGAGCTGGGGATGTTGGTTGACAGGTGGTTGAATATGAGGCAGCAGTGTGCTCAGGTGGCCAAGGCTGCCAGTGGCATCCTGGCTTCTATCAGAAATAGTGTGACCAGCAGGACTAAGGCAGCGATCATACCTCTGTGCTCAGCACTGGTGAGGCCACCCCTCAAATACTGTGTTCAGTTGTGGGCCCCTCACTACAAGAAAGACATTGAGGTGCTGGAGCATGTCATGTCCAGAGAAGAGCAACAAAGCTGAGGAAGGGTCTAGAGCACAAGTCCTGTGAGGAGCGGCTGGGGGAACTGGGGGTGTTTAGTCTGGAGAAGAGGAGGCTCAGGGGAGATCTCATTGTTCTCTACAGCTACCTGAAAGGAGGTTGTAGCAAGGTGGGTGTCGGTCTCTTCTCCCAAGTAACAAGTAATAGGACAAGAGGAAATGGCCTCAAGTTGCAACGGAGGAGGTTTTGATTAGATATTAGGAAAAATTTCTTCACTGAAGGGGTTGTCAAGCCCTGGAACAGGCTGCCCAGGGAAGTGGTTGAGTCCCCATCCCTGGAGGCGTTTAGAAGATGTGTATATGTGGTGCTTAGAGACATGGTTTAGTGGCGGACTTGGCAGTGTTAGGTTTATGGTAGGACTCGATGACCTTAAAGGTCTTTTCCAACATAAATAATTCTGTGATTCTATTACATCTTCTGTTAAATCTATCTTATTAAATTGACCCTCCATAAAACAGATCAATAATAGTTTACAGTTCTAAAAAGATATTATGGTATGCTAGAAAGGCCTGGAATTACTCTTGGCAAGACAACTATCACACCAAAATTACTACTAGAGCAATCAACTTATGAAGAAGTTCTGAAGAGCTAGATATCTTTGACTTTTCAAACTAACCTTGTCCTACAGTTTCACTGACAACGAAGTAAATAAATACGGTATAAGATGATCTTAAATACTTCAAAATAAATAAATTCAGTGAAAAATGAAGAAATGTCAGCTCAGCTCCAGTAGAAGGAGCTATAAAAACTAATGTGCTGATGGGTGTCAAAGGAAATGTAAATGTAAAGCAAATCAGCAATATGCAAGAAGAGAAATCAAATTCAGATTTTAATTCTGCTGTCTGTAAATTATGAGTGTTGTTTCTTCCAGTTCTTCACCATGTCTTTTAAAAGTACCATCATCCTTCAAATAACCCAAAGGATAAAACAGAGTTGACAAGAGTCACATGAGGCAATTTGCTGCTGTAGAGGCTGGGAAAAGGAGTAAGTGATGGGAAACAGGGACCTCTCTGGCATACTGCAGAGTAGCCAGAAGAGTATCTGAATTCCCAGGGTGCTACAGGAACTGAGAATGAGTACTGAAACTAAAGCATCTGACAAAACAAAGAGTAAATTTAACACCAATGAAAAAGTAAAAACACATCAGTATACAAAGAAAATCCTGTTAATGTTCCACATTATCAGCTGAGTGTATATCCAAAAAGAGCAGATATTATGCTCTTTTAAGAATATTTGCAATTCCCTCTGTATTTCAAACCCATCGTGTTCTTTAATATATTCATAACTTTGGCTAACCAATATTAATTTTGATTACAGCTAAACCATACAGACTCCATATCTAGCAGACTTTTTATAGGGAATTTACCAACATGTAACTGAATTGCTGCATTTTATTATTTTGCTGTCTTCACCAGGATATTACTTTTATATCTTTGTAATATAATGCCATAAACACAGCCCATTCCACATTAGAAAAGTGGAATTCAGTATGGAAAAATCAGAACCAAGCTGGTTCCTTTGCTTTACTAAGTAAACCACAGTGAAAAACACAACCAAAAAAAAAATTTCATATATATACACACATATGTAACTCTGTCATATAATACTGAGGATCACCCTACTAAGGATCAAAAACGGAGCTGAGATCTTCCAATCAACAAAACAATCCCTGTGGTACTTGAGCTATCAAGGCAGTAAATAACAAAAGGCTGCTTCCTGATACATAGCTAAAAGGAATAGTAAAAAAAAAAAAGGAAAACTAGAACTCCATACTTCTTACAGCTATCTGCAAAATGGTAGATGGATGGCAAGACTCTTGAGATATAGTGATCAATACACAGCTTAGTACATGAATCCTCTTGAAATTTGAAAAGTTCCAAAAATTTAATTGAATCAGTGTCTTACCAGCTCTCTCTAAAACTGTGGAATTAGTCAGCCATGTTCTTCACTAAAAAATAACCTCAAAAAACCCCACACAAAAGACCCCACACTACTACTGTATCCTTTTTTATAAGTGTATAAGGGTGTATAAGGAAGTTATTTTAGTTGATTCTTCCTGTACCTCTTACACATATTGTTTCTGTAGTATGGTATCAAGTTTGGGCACCTCCTGAACAACGGAAATAGTGATATACTGGAGCAGGTCCAGAAGAGGGATATCAAAATGATTAGGAGGCTACAGCACATGACATGTATATGAGGACAGGTTCAAAGAGCTGGGTTTGTTCAGTTTCAAAAAAGAAAAGAGAGTAATTTTTACTGCTGTGAGTGTGGGTCAAGACATTGGAACTGATTTCCCACAGAGATGATGGAAACACCACCCATGGAGATAATTAAAACTTAACTAGATCATGCCTTGAGCAACCTGATCTAACATTTCAGTCATATCACTTGTCAAAGCTGGCCCTGCTTGGGGCAAGGTCCTGGACCAGATTACCTCCAGAGGTGTCCTTTCTGACCTACACTATTCCATAGATGACCTCTATACTTAGGGATTTTATGAATCTTTAACCTTTAAAGGATTCAGTCTTTTAAAAGTATGAGTTTAATAATGAATAACAATTACACTCCCTCAATTAATTAAATCCCAAAATATTTGCTATGAAATTCCAGTTTCAAGCAGTAAAACAAAAAATTTATATTCTAAAGTACACAGCACAGATATAGTTTATGACTTATTTTACGAAAGCATTGATTATATACTGAGATGAAGGAGCTTTTATTCAGCATATGCTTAAATACAACCAAATAAAACCATCATTTAGTTGAGTTTCTCACCTTGGAAGGGAAGTACTGATCTGCAGCCTTGGCAGAGCTGGAATGACTTCAACAGTACAGCCATTGGTCTTCACTCCTGGAAGATTGTCCAGAAGGCAATCACTGAAGACTCCAAAAACTGAAGTATGATAACCTGATTTTTAGAAGAAAACACCAGTATGTTGTGAATTTTTCTGTTTTCTGATAGCTGTAAAAGTACTAAGCTTACTAGTCAGATATTGCCAATATTTATGCTACCTAAAAGCATCTTCTCTACAGGAGAATCTTCTCAGGACATAAAATATGCAAAATGTTTTTAAACCCCCTAAATAATAACATTTATAATTACATGACAACATACAAGCAACACACATGTATGCCTTTGTATCTGTGACATGTAAAATGTAAAAAAATAATTAGAGTTCATGATTTCTACCATGCATTGTGGGAAGTTCTGTAGAATCCTTTACAAGATCAACATCACAGATTATAGTAGAGACCACCATTCTATACTACACCACCTAATCTACTGGTGCATATAAAACTTGTTACCCTTCAATATATGTTAACAGTTCCCTACTTTCTCAAAAAAAATGTTTATAGAGAAGAGTCTCAACTGTACCAGAACCTAAGGAAAAAAGGAATTCTAAAGGAAATTAGGGCAAAAAAAAGTATATATGCATACACACACCAACACCTATCATAAAAGACCACAGTTTATCCTCTAAAAGTTTGGTTTAGTAGTAAAGTAACTCTACATTGACCCCCTTACCAGGCAATATATATAAGCTCTATCTGAAGGAAATTTGATACATTGACACACAAACAGCCACCAAGTACAGAAATCAACTCCTCTACTTGGATTACATTTTTAGTATGTGAAATTAAAAGCAGACAACTACAGCACAAATGTTCTGAATGCTTTGATGCTATTCTCTATTTACTGAAATAGTTTCTGGGGAAAAAAAAAAAAAAATCAGATGAAGAATCGTTTTATGAGCAGACAGAAAAGCACTTAAGAAAAACTTGGTGAGAAAAAAGTTTCTTCAACTATCTTCTTTTGGGGTTCTTTTCCTCTAACTCTGTACTCCCAGAACATGTACCTAAAATTGTGTGTTGGTAAGATGATTCAGTCCTACTATGTGTTGAATCTATCATCTTCACATCTATCTACTTTTCTAGGAGAGTGATCTGCTCATCTTCTACAAAAGCTCTTTAATTCTTTTTACTTACTGTATACATGATTTTTTAGGCTTATTAATGAAATAATACATGAGCTGCAACAGACTACAAACATTGGCTCAATTGTTCCTACAGAAGCAATCTGCAAAAATTTATGTAATCTTATATGAACACAATTAATTAAGGAAAACGAACTGCAAGATTATCTTCTGCATTCTCATGAAAAACTTCAAGTAATCCTCCTCAGAAGCTTTCCAAATGAAAGCAGTAATAAAGGGGAGTTTGAGTTTATTATCCTTTTCCTCTCATACATGAGATACTGTAAATATGTGTTCATTACTGTTGTTGCAGCCAAGTGACTCGTCAGGCTATGCTTTTAATGAAGTCTAGTACAAAAAACATCCCTTTTTTTGTTCCATTTTGTTGTTTCTTTTACTTACAAAAGATAATTCAGAGTGGCAAATATATAAGTGGCATACAAACTTACGTAATGCACAGAGATGTAAAAGACATGGTTGTTTTGCTAGGAAAAGAATTAATTAAAAAATCCCTTACCATTGACCGTGATCTGTCCAGTAGTTTGAGGAACACCAACAAGAGTTACCGGATAGAGACCAGATTCTGCAGGTAGAGAAAGAGCTGCGGGAAGAGATTCGAATTCTACGCCTGTTGTCAAGAGACCCTGAAAAAGTCATATTACAGAGATAAATCCATTTATGATGTATACTTACATTTTTATTATATATACTCATATTTTAATCCCTTGCATTACATCACCCAAACTTTTATGATTTATTCCAATTTGCTCATAGCAGTTGCTTTGGTTTTTAAGTTCCAGTGACTGAAGCATGCATCTAGAATTATGGCAAGATTTGTATTCAACAGTAAAACATGTTTCAGGATCTGAGGTGGGAGCAATGTATGAAAAAAATAATAAAAATTTATACCCAAGCACAATAAAAACAATGAATTATAAAATCTGCATGGTGTCGTTTTGTGCCTACATTGAATTGTACCTGTGACCTTACTTATGCATTTGCTTATATATTGGCCAGTGGAAATCAAACATCAATAGCGGCCCTTGCTTAGCTTTAATTAAAGATCCTGGCCAGAAAATACTTATCTATGGGGAGAAAAAATTCTAGTATTTACAGATAAGAGAGCAAGTCTAGCCTTAGTCCAACCTAAAAATTTCAATGAGCTGGAATAAGGCATTCATTTTGCTAAACTGATCCCCTATCAAGCCTAGATGCCTGCAGTTAGACTGTATGATTTACTTACTGTCAGAGAAATCTTTTAGCATCCTAAATTTAAAAGATGGGACAAAATAAGAAGTGAAGCAAAAAAAAAAATTATTTAGCAAACTTTTAAACACAGCATTACTGTCCTTAGTATACTGCTTATATTTTTAAGCTTGGTTAATGAATTTAAGATGCCTGAACACAGAACATGCTGTTACAATTAAGAAATTTAATTTTGTAAAGCACACAAGTCTAAGTTACCATCTGCTTTTCTATACAGATAGATTTTTATTTTTATTTTTTAATAAAGATGCTATCCAAATATCTCCATCAATTAATGTAGTAAGTACAACTGGATTAAACCTCATATCCATGAGGAAGCTTCAAAGGAACTCAAAACTTTATGAAAAAGTACATAATGTTTTTGTCAAGACAAATGAAAAAACTCATGGTTTGAGCCACAGAAAACCACAAGGAGACTGAAGACTGAACAAGGAGTTTAAGAAACAGCAACATTATCTGCACAGTACCAGAATACCAGCATTGTCTCCCTCTGAAAACATCAGTGACTGCCTAGTTTTTAATTTAATTGGGTTTTGAATGGTGCACCTCTAATGCTCATGTCAGCTGTAAAAGGCAGACTAGCCCTCTTATGTTTCTAATTCTCAATTAGAAATTAGGAAAATTGATACTTGTATAAAAAGAAACACAAATGGCACCACGATAATTACCCAACCAACGACTGAAACTTGACCTGTCATGTACATTAAATCTTTAATGGCCTGATTTGCATTGGGACTAACCATCAGCAAGTCTTCTTCAAGTAATTCCTAGATATTAACCAAAACGAAGGCACTAAATTAAAAGCCATTATCAGAATTTCCTCCCTCCTCAGAAGGCAGCGTGCCTTCTGGAAAATTAACGAGCAACTACCTTTTATGTAGATGCTACATAACTAAATTAATGCTTATTACCTAAGATTTTTAACAGCAAAGTCCTAAACACACCAGAAGCTCAAGAAAGCAAACTGAACAGGTTTGTCAGTTCTTGGTTTCTCTTCTACTGAAGATCTGAAGTCATCAAGATTGTAATATACCCAAAAGCCATAAAATCCTTTGCTCTAGAAATAACTTCTTTATAGACTTGACACTGTTAAAACAACACCTAATTCAATCCAAGCTACTGTTGCTTTGTGTAAAAGAGCGTTGGAGAACTCTATCCTTAATATTGCACAAAATTCAATTTCAACATTTAACTTGAGTTATAAGAAAATACTGTGTCAAATCCTCGTTTCTACTGAATTTTAGTTTGCCCCCAGTTTCACATGGGGACTCCAGCTGTCAGAAAAAATCACAAAAACATAAGTAAAACTTAATTCTGTCTTCCTATACATTCACCACCCAGTGTATCAGAGCACTGATGCTTTTCAATTCCTGCTTCATAAACACCACCTTGGTCACTCTTTTCAAACAGATACCTGGGAGCTTAAACATGTTTGCACTCTTGGTGAAATATTCCTTGCAATATTTCAGAATAAGGAAAGCAAAATATTTATTGCAATAACTAGCCAATGCAAACTAATTTTAGATATGATGAAGCATAATTGATTGCCTATGACTGAACACAAATCCTTCCACAGTGGGATTCACCCCACAGAAATGTTGTGAACATTCACACTTTAATACTCACTTTGCCTCAGTCTTCATCATAATCATCCTGCTTTTGCTTTGGCTGAAGCAAATCTTAGAACATAAACAAAACGTGACCCTGTACACACCCAAAACTCACTTTTAAATCAGGTACAGAAAACTTTGTAAGATTACTTCAGTCGCAAAAGCACTTAACAGTCATTGGCCAAATATTCAAATGTATTTTAATGACCCTGGATTCACCTCAACGAAATACTTTCATCCAAACCCTTAAAGTCCTGAAAAATCAATGAGAAAAAAACAAAAAACACCTCCAATGTCATGTTTAGTATCACATATAACAGAAGTAAGTAAACAGAACTGACAGGGATCTCTAAATATTATCTAACCCATCTCCCCACTATGAAGCAGTGCCAACTCCACATTAACCATTCCCAGCATGCATATCGAGGGAGTTTTGGAATTTCCCTCAGTGGTGGTGTCTAAGAGGAGATTAGGTAACAGTGCAGTGGTTACACTGGAAAGCCTTTCAAGTTCAAACTTTCTCCTAAAAATTACACTGGAATTAACTTTCAACAACTAACACGCAGCACTACTCTTCCATTCCTAGCTAACTCCCCTAAGTAGCCAGTATATCAAATGCCTACAAACATATACAAAACTCCAAGAAATGACGAAACCTTTGCAAAACCATATTCAGGTCACTTTCCTTAAATATGGAAAGCTCCTCATTAAGACATGGTCTTAATTAGCCCACTATTCCTTGGGGCAAGGGGGAGATGGAAGCAATGAGTAAATAAAGATTTCTCCCATGTTCTTACTCCTCTACTTCACATTTTTAATAAAGCTGGATGTCAGGACATACATTTATACATTCATTTCAGTTCCCACAGTGTAACCAGTCTTGTGCTTTTACTTAATATGAATTAGTCCCCCATCCCAGCAATTAGACATCCTCCATTATCAAACTGAATTGAGGGAATCATGGGAAGACACTTCCCTGAAAGCCTTTTAGGGTCCTGTAAAGGAAAAAATAACCTCAAGGGGGACCATAAAACAGCATAGCCTCAAAAAAAATACATCTACAGCAGCCACACGCGCATATATAGGCTGCCATATGACCTGAAGTTGCCAGCTGAAATGTCACCACCCAGTTAGAGTTCTGATCTATGACACCTATGAGCGACCTTGTTGAAGGTAATTGAGGTTGGGAATGGATCAGAGCCAAGTAACCCTGAAGAAAGTAAACATCACAACTATGGAAGTAAAAAAAATAAGGAAATTAACTGAGAAAAATTAAATAAATCTGTGGCAATATTTCTAAAGGGTAATGGTCAAGGCTCAGAAAAGCAATGCTCACAACCCAGCTGTCAGAGAATGCATCTTCTTCCTCACCAAAGGATTTAAATCCAGACAAAATCAAAATAGAGACAGTAGGAGATAAAAAGGCATATGAATGCATCTGGGGTACAATCAGCCAAAATATACATGTGCTCATGGACAAGAAGGAAAACTTACTATTAAGAGAAAGTGATAGTGTTAAAATTATTTAATACCAGCATTAAAATGATTTAACAAAAAGGGATTCCAGCCAGTAAGTCAGCTTCATCGGGGGCCCAACTTAAATGCCTTGACACAAACGCACGTAGCACAGAGAATAAATAAGAGCAGCCCCATGCCTGCAGGGCTGTAATCTTACTGATTCACAGAGACATGGTGGGATGGCTCCTAAGACTGGAGTGTTGGAATGGAAGGATACAGGCTCTTTATGAAGGACAGGCAGGGGAGGCAAGGAGGGAGGGTCACCCTCTACCTCAGTGACCAGCTGGAGTGCATGGTGCTCTGCCTGGGGATGGATGAGAAGCAACCAAGAGCTTATGGGTCAGGACTAAAGAGAGAGAAGAGACAGGTGATGTTATAGTGGGGGTCTGCTACAGGCCACCCGATGAAGGAAAACTGAGCAGACAAGGGCCTCTATGGACAGACAGGAGCAACCTCACGTTCAAAAGCCCTGGGCCTCATGGGGGACTTTAACCACCATGATATCTATTAGAGAGACAATACAGCATTAGATAAGCAATCCAGGAGATTCCTGGAATGCATAGATGTTAACTTCTCCAAGTGACAGAGGAGCCAGTGAGGAGAGGTGCTGTGCTGGACCCTGTTCTCACCAACAAGGAGGGGCTGGTGGGGAGTGTGAAGCTCAAGGGCAGCCTTGGCTGCAGTGACCATGAAATGGTGGAGTTCAAGAACCTTCGGGCAGTGAGGAGGGTGCACAGCAAGCTCACTACCCTGGACTTCAGGTGAGCAGACTTTGGCCTCTTCAGGGATCTGCTTGGCAGAGCACCATGGGATAAAGCCCTGGAAGGAACAGGGGCCCAAGAAAGCTGCTCAGTATTCCAGGATCACCTCCTCCAAGCTCAGGAGCGATGCATCCCGACAAAGAGGAAGTCAGGCAAAAACACCAGAGGGCCTACATGGATGGACAAGGGGCTCCTGGACAAGATGAATCACAAAAAGGAAGCCTACAGAGGGTGGAAGCAAGGACAGGTAGCCTGGGAGGAATACAAACGGTCTGAGCACCAAGGGAACAGGTTAGGAAGGACAAAGTCCTGACAGAACCAAACCTGGCCAGGGACATCAAGGGCAACAAGAAAAGCTTCCATAGGTACGTCAGAGATATAAGGAAGACTAGGGACAATGAGGGCCCTCTCCACAAGGAAAGAGGAGACCTGGTTACCCAGGACATGGAGAAGGCTGAGGTACTCAATGACTTCTTTGCCTCAGTCTTCACCAGCAAGTGCTCCAGCCACACCGCCCAAGTCACAGCAGGCAAAGGTGGGAACAGGGAGAATGAAGAATTGCCCACCATACGATCAGGTCCGAGACTATCTAAGGAACTTAACGTGCCCAAGTCCATGCGGTCTGATCAGATGCATCCACGGGTCCTGAGGGAACTGGTGGATGAAGTGGCTGTGAGAGCCGAGCAACCAGGCCTGTGAAAAACTAAGACAAACAGCCTGGGAAAGCAAGAATTGAGGCTGATTGAAGATTTGCCTCAAACACTCCCAAGACAAAACTGAGTCACAGGGTGCTTTCTGTGGAGGCCGAAGCTGATAAGGCTGCCCGATGTATCTGGGGGAGAGAGCCCTGTGGAGACGGGACGGCTCTGCCCTGGGGCACCTGGGCAGATTTCAAGGGCCATGTGACCGGTGAATGAACTTTGCTTCATTATCCACGAAATGCATATTAAAGTTGACACCCCTCAATATGCTAACGAGGGTTGTCATGATCATGCTAGTGATATCATCCCATGAAACACCTGACCCCTCCCTGTACATGGGATACGTAAGTCTGAGGGTCGACCTAGAGGACGGACCCAAGGAAAGTGGGTATAAATCAAAGGGGAGAAGAAAGGGCTGTCTCTCTCTGCCCCTCTTCCTGCCCACCCCCCCCGGCCGTCTGGAGAGAGCAGTGAAGCAAAGACGACGGATGCCAGCGAAGAAGATAGCTGCCTCCTGGAATCCTCACCAGCAGGAGCAGCGCAGGAACCCAGACCGGTGATCTGTATTCCCCCATTCCCTCTATCTCCCTCTTTTCCTTTTTTCTGTTAAGAAATGTAAAGCATATTATATTGCTTGCCACAGCTTGCTCTGTACTTAGCCAGTATATCATGTGTTCAATTAGTGCATTGTAGGTAGTTAGTAAATGCTTGAACTTGGAGACTTGTTGTCCGCTCCAATTGGGGATTTGCGAATCTGAGTCACTTGTCCCCCTCGCTGGAGCGGGACGTGACAGTGGCTAAGTCACTATCCATCATATTTGAGATGTTGTGGCAGTCTGGTGAAGTTCCCACTGACTGGAGAAGGTGAAACATAACCCCCATTTTTAAAAAGGGAAAAAAAGAAGACCCAGGGAACTACAGGCCAGTCAGTCTCACCTCTGTGCCTGGCAAGATCATAGAGTGGATCCTCCTGGAAGCTATGCTAGGGCACATGGAAAATAAGGAGGTGATTGGTGACAGCCAACATTGATTCACTAAGGGCAAATCATACCTGACAAAACTGGTGGCCTTCTGTGATGGGGTTACAGTGTTGGTGGACAAGGGAAGAGCAACTGATGCAATCTACCTGGCCTTGTGCAAAGCATTTGACACTGTCCTGAACAACATCCTTATCTTTAAATTGGAAAGACATGGACGTGATGGATGGACCACTCAGTGGATACAGAATTGGTTGGATGTTCACACTCAAGGAATGGTGGTTAATGGCTCGATGTCCCAGTGGAGAGCAGTGACCAGTGGTGTTCCTCAAGGGTTGGGACCAGTGCTGTTTAACATCTTTGTTGGTGACATGGATAGTGGGATTGAGTGCACCCTCAGCACATCTGCCAACACCACCAAGCTGTGTGGTGTGGTTGACACACTGGAGGGAAGGGATGTGCCATCCAGAGGGACCTGGACAGGCTGGAGAGGTGGGACCGTGCAAACCTCAGGGAGTTCAACAAGGCTAAGAGCAAGGTCCTGCACATGGCTCGAGGCAGTCCCAAGCACTAATACAGGCTGAGCAATGAGTGGATTGAGAGCAGCCCGGGGGAGAAGGACTTGGGGGTATTAGTGGACAGAAAACTGACTATAAGCCAGCGACATATGCTCACAGACCAGAAAGCCAACTTGATCCTGAGCTGCATGAAAAGTGTGGGCAGCAGGGAGAGGGAGGGGATTCTCCCCCTCTACTCAGCTCTCATGAGACCCCCCCTGCAGTTCTGTGTCCAGCTCTGGGGGCACCAACATCAGAAGGACACAGACGTACTCAAAGAGGTCCAGAGAAAGCCACAAAGATGCTCTGGGCACTGGAGCAGCTCCCCTGTGAGGACAGGCTGAGAGAGTTGGGGGTGTTCAGCCTGGAGAAGAGAAGGGTCCGGGGAGACCTTATAGTGGCCTCCCAGTGCTTAAAGGGGCTACAGGAAACATGGGGAGGGACTCTAGGGACAGGAGGAGGGGTAACAGTTTTAAACTGAAAGAGGGTGGATTTAGATTAGAGATATGGAAGAAATTCTTTACTGTGAGAGTGGTGAGACAGCGGCACAGGTTGCCCAGAGAAGCTGTGGCTGCCCCCTCCCTGGAAGGGTTCAAGGCCAGGTTGGACGGGGCTTTGGGCAACCTGGGCTGGGGGAAGGTGTCTCTGCCTATGGCAGGGGGTTTGGGCTAGATGATCTGTAAAAGTCCCTTCCAACCCAAACCATTCTATGATTTAATAAAATCAGAGGGGAAAAAAATTGCCATCTACAGTTTACATTGTTCCTCAACCCCTGAAATTATATCAAAATGACACCCTTGGATCATGCTGATCACAAACACAGCACGCTGATCACAGATAACTGCTAAAGCCAATAACTACTCACCACAATGTATTTTCCTTATAATGCATTGACAATGTATTCTCAGTCTATTCTTTAACAACAAAAACCATGAAAACAAAGAATTTTTTCTGGAGAACAAACACAATTGCAAATGTCAAAACACCTGCACTAAGCACATACTATGCCTGGACTAGAAATTAAAGACTCTCAAGTGTAGTATCACATGAAGGAGAATACAGTGTTCACTTCTCTCATTAAGAGAGTTTTACTATTTGCTATTCAGTAAAACTTCGAAGTTTTTAAAAGTAGAGATATTAAGAAAGCATAAAACTCACTGAAATGGAAAAGACGACAATATAAACCTCATCTAAGCTTCAGAGTTCCCGACAAACCAAAATCAACATACTTACCTTTAAAAGTTAACCCACACAAATAAGTTTTAAAAGACAGTGACATATCCAGAATGTCTGAAAGACATTTTCCATATCCCTATTTGCTGTATAGCAGAATTCAGCAATATTTGCCCAACATTGCCCTCTGGTGCCTAAACATTTTTTGGATTAACAGTGAAAATCAAATCAATGCTGAAGTACTGTCATATCCTTTACCTAAACATATCAGACACAAACAAAAAATAATTTTTAAAAAGTGTTAGATTTCTTTTCCCTAGAGTCTTATACCTTATTTCAAGTAACAAAATTTATCAATCATTTAGTAACAGTTTCTCCTTCTGACCTCATAGGAAAAGTTTAGCCATATACAAAGTTTCCCCCAGGGAATATGTAAAACACACAAAAACCTCACAATTTTACATTTCCTTGTATCCTAATAAAACAATTTGAATTGTCTTAGAGTGAATATATGCATGTTATTATCACAGCATGTCTTTCAATCACTTCAAACCTCAACGTATTTTTAGAGAAACTAAACAACTTGAATGTAAATGGTAGCATTTGGGGATGCTGTTAAAACAACATGAGTATGTAACTGCTTTTTTTGGCTTCACTTACCAATCCTGCGATGCAATCATTCTTTTTTAAAAGTAACACTGCCTTCAAAGTTAGTTTTCACACTGAACATACTTCATACAATGTTGTCAAATACTTTACACAAAAGCTGTCAAATAGTTATTTAAAATGAAAGATTCCCTACTATTTCTAATAAGGTTTTTTTAGGCAGACCTAGGAAGCACCAAACACAACCACTGTTATCCTTCCCCCCCCTCACCTCTTTTGTGTACATTCTTGCCTAATATAGCTTCAACTAAACATAGTGTATCAATAAGTAGAAATTCTCTCAGGATAGAAGAAACAGCAAAAAGATGTGAACTCACTAAAGAGCAGCTCATGGAAACAATTTAAATTACCATAAATTAAGTTACGGGACTGATTATACATAAAGGTTTAGCAAAATTTTAGATGGTATTTTTAAACACCAACATGGAACTCTTGGCTAATAGTATACTGTTGAAGATTACAAAAAGAAAAAAAAGTAACAGCCATTCTTATAGCATCATTAATCAAAATACCGCACTTAAATTTTCAAATAAATACACGCTCTGACCAGAAGGAGAATTACAAAACAAAAACTTTCTTCTTGAATAATGACTTAATACTATAAATTACATTATCCGCATGTTTTAGGGTAGTATTTTTCAGTTACTTGATATTAATTTATTACGTGAAGTTTACACTGCTCTGTATATATTGTAGCCTTCTTAGAACCACAGCTATAATATATTCTACAACAACTGGAGAAAAAATGGTTTTACTCAATAAATAACATTGCCTAAAGATTTCTCAACATTTTTTTTTTTTGCCTTTAATATGAAACTTGATAAACAAAGAAGATAAAGTAAAAATCTTACAGGACTTAACACAGTTTGCAGTACATGTTCACATGCATTTTATTTTAATAGTAGATCTCACTAGACTATACCATGATTTACTGCTTTAAACATTTGTCCCAAGATACAAAATAAATCCACGAGATATTTCCCAGAACTTTTTTTTTTTTTTTTTTTTTTTTTTTTTTTTTTTTTTTTTTTTTTTTTTTTTTTGTAGTCCTGAAGGTCATTTCTTCCTGGACAGAAAAAAAAAGGCTTAGTAACTGCAAAAGAGATAAAGGCTATCATTCACACACCTGAACAAGTCTATACAGAAATCAATATCCTGGGAGAAAAAGTAAAGTGTTATATACATTTATTTACAGCTGAACATCTCCTGTTAACTTGGGCTCCACCATCAGGACAGCAAAAATATTCCGTCTCATCCACTGCAATCAAAGCTAGTTAGGCTCATTTTTGTCTCTCTCTCTCACACTGTTGATTTATGGTAACTGCTAAGTTTTATTAAAGCACTTCCTCCGATCACCCCTATGATCTCTCCTACTTTGCTTTATTGACTAAAATATACAGTTGTTGGACCTAATCCCTTCCATATTCCATGATCAAACATTTTCATTCATCATTTTACAAATACTGTTGAACTTTTCAATGAATCAGCCTTCTATAACTATATGGACAAAACAAAAACATGAGATAGAAAAAGACAAAAAAAGTAATACAGAAATAGGACATGCATGAAGAATAGGTATCTAGAGTCCCAAATCATGAATATGCATGACAGAATAAACAGCAAGAACAACAAAGATGGGCAAAGAGCTTTGAGAATAAAACAAAACAGCAAAAACATCAGACTATGGGCTTTATCATCTGAGCAACACTGATCAAAGTCTTGAGTCCACAGTCTCTTGTCAAGTCAAAAAATTCAATTTCTTTCACTTAAACATACCACAATTAAACATGTACTGAGCATTAATACTTCAAATGATGAAAAAAGCTACAGAAACCTTTCAATGGGGAATCATTGTCCTTAACAACTTGTGCTCAATACTAAGTTGTTTACCATTGCAACTTCCAGCCATAACAAAGAGGAAGACACATTAGGAAAAGTATCATGATAGAAGTTTGGACCAATGCTTCCAGCATTCATTTAACATGAAACCAGTAAGCTAACAGAAAAACAAATCATAAAATATAAGACAAGGGAAAGGGGGAAATTTAAAAAAAGGAGTAAGACAACAGATTTCAGGACAGTTACATGTTGAACCACAAAAGGGTAAGGAAAAATGGAAATCAAGCAATGAAGAACTCCAAGGACTGTCAGTCATCAGAAACAAGCTAGACTGAGTAGTCATAATGCAAAGGTAAGGTGCTGAGTCAGAAAGAAGGAAAAAAGTTGTGGGACAAACAAGCTGAAACTGCCACTAAATGAGAGAAAAGGATATGCTTGCTATGAAAATGATCCTGTGAGACTAAATGATATGAAAGAATATGACACATGATGAGAAATCCAACAACAAGGGGGCAAGGGGACTGTGGGCGAGTATATATTCATGATAAAGCAAAACATTTTAAAATATTAAACAAAATTTTGAATTATTAAAGTAAAAACAAAAGAGTTTATTCTTGTGATAAGGTAATAACGATTCCCACATTCTAGAAAGCTCACAGATGAGACTGGAAAAATCAGAACAATTTAAGCTGGAAGGAAATGCTGGAGGTCCTCTTGCCCAACCCCCTGCTCAAAACAGGGCCAACTTTGATGGTAGTTTATATTTTCCACTGTCCTATATACTTAAGTTTGAAGATTTCTAAAGATCGAGATCCCACGTTCTCTCTGGGGAACCACTTACAGTGTATGATCACCTCATGATTGGAAGAAGGGAATTTTTTATTAGGAAAGTTTTCCACTGCTGCGTGTTCACTGACTGTCACACTGGGCACCTCCAGGAAGAGTTTGGCTCCATTTTCACTGCACTTTCCCAAGGAAAGAAATAGGAATTACCCCAGCACTCTTCTACAAACTGAACAGATGTCACTCTTTGAACCTGTCCTCATCTGTCACATGCTCCATCCTGCCAATCATCTTGGTAATATTGCTGGATTTATACCAGTATGTCAATATTTCTATTGTACAGGGAGCTCAAAACTGGCCTTGGTTCTAAAGACATCGTCTCTCAAATGCCAAATTGAGGGGAATAATTAGTTTCCGCAACTTGCTGGCTACAGTCTTGATACCACAGACTAATCAAGCAAAATCAACAAATTTCTACCAATGAGATGACATTAGCACATAGCAGAATTTCTCAAAGCACTCTATTTATGGAGCATTGACTAAAGAATTACGTTAATCACATCAATTATTTGTAGCTAGTTTGCATGCCTGCTTCCTCTTATCCTTAACCAATGAAACTGAAATTCAAAGATAGAACTTTATCACGCTAACAGTAAAAAGTATTCATGCTACTACAATTAGTTTGCTCAGGGAATGGATGGAGTGCACATCTATGCAAATAACTATTCTGAGTTCTTAAGTGTATGTAAGCACTCGTAAGAAATTTCCTCGTTAAGAAATTTAGAAATGATCCAAACACAGTTTTTTAAATATATAATTACATCATTACTTACACAATACAAATTAGACTATAAATCAGAATGTTCTTAAATAAATTAATTCCTATGTAGAGTCCTTTCTGATGCTCAGCTTTACAATTACTTTTTCTATTCATTCCTAACAATTTGGAATACTTCTCTGAGGGTTAGAGAAAATGCTGCTGAAGAAACCAGAGTGGTAGCTTCCAGGAATGGATTTTATTATGCTATAAGCACAATCTTTGGTCATGTTCATGGAAAAACACTTTATCATATGTGGCATATCATCAGTAATTTAGGTCAAACGGTCTGAGTAGTCAGTGCAGTAGACCTATCAATTAAAAAAAAAAATCCTAAGCAAATAAATATACGCTGATTCACTTAGCCTAACAGAACAACGGCTCCAAGAGACGGGATTTATTGTTTAAAGCAGTATTAAAGGTAAAAATATGTAATATAAAAGACAACACTGGTTAGGATGAACTGGAAATTAATTTGGTTTGGCAGTTAGAGGACATTTAACCTTTAAATGGATTAACGATTAAAAAAAAAAATCCTGGTAGTTGCCATAAACTGGAGGGGAAATAACCAGTTTATTTTGTTTCAGGATACACTGCAGTTAACTGAAGTTGTAGAGGGCCTGATCCTTCTAAGTTTACATGCTTCTCTGGTATTTTAATCTTTTTTTCCTCCCTCCTGGTTATTTTACTTTACAGTGTTTACAAATAGCATTTATTATTGGGAACAGCAGATGCATGAGCTGAAGCTTCTATTAAAAACCGAAGCATCTCAGAAAAAACTATTTTAATTCCTGATTCTTAAAAACATCATCAAAATGTGAATTTGAAAAGCTAGAATGAATGCAGATTTTTAAATTACAGTAGCAACTATACACTAATTATTAGGTTTCAGGATAATTATTACTTGAAAACCAGTATATGTAAATGACTTAGCATGACTTCTAGTCAAACAGAAAGGTACAGAATTGATTTACGGGTCAGTAACAGTAAAGCATTTAAACACTGAGTGGCAGAGATTTTCATTTCAATACCTCATCACCAACACATATGAGAAAACTGACAGTACTGCACTGTTAAACTGAGGTTACACTGGGTTAAATGATTTTTTTAAACTATTTCATTTATAGAAAACCGTTTTTGAAATGAGATTTTTTTTTTTCCAGAAAAATAACAGAAAGATGAGATTTAACAAGATACATACCATGTTTTCTACTCGGAGCTCAAAAGGCATAGGATTGTACACCATCAACTGAACTTCACATACATCTCCCTGGACCCACTGGAAGTCTACATGAAATGGTAACAGAATTAGAGCAGGAATTACTTAATCATAGTGTTATAGAAAAAGTTGCAACAGCTGAGCTCTCAGCTTGTGATATTAACTTTCTGTTCCAAATTAACACGTCTATATAATCTTCACAGCCCAAGACCTATTCAAGTGCACTGTGGGACACAAGCCACAAAACCAGGCAAAGCAATGGGTTAAAGGACTGGAACCATTTGTCAATACAGTAATAGTGCTCCAAAGACCCAACATTCCATTGGCAAAATAACCTCAGGCATCAACTCGAAACAGTACATAAATACATGTTAAACACTTCAGGGCTTACATACTTGGAGTTAGGTACAGAGTACACATTGCCTTGGATATTTAAAACACAGACAAGAAGCAGGCAGATAAGGAATGAACACAACACGAAGAAGAAAACCAAAAATAATGGAAACAAGACTTCAGACAGACAAAGCTGAATATATGAAGTAAAAAAAGAGATCATTCCAAATTAAGAAGGAAACAACTGCTCAGCAGCAAGATGCCACCTCAGTTTTGCCCTACTACTTCTCTTTGGGAAACAGTAAGTAGTTTGGGAGATGCTGTGGGAGGCAAAGATGACACTAGGATCTATAGATACAGATTTTTCTGAGGTTCACAAAATGGCAGTTTAACACGTTAGTAACTTGTGAAAATACTTAGGAAAGACAATGAACAAAAATAGGTCACGTAATAAGATGCATTCAATTTATATCTCACTACAGGAGACAGAGGTCCAACTTTAAAGACACTTCACCCTGCCAAGTATAAATTTGGTTTTTTTATTTTAAGGAGGTGAAAATTTTATGGAAGTGAGGTCAGCATCAGAGACACAAGTTCTAAGGAACTGTTCAGTGAAGAAGGATTATTTTACATTAGCACTTCATAACCTCAGCCCACAAGATCCAGTCTACCTCCCAAATTTCTCAGTTAACCACATGCACCTGACCTTCAGGCTTAAAACTGAATGTGACAAGATTCTCCATACAACCTGAAGACCTGCAGTCCAAATAATCAAAAAGTGGTTTCACTGTCTATGTTAAATCCTAATCTAAACCATACATGGATTCAATTTCACTAGCTTACTCAATACTTTTTTACTAGGCTATTTACTACGATTTTACTAACACTTTTTCACTAGGATACTAGAAAGTGTCCAGTAAAAAAGCAGGATTATTAAAACTGTAATTCAGAGTTGGAACCACCTGTACTCTAATTGTACCTTCACAATCATTTACTATTTGATTACATTTTACAAGCAATATTAGAGAGCTCAGGGGAGATGCACTTAATGCAAATGTTTACCTCCAATTAATGCTAGTGGAAATTAAAAACATACATTCAGGGATATTAATGGGTTCTATTACTGTGAAACCTGAAAAGCAGAACTGCTGATTAAAACAAAATGTTCAAAAGCACAACTGTATGAGATGTTCTGTGGATTGCTTTTTCTTTAATTGCTTATTAGTGTCCCCAGTATGGACAATTACGCACTCTGCAGTCCCCAAAAGCATCAGTTACTCCTCCAAAGAGGTGCTGTACGGAGCTCCAAAGGGATCTAAGCACCGCAGCCCCATTATGGTTCACTATATCAGTGCAGGAACTTGGAGTAGCCAAAGCAGGCACGTCGGGACTAAATTAACTTCCATGTCGTAGGAACTACCACGGACTGGAATGGCTTTTCTGAAAATGCAGCCACGGAAAAAGCGATTCTGAAAAGGTCAGCGGTCGGAAAAAGGCGTCGGAAACTCTTGATTCCATCCAAGTGTTACACGAAACAAACGCAGAGCACTGATGTGTCTGATGCTTTACCTGTTTCCTTTCAA
>NW_020799095.1:149419254-149473208 GCF_003259725.1 Athene cunicularia
CGGCTCTGTGTGCCTGGGGAGAAACTTTGCTGAAAGGCACCTGGGGGTGCTGGTGCACGAGCAGCTGAACAGGAGCCAGCAGTGCGCTGCTGCAGCAACACAGGGAAATTGGCCCCTGAGCTGCATTCGCAGGGGTGTTTCTAGCAGACACAGAGACGTGATCGTCCTGCTCTGCTCAGCCCTGGTCAGGCTGCACCTGAAAGGCACAGCCAGACTGGAGAGGATCCAAAGGAGTGCCAGGAAGACCATCAAAGGGCTGGAGATCCTTCCCGTTGAGGAAGGAAAGACTGCAGGAGTTGGGTCTTTTTCTCCCTGACAAAGAGAAGGCTCAGGGGGATCTCATCACAGAGAGATCCCGTACCTAAAGAGCAGCTACAGAGAGGATGGAGACTCTCCTTCACAAGAAGCCCCATAAGAGAAGACAAGGGGCAATTGGTAAAAGTTGCACCAGGAGAGGTTTCATCACAATACAAGGAACTTTTCACAGTGATCAAAATCATTCACTGTAACAACCTCCCCAAGTATGTGGTGGAGTCCACCTCATTGGGGCTTTTCAAGATGGAACTGGATTGGGTGCTAGATGATCTTATCTAGCCTCTCCTTCCCATGAAGTGTTGGGCCATGGGATCTTTCAAGGTCCCTTCCAACCTGGGCTGTTCTGTGATTCTAGGATTTATTTGCAGGGCAGGGGGGATATAGATATATAAAAATATCCACATGTAAATATCAAGATAGACAGATATATAGATAAATAGATAGTTTTTTCATTCTTGCAGGAAAATGTGACTAGTCCCTCTCACCACCAAAAAGACACTCCTACTTCTAGACATTTCACTAACTGCTTCTAGTTTCATTTCCAGAAGGTCTAGCTACTCCACGTAAAAGATGCCAGGGCAGTGCTCCAGAATTGCTTCCTTAGGGGAGAGGCTTCTGAAAGGAAAGGTAAAATCAGGCTATATGATCCTAGGTAAAGAGCTATATTTATATCATCTAATATAGGTGTGACATTAGTTGCCAGATTTACTAATGGAACCATATTACACATTCTTCTGCTTTACAATATCAGCAATTTAAAATAAAAGCAACACTTTATGTCAAAAATCAGTAGGTTTCTTTCTTATGACTAGTCTACTATTAAAGCAATTTAAGCAGAATATAATTATCCCATTTATTGTTTCCAATCAGAAAAGCTTATCAAGCTGAAAGCTGTAAACATTTTTTCAAGACTCTCTAAAGGGTTTTGTTTCCCTTTGGTATGTCGGCAGTACTTGATTTCCTTTGCTGTAACAATAATTTAAGCAAAATCTGGCTTACATAGTTACATGTAAGAAAGACAGATTTGTTATTGTCATTGTTTTTAATTAAATACATATCATTAAAATAATCTCATTAGTTTCAAGGTTTATTAAATTTCTCAGCATCTTTCAAGGAAGTCAATATCTGATTTTATTTTGTATATTGTTTGTGAAACTTTGAATGAAACATTAAGTGAATGCACTGTGTATATACTTCATAAGAGAAATGCTTTACAGGATCACAACAGTTCCGATATCTGCTCAGGCTAAAAAAAACCCTAAAAGTAGAAACTGCTCTGTATAAATAAAAGTCCTGCAGTACACACAGCACAAACAAATCCTAACTTGAACTGTTTTGAAAAATGCATGTTCCTTCTATATCGATCAGGGAACAAGAATACTTCATAATGCAGGTGTTTGATAAGATTAGTAGTAAATTTTTATTTAAATGAAAATAACATTACAAGGCATACCTAAGAGATTAAATTTTGAAAATTTAATTGTGATCAATTTTTAAACAAATTAAGAGAAATAATGTAAGCTCTTTTCCAAATAAATATTTCTTTAATGAGAAAGCCTTTTAAGATGTTCCCACACATGCACACTTTTAAAATTTCTTATCCTTTACTCAATTCTTATTTCTTACCTTTTTTTTTAAAAAAAAAAATTTCTTATCCTTTATCTTTTGAAAGCAAAGTAGTATTGTGGCAAAGCAGCACCAGCCATGTCCATCCAAACTGCCAGATAATAATCCATACCTCTGCATATCTCCTAATTCCTCATGTTTTAACTATTTATGGAAAATACACATCATAAAACAAATTAGAAAATGTGCATATTCTTTTCAAAGTGAGAGCTACCATCTTAATCATAATCAGGAGTCCACAGCACAGGCAGGTCAAGTCTAAGTCTAACATCTAACCTACAAGACTCTGAAAAAAGCCTGCAGCTTTCCCCAGGTATTGGCTCTGCAGGACAGGCACAATCCAGATGACCAAGTCAAGTGATTGCTACACTACTGAAGAAAATTAATTATAAAAGTAGATGAAAGAGGACTGTCAGAAGGGTAAAAAAGTTGAGACACACAAAAGGAGGAGTCTTAGAGAGCAACGCAATACACTACAATACGAATACACTACCACAAACAACAGAAAAGGAGAATATGGGAATGGGAAAGCATCCCCCAGTGCTCTCATATGCACTGATGCTTGAAAGGGGCAGGCAGCAGGGGACAGAAAATGAAGTTCAGGTACTGAGGGATGCACATGCTTGTCCTACCCAAAAGTTTCTGCCCTAACTTTTCCTGAACTACCTATTTGAAGAATTAGTTGGAGTCACTACTGATGACAACCTGCTAAATGTTTGGTATTTTGCAATTCAAAGCATAATACAGAAAATCTAACAAACCTTGATGACATTTCAGACTAGTGATTTTTTCCTTTTTTTTTTTTTTGATTAGACAGTACTAAAAACAACAACATAAGGAGCCAAATTAAAATAAACAACATTCTTCAAATTTCTGTATTCAAGTTTTTACAATCAGTTCCATTCCACAGTCACACAAGTCCTTTGTGCTGACACTAATACTTCTGTTAAAAATTATCATGGATGTGATCTGCACAAAAGCAACAAAAAAGACTACCCATATTTGTGACTTAATCCAGGATTTTAAACAAACCTTGTAATCTGTTCCCAATGGCACAGTTACTGCACTGAAGAGCTTTATAATAAATGACATAATCCTCAGCAGAAAATTACTAGTACCTCAAACAGTGTTCATAAGGCTTTTTTGATTTTTCCTGAACTCTCTTTAAGAAAAACTGACTAATCAGACAGTTAATCATTCTGAGTTTAAGTTAAAACATAATAGGATATCAACTAGATTTTTTTTTTCTCCTGAAAGAAATAAACTGAAAACCAATTTTAAAATCCCAGTGGTCTAACACTGGGATTCTGTAGGTGATGAACTACGGCTGCCCAGTTTCCCATGGATTTGAATCTTTTGTCCAAAAAATTGCAGTTTATTCATCCTAATTTCTTCCTGTTCATGATGATACCCTTATCAGAAAAGGGGAAGCCCCAACAGTGCACCGAGCTCAGGGCACACACACAATCACTGGCTAAGCTGGCTGCTGCCAAACTGAATGTGTCCGAACATGTCAGAACTAAGTTTTCTCTGATTATTGCAAATATAAGAAAGTAATGTTTGGGTTTACATTCCTTGACCAAGAAAGATTTTCTAATTTAAAAAAACAACAGAAAATACTGCAAAATATTCTTACCTATTTTCTTATTTCGTTCTTCCCCCCGACTGTGTGCAATAATTGGAGAATATATGAAAGGGCTTTTGGTTGACACATTCTGACCAAGGAGACTTTTCATTTTGTGAGGTCGGAGACTGGTTGGGAGGTTCAAGAGCTTCACAGATCTGTTGAGTAAAAATAATTGCATAATATTTTATTTTGTTCTATTTTATTTTATAATAGATGGTTGTTTTAAAAATGAACTGATAAATACTAAATGACACTCTGAGTAGGTACTGATTAAAATACCTGAAATGGAAAACATGAAGTAAATACCTACAGTACAAAAGAAAATAATACCAACCCAAGGAAATTAAAGACAGTTTCAGAAAGCTCTCAGAAAACGAATACCAAAGGAAAAACATCTGTAGAAGCATACAAAATCAAAACTAACCAGATTGGTGATTTGAAATCCAGCTATTAATTTCCAAGTGAAGACTAAACAAAGATACATTGCAAGTCCAGTGCAGAGAGAAACCAAATATTTAACTTAAACCCCAACTAGAAGCCAGACAAAATTTAATTGAACAACGTAATACAAATAAAGAACTTCTCCAAGGTTAATAAAACAGATTTTCAAACAGTTAAAATGCACAGAAGTTGCTTCTGGAAGGAAGGAAGAGTCCCAGAAATTTGAGTGGACTTCTTGAACAACCAGAAAGCAATTACAAATAGACAGAAAACAAATACTTTGTTAGACTGTATCCCTGTTAGACCCAAATCCCTACAATACCATGCAGGGAAATCACTGGCCTTCCAAAACTGATGGCAAATTAAAGGCTAAATACTGGGCATAAGAACAAGCAATAAATTAGTAAATATTCGTTAAAATGAGCAGTATTCTACAAGCTGGTAAGAATCCTAGTGACTTAGGAAGGAGAGAGGAACAGAAAAACAAAAGGTGAATGAATGCACCATTCAGTATTTTGCTACAGTCTATTAAGCTTGAAGTATTTGTGATTTTAATTAGCAATGTCATCAAGAGACAAGAACCTCCCCTTTGTCATCATTCATGGATTAAATCTCCAATTTTTAAAAAATTCGGTTTTCAAGTAAAAAAAAATTCATTTAGAATAAAACTACAATTGTTGCTAATTGTTAGAGGCATCCCATCACACTGAGATAAACAAGCAAGAATGAAATAAAATGCTTACAAAACTTTCCAGCAGTAATCTTTTAAAAGATACTTGAATATATAGTAGGCATGCGCTAAGACGAGCAACGAAAGTCTAGTTAAAAACCTGGGAGACTTCTAAAACTAATTAAGAGGCCAAGTGCAAGAACGCTAGAAAACCCCAACTTGTTCAGAGACTAACTCCCTTCTTCCCCTCCTTCTTAAATCCATGTCCCACAGTAAAACTTATCTCACCGGAATTCTTTGATAATGTCATAATAAACCAAAGAGGTTATGAATGTTCCAGAGCATGATGAAATTGTTGTGTTTTGTGAAGTTTTTCAAATACTGTGACAAGAACACCAGGACACTAAGAAAGAAACCTGCCTTCCTCAGCTGTACAGGTCATAGAAACAGCTTAAAAATCAAGTGGTTTCACTCTGAGAAGCAGATAAGTCTTCTTTTGCAGGTTAAAAGAGTTTTGCATCATTTACAGGATATAACTGAAGTAATTCACCTGCCAAAGTTACAGAATTATACTTAATTTCAAAACAATAAACTATTACTGAGAACATGAAAATGATTTAGAGTCCTCAGCACATTAAAGAACAGTTGTAGCAATATCCCACTTGCAAAAATACATACATACAAGAAAACAAGTTGTTTTAAAAAAATTACCCAAATCATTCAAGGTAATGTGCTACCAATGGAAAATAATGAAGCTGAAGAGTAAGACTCTGCAGGCATGTTATCTCTGTGATATAAAACACCTGATAAGAAGTTACTAGGTAACACTAGAAGTATTTTAGAACAAGAAATAAATCACATCCATCTATTAATCTGTTGGTGATACTTAGTGCCAGCATCGCAAATCAAATGCAAAATAACAGACAATGAGCCTGAGGAATAATGAGAAACTATGACAGATTGCTGAATATTTCATATTTTGAAACCTCTTCTGATAGAATTTTGTTACAAATTAGAATGCAACTTCAAGTAAAACATGTAAATGATACTTACTTGAAGAAACATTAAATTCTATAAAGTGCTAATAAAAAGGAATTCTATTTTATATATAGAAAGAAGTTCTTTGGTTTATCCATCATTATTACATAAATACTGGTGGATAACCTTTTTTATCTTAATGCATGACCGTGGAGGAATGTTTTTCAACCACACATGAGACAGCTATACCCTCACAGGTCATCCATAGAACATTAATTCCTTTCTGTGAAAAGTTTCAATAACATGCATTTTCTACCCGCTGGCCCAGCCTGACTGAATTCAAGTAAATGATAATTAGGAATTACAAAATAATTTCACTGGTCACCCAGAAGATCAAAATCTTGCATTTCAAAAAAGTTGTGTTATTAAAACAACTTTGCTTAGAGGGACAATTAAAAAAGTTTAAGAAAAAAACATTCTACTAAGTAAACAGAGGGAAGGAAAAAAAAAAGTAACACCAAGCAAATTTAAAAGTAGTAAGTCTATAAGGTCAATTAAAAGACATCAGTGGTGAAAAGGAAGAAAATCCTTTATTCAGTTAAGTATATTAGTAAGAAAATCAGTCTTAAGACAGGTAAATTTTGAAAACTGGACAAGTGCATCTATTAGAATGGAAAGACAGTAAATTCTTCTCTTTTGCATTACAGCAAATATAGATGATGATTTTACAGTATGCTATAATGGAACACTTTCCAATCCAACATCCTTTTAATTTCTGAAGCTTTATCAAAAGAAATGAAAATTCATTGAGGAGCTTTCCAGATTGCGCTACAGTATTTGAAATGTCAAAAAAAAATATCCCCCAAATCCAAAGGCTAAACTGAAATACATAAAAATATAGTATTTAAAGGATGTCAATAATAGACCAAGCATCTAGTTAAAAGACATGATATGCACAAAAAAAATACAAAAGACTAAAGAATACCATACTTAAATAACGGACAGCTAGACATGAAATACTAGATAACGTGAGTAATGGAATATAAGGATTTTGCCAAGGCAAATCTCTTCTACTGCTTTATAGTATGGGGGAGGAAAAGGTAACAGTGCCACTGTGTTCCAATTTCACTGTGGCATTTCAGTGTTTGACAGTATTTTGATTAAGAAATCTGCATCCAAAATAAGCACCTCACATTAAATGGATTAAAAAACTAGTAGACCATGAAATGCCAACAGTAAATAGAAGTCATCATCATCCGTAAATGTGTGTTTCTAGAGGGCTCTAGCGTGGATTGAATCATGAACTTAGGTTATTCAACACTGATCAAAACCACATTTCCACAGATATATCATTTATGTCTCAAAAATTAACATGATTGAGCTCTGCAGTCCTGCAGCACAGCAATTTTCCAACTAGTTGGACAGCTCTACAATACACTGGGTCTGCTGTGTAGATGCAACTGGAGGCTTTATATTTAGGCACAACTAATATTTTGCTGGATTACAGATTTTTTTTTATCACTGTGGCTTTTATAGAACTGTCAGAAGACAGGAATAGGGAAGGGGAAGATGAGCACAAACAGCAATTCTTAGTTGTTAAATACTGTTGATGTTGGGTTCCTCACCCCACGGCAAAACAGCAGCAACTGTTTTCAACACCCAAGTGCAGCCAGATCAGCACAAGCCGATAGTGTAAATAAAGCACCTGCACAGTGAGCAATTTCTTAAAGCTAGCCCTAGGAATAACCAGTAAATACAATGTGCTTGGCCCCTTCTCTCAGCATACAAAACATTTTGAGTGAGGCAGAGCCTTTTCCACTGAAATCTTGGTAATCTGTCACCAAAGTTTTGACTGGCCCCTATATGCACAACTCCTATAAAAAGAGGATTCAACTGGAATTTCCTGTATCTTCCAGACTTGAATTGTCTTCAATATTCAGCATGAAGAACAACAAGAAAGCGCTGTGGAATACATCCAGTGCAATCCACCTCCTCCATGGTTTAAAAGTTAAGCAAAAAGCGAAAACCTGAGACTAATTCAGGATTTAACACTTCACAGCTAAACACAATGCTGCTTCTTTAGCACAAGTTATGGGTTAGACTCAAAGGAACTTTAGCATCTCATTTCTGCACCTATTTGAAAGCCAAGGCAGACAGATACCATACACCATCAGATTAAGGAAGGTGGTTTTAGTTTTACACTGTGTAATACTAAAATTATTCCTAGAACAGAGATCTGCAAGAGGCACTAAGTGGCTGACAGCACCCTTGCTCTCAAATTAAACTATTTTGCCTTAAAAACGTTTTCATGGAAGCTTTTGCTCTCTCTACCAACCACATAACTCAAGTACTAGAAAGAATTATACAACTTTGCTTAATTAATTGCAATTTTTTTAAGACTATTTAATTTTTCTTTCTAAAAAAAAAGCTAGGTTAAAATTTGCAGTGTTGTCTAAAAACTTTTAGGAGAAGAAATAGAGGCCTCCTTCCTGCATTTACCTGGGAACCTGCCTTCAGAATGTACTGACCAGGAATTCATCTCACACACAGAGACAGTTACCTGAACTTGTCACTAGACATCTTTACAGTCAATGGAAAAGGAGCCAATACAGTCCACATACTCCAGTAATTCAACCCATCCTAAAGCAGATATCTAAATTAGGTTAGCAAAACATGGCAGTGACTACCTATGTGTCCTGACTGCTAATATGATCTAGGATAGTCAAGTCTAACTAGTTTAGCCTTATACATAGATTTTTTTGTGAAACTAAATCAGCCCCAAGGTCAGCTAATAATAATTTACTCAAATAGCATTCCCACTCTAATATGTAGCCTTGGTTCTTACAGTCAACGTTTTGGGATCATATATCCACATTGCAAGTTTTCCAGCAAAAAAGTTCACAGCAGCTGCAACTCCCAAGTATGCACTGCAGCACTGAACAGGCAGCACAAAGCAGGTATCTGCCAAGTCATCTGAGACGACCTGTCAGTGCTGACTGAATGCACTGAGGGGACAATGATGGAAGACCTCAGGGAAGATGCATTTTCCCCCATGAGTACACATTAAAAGTGGGGTGACCCAGGTGGCTAGTCAGTGCACAGCTTTGTATTTGGTCCAAACCAGGAGCAAAACCACCTTCCAGGTCACGACTGGAAATGCTGTGACCTTTCTGATTCTGCATACAATTCCATCTGACCACATACAACCATATGCTCCAGTCAAACCTGCACCTTAAGCAAGCCCCTCCCACACAACGAATTGGTATGAACAGACCTATCATGTGAAATGCACTACAGATAGTTAGACAAGGTCGCTTTCTTGAGTAAATGTGGAGGAAAAAAAAATTAAAGAAGTTAGAACACAGTAAAACCAGCTGTATCATGAAAAATGGTCACAGAGTGAAACATTAATTTTAATTTTGGAGAATAAAATTATTCTGAAAATAAATATGATTTTCACTCTTTGGTTATATACTTTATTATCTCTTTCTGGTACAAGAACTCTTGCTTCATGAAATAATTGATGACATCCCACTGAGAACTCAAATCTCCATGTGAACTTTTTTCAATAACTTCTACCATATTTTTTCTGACTAGTAATTATTTGTCCTTCAAAAAGCCAATTCTTGACAAGGACTTTTTTTTTTTCTTTTTGACTTTTCTTTTAGCCTTTCCTTTTATTATTGATGCCCAATGGTTGTTTTCTCTCTCTCTGACTCTAACACTTCATGCTAGGCTTTAATCTAAATAAGGTGTTATTCACTGGACTTACTGCATGATGTGCCTTGGCACAAAGGCACAAAAAGGAACACAGATTTAGAATAGGCTAGTGAAAGTGCCAGCTTGAAAATGCAGCATCTGGAAAGGAACAGCTGCAAAAGGCATCCGTTTCAGCTGAGTTCCAAGTTCCACGGATGGAGACAGCATCCAGCTCTTGGACCTTCAGCATGATCTGGTATCTAACTTAAATCTCAGCTACAATTACAAAATACTTTTCTTTGATTGTATCAGAAACTCTTGAATGACAGTTTAAAAAAAACAACCACCTCTCTCCTTCTGAAACTAAAGGCCAAGAAAGTATTTTCTGTTCAAAGGCTCTATTTTTGCCTAAGAACTTCTCATAACAGTGTGACATTTTGACATTTTTCCATGTCATTGTGAACAACTTACGTAAACTGAGACGACTAAATCCTTCCACTATCCTTTAAAATTTGACAGGTACTGTGGAAAAGTTAAAGACTGTATTTTGGAGTCTTACCTCACAATAGGCAATTTGGTGAACGGAACAGGAGGTAACTTCAAACCATCTGGAAGAGTGATGAATTCCATTGTACCAGGGCATTTTGCAGTGTAGCTTTCCAAGCTCTGTGTTACATCTTTCTTCTCTAGAAAATAAATTCGTTGAAAATAAAATTAAAAAACAACTTCAACCTTACATGTATCAAAAGTTTAAGATGAAGTTATAACCTGAAGTTTGACTTGGGTTTTTTGTATTTTATATAAAATAACTCCAATGGAATGCCAACTAATTTTTGCATACAATGCGTAGAGTAATACTTCAGAAGCCTTAATGGATGGATCAAATATAAATGATCTTAAGCAAGACAGTTTTCTGGACTTCTTAGAATTTTTAAAGTGCCAGTCTATACTTAATTTTTGTTAAATTTTTCACTGTCAAAATAAAAATTTCTACAATTTATCTAGTAAAGCTACATATCCAACACGATTGGCTTCAAGCATGTTAAGGTTATTAATAATAGCATGGTTATGTGAACAAGCTCTGCTCTGAAACATGAGCTGAAACTATACCAAAGGCAAAGAGGAGAAACAAATTACTTTTGATGTTACCTTGTGTTAAAAGTACCTAATTCTTAAAATAACTGTACTATATTATGCTACTAAATCATAACTGGAAGAAAACTGTTGTTTAGTTTTGCTTAAAAATACAAGAATGTTCAAACATAAGGTTTGTGTTGTCTTCGATAATGTATAATAAATGCTTATGAATTTTATCTAACAAGTATTTTCAACAACTCATACAATTGTGTCTCCAGAAAACATGTCTATTTGGAGATATATGGCCTGAACAAAAAAATATATTTCTCTGATGAAATGTGTGTGTTTAGCAGGGAGGATGAGATACCTGGAAAATCTTAGACCTGTATTTTTTTAAAGCATAGTGAACATTCCTCCATATACATGCTACCAATAAAAATAACCACTCACAAACTAAACTGTTTCCAGAAAATACTTCAGAGATCAAAATACTCAACAATAAAACAAATAGAAAAGGGAAGGGTAATAGCAAATACTGCTTCCAAAAAAAAAAAAAACTGCTTAGGCAAGTGTGTTAGGTTTATGCAGTGAGGTTTTGGTAGCCATGGGTGCTGTAGGGGTGGCCTTTGGGAGCAGAGACCAGGAGTAGCTCCATGTCAGAGAGCCAGTTCCAGCCAACTCCACAATGGAGCCACCGCTGCCCAAAGCTGCGTCCATCAGCTGTGCTGGTGGCACCTCTGTGATAACATATTTAAGGAAGGGTAAAAAATGCTGCGTAGCAGCTGTGAGAGGGAGGAGTGAGAAAAATGTGAGAGAAACATATCCTGTAAACCATGCCACTGCCTGAAACACCATCTTGGGCTGCCCACATCAATCCAGCTTAGTTTGTAAGCTTCCAAGGCCATGAATACATACATACTCTTTCAAAGCAAATAAACATTGATTGAAATCACCTTCACCATGAAATTAATGCCACATAACTGGCAAATTGCCTTGCTTCTGTCTATGTTTCACCAAACACCCCATTTTAATTACATGTAGGAAATGTTCCCAAAAATACATTATTAGACATACACATACACTCAGATCTGCATAGCACAGTCAGTTGTATTGATTCCAGACTGAGTATTTACATTAAAATTTCAGTCTACGCCAGTCAGATTGTTATTTACCATGTTATGTGAGCAAGGCCACATAGTACAAGTAGAATTCAGAGATGGAAAACATCACAGCTACCAAGAATGATGAAGACAACGCTACATAATGTGCTTAATTCTGCTTGAAACCGGAGGTCTGTCATGCTGAAGAACTGGCTTTCATTTCCTAGAGTGAAACACTGTCAATTATCGTATTCAGAGAAAGCATGCTGCCACTTGCAAAAAGAATTTGTTTATAGGTTTTAGAGTCGCATTTTTATTTCGCAGTAGAAGCTCACTGTGCTTTCTGCAAAGACAAGGCTAACCCAAGACATTTTTCTATGCAGATATTGTATGAAATGTAGTTTAAAACATGCTGCTACCAAGCCAGCAGCTCTATTACTTTTTACTTAGTACCGCATCTCAGCTGAGATGCTCTAAGAATCTACATCAGCAGGACCTATCAAGAAGCATTCATAATGCAAAAGAGCAAAAGCTGCATGATCTTGCCCAAGAGCCACTTCTGAAAGCAAATGTTGGCATATTTCTCCCTTGACTGAGCACCTCTGCTACCTGACCTCTGTGGTATGAATGAACGATACAAACTTCTCTACTCAGTCAAATTTGCAAAGCCTAAAAGTTGCCAAAAACCTGCTACAGACTGATACTTTCAAACAGCTCTGAATTCTCCTAGCATCTGCCTGACTGTCATCATATTTTGACACAATCAGAAACCGCACAAACCTCCTGGGAGGATCTGCTCAACTACTAGGTCTCCTGACCCATCATTTAGTAGACTTTCTGTGACTGGAACAGTTATCACCAGTACTTATCTTTTTCTTTGCGAAGAAAGATAGAAAACAGCTACTCTTGGAGGTCTTTACCCACCTAGTGTCTTCATGCCTGTATACATCAGCGGGAAAGCAATTACTGCTTGATCCTTTGACCTGTGAACTCACCTCAACAGCTGTAAAAGCCTGCGCTGCAGCTGAAAACACTACTAGCTGCTCTACTTGTGTAGGTATTACAGAGACTCATTTATTGAGTGAGAAATGTTGGCTTATTTTCTCATCTGGAATAATTACATTAATGATTTTTTTTTCTCCAGTTCTCTCCAGACTCACTGAAAGATCAAGGTCATAGAACGGCTGCAACCAAATGAAACTGAACAAAGCCACAGTCAGTATTGCCACTCAAGCACATACTTCTCAGTTTGTTCAGTATAACCTCATAGTACATTTTCCTTATTTCATACCAAATCGTTGTCATTACCTTTTTTTGGCTGCTCTGACAACTGAAAATTTTCAAAGTCCACCAATATTCTTGGTAATTTTTTCCTTAACTGCTTCATGTCAACACAATGAACATTGGTTTTGTCCCAAAGTTGCTTTGAACCTTCTTTTAATACAAGAGCACAAAAATCTGAAAGCTCTGAAAAATCAGTTGCACAGTTAGAAACCATTTGTGACTGAAAGCTACTAAATGTAAAAAAGAAAAGTCTTTCTGCTGGTTTCACAATAATGTGAAGCAGTATTTCACAGTAATGGAGCCATTGAGAAACCAGACCAAGACAGGAAAGAAAGTCACTTATAGACTAACATTTTTAAGCACTTCAGTAACCCTGATTTAATAACATCACACAAACAGCATTTCATGCCTTGGCAGATAATGGAGAAAATTGGAAGAACAAAATTGCTAAAACTGTGTGTTTCAGCTCTTTAATATTTGAAGAAATTTAAAATATCTGCACTTGGTCTCATTCACCACCCATTAAAAACAAAGTTAAATATTAAAAATACAGCATTTGTTCTTTGGCAAACAACTGGCTGGTCTTGTTTTGATCAAGTCATTGTGTTCCTTGCAGAACAACCTATAGCAAAGGAGAATGAAGAAAGGGAACATTTTATGTCTGACCTGCCAATTACACTGGAAGACAAATAACCTTCTGTTTCCTTATGCAACTTGCTGAAATATTGAAAAAAAGAAGTCAGGAAACAAATAGCTAAAAGCCTTCTGAATTATTTTCCCCTGATAAGGCCAGAGTCAACATTTTAACAAATAAACCTAGTATCCAGGTTTTGTGCTGGCTGAGCTTTTCCTTCCCAATTGAAAACAGCAAATAGTGTTCACAAAGGAGAATCCAAGGAGACCTCCTGCAGCAGTCAGCCCCCAAGAAGTGGCAGCCAACTGACCTACCCAACTCTCTCAGGAACAAAAGAGTCAAACACCTCCTTGACAAATTACTAGTAACACGTAACTAGACAGAAAAGTCAGTCTGACAGCAGAAAAAGCAAGAGAAACCATAGTTCCTGCACCCAGAAACACAGATGCTTCCTTCACAGGAGAAAAAAAAAAAAAAAAAAAATTGCTTGCTGAGCCCTCTTAACAACTAGAGAATAAAAAAAAAAGTCAGTGTCTGCTGTCAGGGAGATCTTCAGCACCACTCTGCCATCAGGAATCAGTGTATTCTATAAACTAAAAAAGAAATTCACAAAGGCCACAAAATACATTGAAGTCCTCACAAGAGTTGAAGTAGAAATTGAGTATTCATAGACAGTAACCACTACAAACTTTTTACCCTGAAGTTAATGACTAGATTATCGCATGTACACAAAGGTCTTCATGACCTTTCAGGTAGTCCCTCAACCCTAGTTTTGGATAGATGCAGACGGACAGTAAGCACCCTATTTGTATACTCAGCACATCACTCCTCACCACCCCAGCAAGCTAATGTTGTAAGTGAAGTGCCTCAGCAAGACTTGCATGATCAATCCACTAATTCAGTATTTCAGCTGTTTAATTCAGCAGAACGGAGCAGGTCTTCTCTAATTTGCAGGCAAGCATCACCTGTTTTTCCGTTACATTAAGCCTAATCGGTATCAGATGACACCATTTTCTACAGTTTTAGTAAACAAATAGCATCTCTAATATTTTTCTGAAAAATACACGGAGCAAGTAAACACGACTTCAAGCTGCTCAGAGATCTGATACTCGAACAAAGTTGCTTTAAAAGCAACACAAGGAATGCTGGGTTTTCATTCAAATATTCTCTATTGCAATAAATCTCAGCACTTACCTATGTTTTTAACCTGCCCTGAACATTTCAGACTGCTACCTATATTCATTAGGTCATCAGTTAGACAAGAAGCACATCCAAGCTGACTGGCCAACTGGATGACATAATGACTAAAGCAAGTGACGATTTTTTTTTTTTTAATTTTTTTTTTAGCATCTTCAGGACACTATTAGCATCTACCTTTTCTAAGTATTAACAACTGTTTATGAAACCGGAACAAAATTAACATCTCTGATCTGTTCTCCACACCACGTTTGGTCAATAGACTCAAAAGCTATTCTTATAAGGAAAACCAGAAAGGAACCAGCAGACAGTGTATTACATGAATCCTCTTTCTTTGAGAAATCAAGCAAAGTAAATCTCTAAATAAATACCGTGGAGACCAAAACTAATGAAATTCACAGTTTGACATGGAAAAGAGCAGGAACAACAAGAAAATAATTCATCTATGCTACCCACAGAGCTAGACCCACTTTCATGAACAAATCAGCATGAACAGTATCAAAGACAGTGGCTCCATCCATACAAAGAGAATGCAAAAGCAGTCAGTTATTCATTGCGTAACAGCTCATCTTTTAAAAATAACTTACCAGCTTTACTACCAACATGGCAAGACGGCGACAGGACAATCTTTTCAACACAGACAAAGAGTTACATGTGTGTCATAATATCCACCAGAGAGGAAATGGGAAGAGATTGACAAAACACATGGTCTTCTATTACAAGATTTTTAACCATTACATAAAATGTGCACACATTAAGTCACAGCCGGTTTGAAATTCACAGCTAGCACAAAAATATTTTTTAGATAAAAATCTCATGAAAAATAGTCATAGCTGAAGTCAGAGTTCAGTAACATGCTATTAAAATTTCAGTACCTAGTTCTCAACCGTATCTGAAAACTTTAGATGTCTGCATACTTCAAATACTACAAAAATATTTCTTGTACATAAAAATCAGTATGAAAACCACTGAACAATACCAATGATTTTTTCATACTAAGAAATACCAGAAGACCTACCTTAGCATGAGTGGAGCAAATTAAGCATAGGTAACTTCCGTAACAGTAAAAAAAAAGTTAAGGACTGCTTCAAAGCTGCTTCTGAGCAAAGTAGGCTTAACTGTTAAATACATCTGATTTTGTATTTTGAGTTGAAGAAGCACAGAGACAGAAGATGGCAGAACAACACGCTAATTTCTGTAGAACATTTTTTACAATATATTGTTAAGCAAAATCACAGGGATTTGGCCAAAGAGGATTATCACCATTCAAAGTTTCAATGCTTCCACTAGACTCTTGCTTGAGAAAAGAACGGTTTAATGTTTTAAAAAAACTAGACAACTGCCTGAAAACTTACAACGAAAACATACCAGCTCTCTCTACTAACATAAAGTTGAGCTTTTCCATCCTTTTAAAAAAACATTTCTTCAGTATCACCCCTAATCTTATTCTTCTTTTCTTAGCACATCCAATCATACTCAAAGGACATCATATGGGGAGAGTTCAAAGTACATGGATGATCCTCTTTTAAACATGGATATTTCTTTTTACATGTAAAGTGCTACTTTCAGTAGCAGCTGTGATTCCAGTGCCTTCATTTGGATTTAGGCTAAAGAGAGCAGTATTGAGTCTGTTAAGTGTCATATAAAATTTATTTGAATTTTAGTAATATAGCACCTCCTAAAATAGCTTCCTTCAGTACAAAAATATTACCTCTTAAAAATATAGCACTAATTCTTCATGTCTTTATATCACCAATTCAAGTATGTTTTCCCCAAAGTAATCTTTTTTTTCTGCAACAAAACCTTTGCAACTTGTCTTCATTTGAACACTTGTATCTTTTCCCTCAATTAATCAAATCAAGCTTCTTCAAAATTCAGATGCAACTACATGAAGAATCAGAATTTTGAAGTAAAGCTCAGAAACTTCATTTTTTCTTCTGTCATAGAGAGATACACTATTTTATTGCAATGACTGATCCTCTGTTTTACCTAAGAATTTGGATATTGTAGTGGCTGGAGTTTTTGTCTGTACCTCATCAACAAGCAAGTCTAAACAAAGGTAAATCACCTCTGAAAGACTTTCAGGTTTGTTTATAGCGCTAGACAATTTGTAGCAGTCTTCATTTTATTCAAAGTACATGATTTTTTCTTTCATATAACATACTACTTAAAAAACTGTTGGTCTTCATATTTTGCGCTACATATACGAATTTAAATCTTTTGTTGCTGTTGCTAGTTTATTCAGTCTCATTTATTTATTCCACTTCAAAAAAAATGAATTCACTGAATTAGGATCTGAACCAGAGTTACTCAATGAACACAAGGATAAGCAGATTATTATTTGAAACAGATAAACATGTATACGTATTTTGGGTTTCGTCTTAGCAACCTTCAGTTTCTACAGAGTCTAAAAGACACATATTTCAGGAAAATAAGTTACACCCTCTTAATAAAGCAGCTTGAATGTAGTTATTTAGTAAGCCAGTTTGTCTCTAGAATGCACCAATTCCAGAAAGATATTTGAAAAGAAGAAAACAAGCCCAGAGAGTTTTACCCTGCTGCTACTATTTTGAATTTTTTTTAAAAAAAAAAGCAGGAAAAAGTGTTGCAGACACACAACTACCAGGAACAAGACCAGGTAACAGTGCTGAAGTTTTATAGTACACAAAACTGATGAAAACACAGAACTAAATGAAAAGCTGCAAAATTCATGGTACAGTGATGAATAAGAGGAGTTAAGTGGTTTCTAAGAAGCTTCCTCCTACTTCACGTACAATTTCTGAAGTCTTTTATTACAACATGTCAGAAAGCATTTACATTCAAGCTTTTTTTAATATATTCATTCTTACACCATATTGTGCCACTGCTATACATCGAACACACACACACGAGGTGACAAGTCTGTTCAATTACATTTTTATTTATATACACACATACTTTTTTATATATACATACACAGATAAGATATGGCACCATGCTGAAGCTGTAAAAAGATTTCCAATTAATGGTTAAGAACCTACCATGCTGCTATAAATATTCCCTGGCAATTTTATTGGAGATTTCAGTTTCCATCCTGAAATCAGTTAATTTTAATATTATAAGACCAACCAAACCAGCTCCCATTTGAAAGATTTATTGGTTCGACAAACCCAACTTGCAGGTACTTTGTCAACTAAAATACAATGCAGCGCATTAAAACCAGTTCATTAGTGTCAGTTAAGTAAACCTCACTTCAACTGAGAAGTTTACATCAAATTTTAATTTGCATTATATTCCCTGTTCAGTCTGATTAAAGCTTCCATTTTCAGTCCTTGAAATCAGTAACTTTTACCTTTCTAAAATTTAATTTACACGCTATAGAGGATGCTGAGGGAAACACTAGTCTAGCTCAAATGCAGTATTCAGGAATAACATTCCTTATCACTACAAAATATTATGAAGTGCTGACAGGCTACCAGTGTATTACCAAATATTGCAGAACAAAAGGAGAAAAGCTATAGAGCAAAGCAGTTAAGAGTCTAGATTATACACACTTCGGAGGACTACTTATGATAGTCTACATAAGCAGGCCTTCTGCAAGAAGGTTTCTAACATAGGATTTCTTCATTTTCACTCTCAAGAAACAATTATTACAATCAAATCTACTCTAGAAACTCTTCTGAATAACCCTGACTCAGCAACAAATTGTGATATTGCCATTTTTGCCAGTTTCCTAATAGCTTACAACTGGTTTGAAAAGCAAAAGCCACATGACTCATTTCCTCAACACCACATTCTCATTCACTTACTGTTTCTTTCTCTCTCTTCTAAATTATTAATCAATGTACCAAAAGGGACTTTTTTTAATTCACAAACATTGTCTTAAATAAATCACACTCATTTTAAATGCTTCATCATTCTGTGGAAAAAAGTTACACTTCAAAGATATTCCAACTCCTTCCCATTAAATCAAAATTATCCATATGGCTACTATTAGTTATTGCAGTTTCTTGTAATTTACCCAGAGCAGACTGGGGCAGGTGCACCCGCCCAATGGAAAGAGGGCTTCTTGGCTGCTGAAGTGCAGCAGCTCGGGGCTGCCTTTGCTCTGGGGCCTCACGGTAACTGGGGCCTTTGGGCAGTGGGAGCCGCTATTGACCACAGGGCAGGTTGGGCCTGGGGATCGATGGAGTCCCCTGGGAGCCATTTGGAGCTCGTCCCCTGGAGCAGCAGCTGCGGTCAAGGGCTCTCCCCTTGGGTCAGGACGCTGCCCAAGGAAACTCCTCGAGGGTGAGAGGCCTCACTTGTCAGGTGAGTGATGAAGCATTTTGGGTTGTGGTTAAACCCTAGGGAGTGGTGCTTTATTATGCATTTTGGGTCGTTGTTAAACCCTAGAAAGCTGTTCTGTTCTCCTCTCACAGACATTTGAACCTGTAATTTATGAAGAGCTAGTTAATTGTGTTAATAATAAATTTTTAATTTTTAGTGGTTGGTTGTTTATTTGAGAGTCACCGTAACACAGACACCAAATTTACTGAACTCCAGATGGGTTCAAAGGATAGAATTTGGTTCACCTTGTTTTAAGAGAAGCATCGATGAGTAGGGTCAGGTGCAGACGCCGAGTCAAGCACTGAGATAGCCATATACGTGTAAAGGGAGTGATGAATCTTGGCGGGGTCACTGGGATGGCCAGGATCGTGAGGATGACTAGGATGCAGACATCTACACTGAAGACACACCCACCTCAGAAGAACTTCCATCCCTCTCTGAACTCTTAAAACCACCCACAGAGATGCATTTGCCATTTGATTTTTAAAATGAGAACGAAGATAGCTTAAGAAATCCATGAATTGCAACTGCTGTAGTTCAACTATTTAATTTTTAAATTCTTTTAGCATCTTTGAACCTTACCTGGTACCTGAAATTTACTACTACTCATTTTACTGTTCAGATCACTCCCCACCATAAACCATTCTTAATTACACTTTGAAAGAATTCCACAGATTTATTCTCTGTAAAGGAAGGACCAAGCCTCAGAATCTTCCTTCCTAAAAAGAAAACATTGATCAAAATTTTCTGATACAGCTCAATCTTCCCTGAGTGTCTCTTTTTATACCTCAATTATGTTTCAGTTCTGGCAGGCTTCCTGCTCCTAATACATTTGAAGAAGTTATTAGCTTTCATGAGTTCAGCAAGTTACGCCTCAAAATCTTTTCTGGGCTTACGTTTCTCCCCTCCTCATTTAATATATCAGGGTTGACATTTCTTTCTACTCTCTATGTTTGGACACTACCTCCACTTTTATACAGTAAATTTTTTTCCCCCCAATTGCATTTATTTTGCTGTTTAACTACCCTTAGTTTTGTAACAATTTTTTAATTTATTTTAATGGAGAAGGAGAATGCAGTTACTGAGAATCTACTATGACATTTTTACACAGTTTCCATGTTAACAGCAAACATACCACTCCTTTTAATTTCTTCCAATTAATTTCTTCTTAGCTTCTTTACTTTTATGTATCTCCTCCTTTCAAATTTTAATACTACCATCAAGGATGTTTATTTATTTTAAAACCAGGCATTCATATTTATTTACCCTAAATTTTATTTCTAATACTTATAATTTTGTCTCCTGTGACCTGAAGATGAAGAACAAGAGGGGAAAAAAGAGGAGAAGCACTATGGGAATAGGCAGGAAGAAGAGCAGAGAGAGGGGAGCAATGGTGAGCAACCAGCTCAACCTAAAAAAAAAAATAAAAATGAGCTGAAGCTTTCAAGAAATCTTGCTACAGCAGTCTAAACAGGGAAAAAATGAGAAAGTCGTAGCAAGACATAAATGAGAAAGCAGGATACGGACAGGTGAACATACAATAACAAGTTGCTCCAGCAGTCCTTCAAAACAAGAGGTTGTTTTAGATTATTCCATGCTCTAGAGTAGAAGCAGTTATTTATAGGTTTATAGGTTATTCTTATCTCTTTCTCCAGTGAAATGCCATTTAGTCAAATCTGTGTGTGGAAGTATAACTCACCAAGTGCCATGCACCTCAATTTCATTTTCCCAGGTGTCTGGGTGAAAATTCAAGACAATGTTTTAAGTAAAGATCTTCAGAAATTGAGTCTGATCTTTACTTCTGCCAATATAGGCTTGGCACAGGGTTCCACTTAAGGGCATTTACACATTCACTTTTGGTCTAGCTGTCAATTTTTTACAAGCACAGTTTAATATTCTTTCTTGTCTTCCATATTTCTACATAGCAATTTGAAATTTAAATATCACCAAGTGAATGCATATGCAATCTGTTCTATAAATAAAAATGTAAAATACTGCATAGTTTCCTCTTTCAAGCTGTGAGATAGAAAGGCATATTTTAAGAGTTGTCAGACACTACGTCTGACATCATCAAATTATGATCAGTCCAAGCGTAACCATAATTTCTAAAGATAAACAAGGTTTGGGGATTTTTTTCTCAAATCAAGCTCATGACTTCTTTGCAAAAGGCACAGACCTCACCCCAGCAGTTGACATGTCAGCCATCACCTGAGCATAGAAGTCTTGAAAGGAAGATGTAAAGGTTCTGAAAGCAATCTCAAGATTATTGGCATGCAGTCCCTGGTCCTCCAACTACCAACAACTCTAAGCTGTCAAGGCATCAAAGCAATCTGCCCAGCCAACACTGACAAGTCCATCACAACTGATCTAGAGGATGAGGGGAACTGAAATAGCATTCAGTATAAATTTTGGCATAACTTCCTCATCAGGGACCATCATCTCAGCATAGGTTGAGAATAAGCATCTTCTGGAAGGTGATTGTTTTCCTGAAAAAACAGCCTGAGGCCAAACTTACAAACCTCTAAGGTTTGTATGGCATGGATCCACATGTCATATATTTTTGAAGTGACAAGTAATAGCCAGCAGTAGGGGTAGAATCCTGCCACCATGGAGTTCAGAATCACATCAATGAAATTTGGACAACTAAGGATATTTCTGAAAATTCAAGTCACGACCTTCGAAAGGAACAAAAACCTTTTTCTTAGGTACAGCTATGTTTTTATCATCCCACTGACCAAGCATAGCCATGGCATGCAGTTGGTGTCTGAGATAAAGCATAAAAACAACTCCTCAGCAAGTAATGATCTCAGCCACTCCGAGGTACTTCCTGGACAATGCCTGTATGGAGATGTATAAAGTTGGCATACTGAAAATCTAAATCCACACACAGAAATCCCTCCTAATGAAGACTGATGAACTCTGTTGATAAAATTTACATCTGAAGATAAAATATCCAGCTACATCAAGAAAACCACCTAAATCCTTCATCATGTGCAGGACTTCATCTGCCCTCTGGTTGAAGAGAAGTGTCTTAACAAGTTGAGTCTTTCACTAAAGATTTCAAGTCTTTCGGCAGAATCGGTGACTATGACCAGGGTGATGAGAACCCACTTTGGGGAGAGCATGCCTCTATGGAAGGGGTATTTGTAATGAAGCCCAAGGTATCAGTTTGTTAGAGCTAAACCAAATTTCTTCAATTCAGTAGAATGATAAATAAGCTAAAATTGTTCAAAACCTTATACTCAGTGAGCAAAGAAGCTCTGATAAACCAGATGAGAAAAACTGGAACAAGTGTATCTTATTTGCCAAGTTGCCTGACATTTTGTGGTCATGGCTGTGGAACTTAGCCTATTTATTTTTGGTTACTGCTGCAGCTGAAGAGACTAAAGGCAAAGGTCATCACAGACAGACTCTGTATTACATGATAGCCACTATTCTCTTTCTAGGTTGAAAGGTAAGCATGTCCATACATGAGAGGCCACATGATTGTTCTTCACATTGTTAGCCAACACGGTTCTGTTTCTAAAGAGAGTGTTTGTGTCAATCTAGGGAATGATAAGAGCAGCAGAGCAGACGTCTTGAGACACCAAAGGCCATGATAATGCTGTGATAGTACTCATGTTGACAATCCAGTGGGCTAGAAAAGCACCTAAAGGGTCCCAAGAGAGCTCAGGCAATCATGAAGGCTGTATACAAAATCAATAACCATGATGGAGAGAAGAAAAAACACAGAACACTGTCATTTGTGTTGATACCTTTGTCTGATGACTATCCAGGACCAACAGGTAGAACTGGTATCAAAAGGCCAATGTGCACCTTTGTTTTAGCCTCCACAATCTCAAACCCCTGCCAAACTGCTTTGGGAACCAACCTCTGTCCTAAAGACTGGTAACAGACAATGCATCTGGAACTAAGAGTGGTGTCCAATGATGTAAGAATCAACCACACACAGGAATGACAGGAAGGACATTTCAGGAAGTGCTTCTAGATATTATTCTCTCCCACCACCTACCATCACTCACCTCAAGAATAAAGACATCCAGAACACTAGTTAACAGATGAAAAATGACTTGTGCATGTTTAATGCAAGGCAGAATCAGCATAGAGTCAACAGTTTAATTAAGTACACAACAGATGGAGCGGTAGAGATCTCAGGTGTGAAGCCTGTCATCTCACTAGAAGGCTGGGAAGAACTAAACCGCAACAACAATCACAGGACAGGAAGACCTTAATGGCAGAAGTATACTGTCAAGCACTGAAAAGTGTACATTATTTCCCAAATAATCAAACAGACAGACTTTGAGGATCTTTAATGTACTGAACTTGCGCACAAATTAAAAAAAAAAAAAAAAAAGAAAAAAGAAATTAAGCATTCTTAGTTTCATCCCATGAATGGCAAGACAAGGTCACCTCAGGGCACTGAGATCTTTGCCACCAAAAGCAAAATAGCAAGCATGATGGTTAGAAACCTACTGAATATCTGAAAGAACATGGGCTTGTAGGGGTGAGGGACACGCTCTCTTTAAGTGACTTCTGTGTGGACAGTCACATTTCGGTAATAGCTGTTCCCAAGTAGCTCTGTGTTTAAAGAGGCCCTAATAGATGAGGTAACTTGGAATCATTTGCATACAATACAAATCACAGTCCTTCTAAGTAGTATGGATATTACCAATCTGCAACAAAATCCACAATAAAATACTGAGCTTTCTTCCAAGTATCTGACCTTACCCAAACGAAATGTGAGCTGTACACACAGTGTTACGTTTCCAAAAGCAATATGCAAAAGAGAGAGATTTAATTCCAGGCAACTTTGCAATTGCACATTTTAATTCTTATTTCAAGAAAGACTGATTCTCAAGGACTTGTTAACGTTAAAACATAATGGCTTGAGATTAGAGAGCTTTTATGTAGAATTTGGTACCTCTTTTTGCTAAGCAGAAGACTGCATTTTACATATTTATGTAACTAAATAGCTTAATTTTAAATCAGACTCTTAGCTTCCATGTTGTTAAAATAGTGACTGACATCTCCCATTTACTTGATGATACTTTTAATTCAGATTTGCCAGGCTGCATCGTTGGAAATTGTAATTCAAGTAAACACAGACAAAAGTTGTATTTTAAAATAATTTCCAAATGTCATTCAATTAAAATATGAGAAACTTTTGTTTCAAACAGAAACCACTTTTGACTATGCATTTGTGTCCGTGAATAGAAGCAAGAGCTTCTAATTAATAGATTTTTCATTATAACTACTAAAGCTCATCTTCTGAACTTTTATTGAAGTGAAGAAATCAATTTTTTTCCTGTTTTCTGACATCCCAGTATCTCAAGTTCAGCTGAACCACTAAATGAACAGAACTAGATTAACGAACTAGAATGAGAGAATATTCATTTTCTGCATAGAGGCAGCTAATCCTGAGACAAAAAGGATAAGACAATCAAGTTCCAGTGCCAAATATTTAGTTGGTAACTTTCCTTCATCTTAGAGTTTTCACTTCTATTTGTTCTATTTTTAAAGATGATCTTCAAACTACCTGAATTTGAAACACAAGTCTAATATTTAACATTTACTATCAATTACAAGATTTAAAAATAGTAAGTTTATTTAAGAAAAAACACATTCAGGTAAAAACTTAGTTTTACCTCCACCCTAGCACCTGGTAACCTGGCAACTTGCTATGCAGCACAGAATAATAATAAATTCTTAGCATTCTTGAACTCTAATGCTATGGTATTGCTTCAGTTTCCCAATTTAACTGGTTAAAATACCTGGAAGTTTCATCCATGTGCTTATCAGAGAAGAATACTAATCACAACACTTTTTAAAAGTTCATAATATAAAGGAAACAGTTATTTAAAATAGTAAGTAGTATAATGCTGTGCACTCAAATCATCTTGCTTTTGTCCTTTACTACAATGCAAGGTTGAAGGGGATTTGTTGGTTTAATTTTTCCTAATATTCTTGTATTTTAAAAATAACTATAAATTTAAAGTCATTTTCTATGCTAAATGGACCCTTGCACAACATCACACAATATCAATCTCAGAAGAATTGCAAAAAAATTACAAGCCAGAAATACATTTCTGGCACTGTCATCCACAGTGTAGCTAGTTTGGAACACCATTAACCGTGTCTGAGCAACATGTTATCAATAAAAGACTTCAAGCACAACAGCACTTCTATTTTGGATGTTTCAGGAGGGAAGGAGAAAACGATTCAGCCACTTTTCAAACACATTGGAGAACATTTAACTTGATTTTTCAGACACTAAACATCACAGTTATCCTAGGTCTTATGAAACTGGAAGCTTTACTCATATAATGTCTGAAGACAAGAAACACAAAAGCTGCTTCTCTAAGATTTCAAACCTGATTAGGGATTAGCAATATCATATGTGCATAGCAGAAGAGTTTAAAACCTTGTCTTCAGCCCAACTTTCCATGAACATACCAACAAACCTTCATTAAAAGTTGTGGAAAACCGAAGGATCTTTTGACAGTAAGTAGGATCTACAGACAAAAAGATAATTTATTTCAGTTTATCTGTTCCTCTCAGTTCCTCTCTCTTCCTTCACTACTGATTTGAGCCACTAAACAGAGAGAATTCACTGACAGGCAAAGACCTAAAGCTTGTCAGCCGAGTCACCAAGGAGAGACATTGAGCCATAAAGAAAAGAGAAAAGAAAAAGAACTACACCAATTTACTCCCATCCTCTTTATCATAAACGAGGGAATAATTGGAAAAAAAAAAAAAAAGCACTTTTTACCTGGCTTGGTGTGAATCAAAAACCATTTTTTTTTAATCTTTCAGCACTAGTTCAATCTCATTAATCTGGGTGATAAACAAACCTGTTTGACATATTTTTCCTAAGAAACATAATACAAGCACAACAGTTGTCACTTTCTGCTCTTCCAGGTGGTTCTGTAAACGCTGCATAGTCCTCCCCCACAAAACAATCCTCACACACATCATTACCATTTCTGAAAATCATTCACAGACACATTCATTCCATTGTCATCCACTGACAAATTTAATAAATCCTACCGAAATGTATTGAATTAAAAACTTTTTTTCCTGAAAGAAAACACAGAAACTCAGAGAAACTTACGCCTACTGTCCTAGTTAAACACTGTTTAATTCAATTCCATCATGTTCAGCTTCTACAAGTTCATTGTCTCAAATACAGAGACAAGGATCATGCCTATGCCCTTAGATGAATTCTGTACCCACACTACGACTGTTTCATCAGAAAACATGTTTTATTAGAAAACTCATGGTAGATTCAGTCTGAACTATACCATACACTCTTCTGAATTTACTTTTCAAATTCAGTTCCTCTCAATTTCTTCATTAATAACACTTATGAAAGCTGCTAGTAGCTTTAAATAATACTTCTTTTTTAAATCCACAAGCAAATTAAGGCTTCTGATCATATTCTTGATATTTACAGAGGAAATACAGCATTAGATTTGAGGCAGTCAATCTACAGATGGAACACATTAAAGGAAGCTTTATTTTAGATACTACACATCAAGGTCAGAACACAAATATTTAAAATTAATAACACTGTATATGTGATTGATTACCACCTAAGAGCTACTTCATGAATACACAGAAGTCCCTCACTTCTGTGTTCTCCATTACTTCTCAAATTAAGTATATTTCAAAACAAAGTCACATTATTTTACTGTAGGAAAGAATAAAGTGCAAATATTTCCTTCTTTCAAAAATCATACCTTGATCAGAAAGAAAATCCAGCATGGTCTGGAGAAGGAAAGACAGATGCCTGACGCATAGAGCAGGATTGCCCATTCTTCTGGAAGCATATACTAGTTCATGAAGCAAACGCATCTGTACTGCAGCCCATCCTCTATGAGTTCCTATAAAGTAAGGAGCCATTTAATACTTTTTAAAGCTAGAAGTCATCACAAACCAAGTGGTTTTGGTTCTCTTTATAGACTAAGCAGTAATGACACTTATAAAAACCACCCAGTGAACCAATGACTACAAAATCCAAATCTTGTACTCAAAACAGAAGAAATATTAGGATTTTTGTATCTGCTTGAATATTTCAATCTGAAAGCAATTTTTGTTTTATATGTTTTTCTAATCGACTAATAAATTTATCATTAGAATTCAGAAAATTAAGTTAACACTTCCAATGAAGTAAAACCAAAATGATACACAAAACCTTTAAAGTTTTATGTTTTTTTAAATCTCTACAAGAAATGCACATGAGATTTCATACAGAAACTTCATTTTTATCCAAATCAAGCGCTTCTTAACTCTCTTTAAAGACCAAGCAAAAGGTATTTTCCCTAAATGCTTTCCTGGCCATTAAAGGTCAGTAAAAATCAGTAAAAACTACAGGATATGAGGCACATTTCCTGATTTTCAATCTTTAAAAACTAAGTTTTGGTCTATAAATTATTTCATATTCGCAAAGTGTCTATGGTAACAATAAACAGACCTTCATAATGTAACTTTGCTTTCAAAAATATAATATGCAGTACTCTTCATGAAACTTAACCTCCTTTTAGTAGTAAGCAATAATTTTAAAGTAATAGATATTCCAAGGTGTGCAATACTTCATAAACTTCTAAACAGTCTTCCTTCTAATATTACCCTTCAGCATTTGACAAACTTTTCTAGAACTATTTACTGCAACCAAACCTTGAGAGTTCATATTTTGCACACAAGAGTCTCATTATTTTTCATGTGTGAAATGCTGTTCTTATTAAGTAGCTCTTACAGTTTACAGTGATCCTTCCATATGTCTCTGAAACAGCCATTTTAGGGGTAAAATCTGATGAAGCACTTAAGTGCAAAATCAAGGTCAAGTAAAAACAAAAGATAAACTAATCGTGTAGCTTTTATTCTTTTTTTAATCATCACTTCTTGGAGAAATTCTAGCACCTCTTCTCCCAACACAGTCCCATCCCAGTCTTCTCCTTTGCCATCATAGGCCACAGCATATTTTTCCCACACATTCCCTCTTCCTAGACTCTTTACATCTTTCTGTTGAGTCCACTTGGCGTTTTCTGCCTCCTTTTAGTGACTGCTAAAATCACATCAGTTTTAAAAAAAAAACCCCTAACCATCCACATGTACAGTGGGTTGTCTACATGACTCTTTCATCAATGGGGCTAAGAGAGCTTGGAAAATATCACCTAGTGGCTAGGCAGATCAGTTTTTCCCTATTCTCTCTTGACAGAATTGACCAGATAGCTCCATTATTTCAGTGGTTAAGCGACCTAGTATATACAGAAACAACTGAACTTACAACATTGAACTGGAATCCCAACAATAGTCAATGTACTCTCACAAACAGGAGAAGAATACTCCGGTTGCTGTTTATTCACAGTTAAACTAGTTCAGTGTTTTTGTACTGGTGAACTCCACCTCCTTTCCACTAACACATGCTCAGCCCATTGCTTGCTTTTCCTCACCTACAGCTACAACATTTAGTGAATGGTCCCCAAAAATGCTACTATACAAAAGAACACAAGTTTTTGGGCAACATGGAAAGGTTTACTCAAAATGAGTTCCCAAGCAGCATATTAGTCATCTCTTCCTTTAGAAGAAAATACAGCACAGTGTATTAAAATCAAGACAACTTTTAAACTTATTACTTTATATACAGCTTTAGACAACATTGATAAAATTGTTGAAATATAGGTCCCTAAAGAAGGGGAGCAAGCAGCACATGACATGCAGAAGGTGAACTAGGTATTTAACAGCTACAAGAATTAGCATGTGTTCTTAGGGACTGGTTTTCCTTTGGTTTTTAACAGATGCAATAAAACTGTACTTCAAACAATATACAGCATCTAAAAAGTGTTGAAATGTCTTAACCAAATGTTTTATAGATAACAACTCTCTGATCAAATTTATGGAAAAATGTGACATATTTGACTCCACAGGTACAGCTATAATTATATTATATGTATGTCTATATACATAAATATGTAAAAGAATCTTTCTTTCATTCGTTATAAGATCAAACAGCAACAAATACCAAAAGAAATACAATTTCTGATTATACAAGTTGAAGGCACTTTAACTGAAAAAATACTGAAAAATATTACCTTTTTTATACTGAGAAGTATACAATCAAAACACAGACATTTTTGGAAAAGAGTAGAAATGAAGCTCTCATAAATGAAACAATTATTTGCTGCAAACAGGAATACAGCACCACATTCAGCAGTGGCTTGCAGAAATCTGAAATTATTGACAGCAACACTAAGAAAAAGTCAAGCTGCAGTGTTAAAGAACTGCTGTATTTGCCGCAGTTAGCTTCAGATACGTAAATGATTTTGGTTTAATTTGAAATCTCTCAAGGAAATTAGTTATAGGAAGCCAGCTGAGTGTTCTACTATGCTAATCTATACTTTCCCAGAGACACTTACCTTTGCTGAAATCTTTAGGATCCAGCGATAAGCTATAGCCAGGGAGAGTTTCCAAAAGCAGTTTGTAGCAGGCCCTCCACCCGGGTTCTGGGATGCTGGGTGCAGCGCACTGCATCGCTGCTATACGCTTGAAAAAAGCAGACTTGCGGTGAAAACCGATGCGTTCATACAGCTCGGAAAGAATGCTGTAACGCTGGATTTTTTCTTCTTCTGAAAGCTGAAATTTAAAGGGAAAAAAAGATTGGGTTTTAATCGAAATTTTAAAGCGTATGTCTGACTTAAAAAAAAAAATAAAATAACAGGAGGAGAAAAAAATGTAGTAGACATATCTCCAACACTACAGAAGGCCAGTGATTTTGCATATAACCAGTCATGACAGCTTCTACTGGCAGGAAAACTTAAGCTTGCTTCAAGTTCAACAGCTAACAAAAGCAGCAAAGTGTTCTTTAGCAACTTTATTTGACAGTAGTACTAACAAGTAAATAGTCAAAACAATAACAGCTAAATAGCTCCACATTTTATGGAAGATATTTAACATGATATTCATGTGCATAATAACAATGCAAACATACAGCACTTCCAAAATCTATCGATTTATCAAGTTAAACATTTTCATCCCTTTAAGATTAAATCTAGTTATTAATCTTGAAGTCTCAAGCTATGAAAGCAAAGAAACTACTGTCTCAACTTTTATACATTTCCGATCTCGTAAACCACAAAATTTTCATTCCATGATAGTATACATATGCAGACTGCCAACTAGTGAAGGAGAATTCCGCAAAAGGTTAAGCCCTGTTAGGCTTAAAGTTGAAACAAACTTGATGAGTAACTACCAACATGTGCTTCTTTAGCTTACAATATATTGGCACAAGTCCCAGGTAACCATTCTTTCCCCTCTGCTTTGAATGACAATCGTGCTTTGAAATCAGACAGCCAAGAAGAAACTGCCACAGAAACTCTAGAAGCTACCAACTACTTCAAGTCTACATCCCAGTAACAAGCATTGAGTAGTGACGGTGGACCAATGCTGACACCTAGTGCACAATATCTGGCATGCACAACCAAAACCAGTGGAAATTACTTTAAATGACTCTAAAGCAACTAACACATTTTGCTAAGGCGTTTAAAATGACAAACTTCATACAAAAATAGCACTAAAGGACAGAAACAGCGTTTCTGCAACTCATTCTTCAAAACTGAAAGTATCAATCAGTGGATTCTGTACATTTAACTTCAGATACTTAAAGACTTAGAAAGTCAAAATAAGATGCTAGCCACACTGGTTAATTTTTACAGAAATAATTAGGTCTTCCTAATGAAGATTCAAAACATGTTAGTCACATAAATCATAATGTAATTACAAAAAAAATAGTATGATTTCAAAAGTTACTTCTAGTTTTGGACACAGGAATATGAGAGACCACAAAGAAGGCCTAGAGTTTCCAGAAGGCACCATGACCTTATCTGACAGAGTTCAAATCTTAGTACTTCAGGATATGAAAAGACACAGATTAGCAAATAATTTTAGAAATTTTCAGACAGTTTTTGAAGCTGAGGTTGCTATTTCCCGCAGAACTGACAACACAAGACGATGCCCAACACAAAAATACCACACATCCATATAAACAACCAATCCCTGTAACAAGAGCTGTGAAAAGGCAATTGCACCAAGCTGAAAGATTTCATGAATCAACGCAGCCAGAAAGAAACACAAGGCATAAAAAGAAAATACAGAACAATTTTAAAACAGTTTATCAGAATTCCCAAGTGCTATCATTCAGAAAGAACATGAGGTATCAAATTAAGGTTACTAACTCTAGCAGAAAAAAGCTACTCCACCTTTTCTTTTTCTCTTCATTGCATTTACATAATTTTTTAAAAGTTAGCACAATAAAAAAAATATGTCAGCAGAGTTGAAAAGGGCATGAGCACATGATCACATACTAAAGTTAAAAAAGCTTTAAAATATAAATTATCAAACTCTATTCCTCATATACATAATACTGTCGATGCTCACACACCTCTGGAAACTAAATTTTTAAGGTGAGAAAAGACAGGGTCATGCTATTTAGGTAGACATGAGTGCTCATGAAGAAATGGATTGACAATGAGAGAGGCAACCAATTTATATACAGGGTGGGTTTTATCATATTTAAGTTTTTAACACTGCTACCTAACTTGTTGCTTAATAACTGTCCTCAAAGTTACTCAAATATTTTCTGCAATTAAAGGAAACTGTTTTTTCATCACCGCAGAGATAGCAAAATTGCATTTTCCCTCAGCACAAATAGCTGTGTTGCCACACCAGGATTTAAAGGAGAAAAAACAAAACAAAACAAAACACCCACACAGATACTCCAAGTAATTAATTCTAGGAAGACTCCAGCAGGCATTCTGCAGACCATTAGTGTAGTATTCATAAACATCTTTCCTGACCTTACAAATTTATAAAAGCTTAAGGTCTGTAAAGTGGCTGCAAATGAGCCAACACCTGTAGCACAACAACTTTTCCATCTGGTTAATTTTCATTTAACTGTTATAACAAAACAAATTAATAGTTGCACCTCTAAAGGCTGTAGTTCACTATCCAAGCAACCGAGCCAGTTTTTTCACAGGTTTGTGTTAAGACAGGCTTCATTTAGTTTTAAATTATTCATTACTATATTAAAACTCTATAATCTCACTTCTTTGTAATTAGATATAACAATTTATTCCTCATAACCGGATGCAAAGATAAGTCTTACTACCCTACAGCTCTCCTATAGTCAGAAAACAGCAATTACATAATGTTACTAGACTGGGCAGGAGACCTAATATATAGAAAGAAACTAGTTTTCCTGTTTATCAGAGGCATACACTTTATCCTGTGAGGTGTTTTTTCTGCTGTTAAATATTGGTTGTGCTGATGTTCCAGTGTGTTTCCCTAACCTATCGTGGGATGACTCCTCCTTTGAGTTAGTCTAAATTATAACTGTTACCTGCTTCCATACTATGTACAATAAATATTGAAGAGCGGTAAATATAATTCCCAGCCATATCCCTCTATGGAAAATACATTCCTCAACGATGGAAAGATTCTCTTATTCATATTTCTCATAATAATGCTTTCTAGAAACACTTCCACCCAAGAAAATCACAAAATAAATAGTAGATGTGTTATGAGCTAGATGAATGTCATTGTTGACTGAAAGCAGCAAAGGTATTGGGCCTCAATAATCAGTATTATCAAGGCATCTGTTCGTTGGCTGTTTTAAAACCAACCATATATTGAACTTCTACAGTGGCATAATGTTAATAGCAGATATAACTGACATCAGGTATACAAGGTACAGCAGAGGATTTATATGGAAAAGACCCAAGCCAGACTGTTAATATGAATTTAAAAAAAAAAAAAAAAATTAAAATCAGTTAATACCAGTATCACTTGAGAAGAAAAATGGTCATGCTCCCCAGTATCCAATTTAAGGTATCATTTTTCTAGAACACATCTACTGAGTACCGAAATCGTCTGTTTGATCTCCCATGCTGTGCAAGTGACAGTTACACTCAGTGATACAGAACTTTAATAGAAAGATGGGAGAGACTGAAAGAGTTCACACCTCAAACACTGTGGCCCCACAGCAAGGTCAGGGCACACAGTTCCATGATGCCAGGCAAAAAAAAACTCCCAGAGTTTATGTGGGGAAGGAGATTCGCAACCACCCCCCAGTGGCACCTGTGCAAAAGGTTCCAGGAGCTGAACAGGCCTCCGAGAGCCATGGAAGGCCTCGAGGCGTGTGACTGTAATTAGCACGCAAAGCAAGACGAGAGGTGGGGACTCACACTCCAACACTGCCCTCCCTTGCCTCACATGTAAATGAGCCCAGGAAAGCCCACCCTTTTCCACACTTTGCATGTAAATAAGGACAAGAGGAACTGCCCCTGCCCACCTGCCATGCAAAAAAGCCAACACATTTAAGGAACGGTGAGCTGGATCTCAGTGTGCACCCGCCACTGACAAGACCAGGAACCAGACCGGAGATATCACTGGAACCCAGCTGATCTGGATTTCCCCTCTGAATCTATTTTTCTACCTTTCTGCCTCACCCTTTATTATATGTTATGCATACTTCAGCCCTTTTTAAAAATAATAGGATTTACTATTACTCTTTACAGAGCTTTAATGAGGTTTAATTAGCTTCAAAAGGTTTAATTGGCTTCTGTTAAAATATACCTTCTGCTGTTAATAAATTTTTCAATCTTTTGGTGTTATGTCACCTTAATTAAGCCCAAGTCTATCTCGAACACTGAATATCAGAGTGGGTTGTTCACAATGGCCATCTCCAGCCATCAATAGCCTATCAATTAAGAGGTAGAGTCCAGCCACACCCAGACCCTCTGATCTTTGAGAACCAGTTAGAACAAAAGAGGATTTATCTATTACCAAATTAATTTGTCACCTTGAATGCAACATTAAAAGCCAAGGTTGGAAGGGACCTCAGCAGATCTTCTGTGTTACCTTCTGTGGGAAAGGAAGAGTACATGTGATCATTGATCACCCTGACCAGGAGCACCTGGAAATCCTCCAGCAATGTGGATGCCACAATGTCCCAGTGGAGGTTGTTCCAGTGAATGATTTTTTTCACTGTAAAAAATTTCTTCCTTGTATTGCGATGAAACCCCTGGTGCAACTTGTACCCATCACCCCTTGTCTTCTCTTATGGGGCTTCTTGTGAAGGAGAGTCTCCATCCTCTCTGTAGCTGCTCTTTAGGTACGGGATCTCTCTGTGATGAGATCCCCCTGAGCCTTCTCTTTGTCAGGGAGAAAAAGACCCAACTCCTGCAGTCTTTCCTTCCTCAACGGGAAGGATCTCCAGCCCTTTGATGGTCTTCCTGGCACTCCTTTGGATCCTCTCCAGTCTGGCTGTGCCTTTCAGGTGCAGCCTGACCAGGGCTGAGCAGAGCAGGACGATCACGTCTCTGTGTCTGCTAGAAACACCCCTGCGAATGCAGCTCAGGGGCCAATTTCCCTGTGTTGCTGCAGCAGCGCACTGCTGGCTCCTGTTCAGCTGCTCGTGCACCAGCACCCCCAGGTGCCTTTCAGCAAAGTTTCTCCCCAGGCACACAGAGCCGAGCCTCTCCCGGGCTCTCTGGTTATGTCGTCCCAGGTGCAGGACCTTGCGCTTGTCTTTTAAACCTCGTACAGTTCTTGGCAGCCCGCTCTTCCAGCCTGTCCAGGTCTCTGTAAAATGGCTCCCCCTTCTGATGTGTCCACCTCACCACTCAGTTTAGTGATATCTTCAATCCCATCATCCAGATCATTTCTCAAGATGCTGAACAGTGCGGGGGTCAGTACTGATCCCTGGAGGACCTCACTTGTGACAATCTGCCAGCCCAAGTAAAAACTTTTGATCACCACCCTCTGACTGCAGCCTTGTGAGGAACTGGGGAAGTTAATGCCTCGTTCATGAATACAGAAAGCCTCAAGGACAAGTTGTGGCCTTTGTGGTTAGTGTAAGGAACAAAATATCTGCCTAAGGAAGCACAGATTGCATCGAAGGGTGCACCGCTCCGCTCCCCTGTGGTGTATTGCCAAGTTCCCTAGATAAGCCTCAAAGAGGGGAGACATAGACTGAGTGAAACCACATGTTCAGGTTAATGCCTACACTTTAATTTAGAAGTTTGATAAATTACGTAAGACCTTACTAATGACTATACCCTTGAAGAAGATCTAAAAGATTGATAAGAGGGAAACGCCCTGTACCAGATGGAGCCAAAGGCTGGATAACTGCCCAAAACCAAAAGCTGGGGGACAGGTAAAGGGAGCAGGAGGAGACTCAACTGAATGGAAGGGTTAATGCCTCAACACATGCACAGAACCCACGCTCCACCTTTTCCTCACCTCTCATGCAAATGAGTTTATGGAAAACCTGCCTCTCTTCCTCTAGTATGCAAATCCACCAATAAAACAAACTTAAAAGGCAACTGAGAACATTGCTGGGTGTGCACCCACCACCCAAGATTACTGGGCCTGGACAATGCTGGAACCTCAGGTGGCAATCTGCATTATCTGACTCTCTCTCTCTCCCTTCCTTTTCTTTATTATAGATTATCCAATAAGAGATCACACTGCTTACTATCCTTTCAAAGTGTAAGTTGTTTCTACCACAAATTAAATGTTTTAACCAGTCATTTGAGGTCTTTTCACCTTAATTTAACGTAAGGAGATCATGAAACTTCCAAGACTCTCAGGGTTACCCAGTCTGGGTTGTAACAGGCCTGTTAGCCAATTTCCTGCCTATCTTGGAGATCACCCACCAGTCTGTATCCTGCTAGTTTGTTGAGGAGAAGGCTGTGGGAAATGGTGTCAAACACTTTGCTGAAGGTTGGTAGATGATATTTGGATTAACTCCCTATATTCTGACTGAGCTACAACAAAAATACGTTAATATACCTGATTTTTATTTCAAGGTTTTCCAGACAGTGAGAGATCTGGTGTTTATAGAATATATATTTATATAGCATGAGAATGCTCTCTGAGGTATGCTTTACATGCACAAATGTTTATTTGCAGGGTGAAGAGCTGATGACAGACATCAAATTCAAAGTTCCTTTAGGGGAGAAACAAAACAGAGAGTAAGAGACCACCCAGCTAAGAAAAGCAGTGGGGCCTGCAGAACACCCTTCTCTGGTTCTCTCCAACACAGCAGGTGACAAAAATGGTGATGCTTTCTCACCACACTTTTTCACTAGATGCATTTCATCAGGGCCCACTCAAACTCTTCGATGTTTCTACTTGGGGCATTATTAGAGCTGTCTGGGAGAAGCTTTGATCAGGGCATGTGTTGCATACTGACTAGGTGCCAAGCTTTGTGCTTGTGTATTATTAGGTAATACTTACCAGCTATTTAAATGACTTATGTACTTTGCCATTCACTAAGTCTTATTCTTTAATATAAAGTGGAAGTTGTAACTTCAGTGGTGTCAGGGAGGAGAACAGGTGATTCTCAATGACAGTAATTGCTACCATAAGAAAAACAACATAACAACAATATTGGAGTTTGCAAGGCCACAGAGTAACAGCACAAGAACAAGGGAAAAATACTGCCATGGCTGCTAACGTGAAAGGCTACACAGCTGCCAGTGAAAGACAGACTACAGAATTAATGAGAAGGCCCTTAGCACTGCAAGGATTACGGCAGATAAGGTACTCTGCAACAAAACTGATTATTTTTATGATATCTTATCAATTAATTAATTTCTCATTTATGTTGCATTAGAAAATTGACTCCACAGAAAGGATTCTCTGCAAATGAAAAAGTATTCCACCTCCCTCATAAATTTGCTGTCCCCATCTGGGCTTAATAAGCTCAGTGGCGTGGACTTAAAACTCCTAGTTTTATCAAGATGTAACAAGCAAACAATGGAAAAACAGTAAGAAATGTAACAGCTTTCTATGAATTCTTTCAACCAGTCTCTCTGTAACTAGTGCTACCAAGCTCAAGACACTGATAAGTGTCAGTATTGTTCTGTGGTGGTACTGAGCAATTTTTCCTTACAGTTCCAAATACTGATTTTGTCCTCTGAATTCCTTTCTGATTTGGCCTAACCAAGACTTCACACTACACAACAAAAAAAAAAATCAATTGATTAACAGCACTAGTCAGACTCTTAAGCTCACTTTGCAACAGGTCATTCCTTATTTGGTCACAGTGTCCCTGAAGAGATAGAATCAAGAAAAAAAAAAATCAGTTACAGATCTGTCCCATGCAGCTAGTTTACTCTGGTACAACAATGGGATTTTTTTCTTCACAAGGGAGAATAACCAATAGAGTCTTTAATCTGACACTAAGTCCTCATGTTTTTAAATGAACTCGGAATACCTTTTAAACCAGACTCACAGATGTGAAAATCCTCAGAAGTCAAGTCCTATTGAGAAGGAAGGTAGTGATACAGAAAATAAACTGGAGTCTCCTGAATGCAAGTAACTTTCACATTTCAATATAGCTTCTCAAATGAGAACAACACTGACCTGACGAAGGTTGATATAAACTGCATTCTGAAGAAACTCCGAGGCTTCCATGCTCCTTTTCTGTATTGCAAGGACTCTCACTGCCTTCACACAGGCTTCCAGTTCGATCACACCAGCATTCTTGTACTTGGAGAGAAAATTAAAATAATATTGAAGTATTGCACCTGTTAGATTTGATAAGTATTTCTGATCAACACGTAAATCAGCTGTCACATCTTCCAAGCCCAGCAATTCCTTAATGCTAGTGACTATACTGTTAAATTATATGCCCAAGTGAAAATTAAGGTGTCATCTAAAATTTTATCATGCAAAGCAACAGTTTTCAGCCTCTTCACTCACTTTTCTTATTTTGAGACAGCACAGCTTCAGTCTGAGACTTCAGACAAGGAGAAAAGTTGGAAATATTAGTATCGTTCTGGATAACCTCATATATATGGTAGGTGTGGGTGATGTGTTTTCAACAAAGAAATAAATTCTACCTTCACAGTGTAACAGGTATGTAAGCAAAAAGGTCAGTAATTCATCACCACCTAAAACTTTTCTATCAGGATGAAGAATTAACTTTGCCTCTTGTACTTACTACAAAATACCCGATATAGCACAGGAAGCCGTAGCAACAGTTTTACTGCATTAATTTTCCCTTTAGTTGAAACAGTATCACTGATGACAACTGAATTACAAACTACTCTGAGTTTTCTAGTATCTATTTACAAAACATTTTCTGTAAATGACTGTTTCAGTTATTTAGCTTACTTAAGAAAGGCAGGACACAGTATAGATGTGCATTGATCTGTTTGAGCTCAGACAACAAACATGCAATTTTCTAGACAAACAATCTGATCTAGTTATTTCCTCAAACAATACAGATATTGGATATGAGTTGGCCTATCTCTTGTTGAAGTTAAACTCTGTTCAGGTATTTATCATGTTTGAAATATAATGGGGGAAGTAAAACTCAGTACAAAATGCAAGTGTAACTCCACCAAAGCAGTTACATACTCCTCTCTTGTGCATTTATATCAGCAAAACCAAATCATCGGAGACCATTTTAGAAGATGCTACAGAAGTTTCTCAAGCTCAGTCATAACATGAAAAATATGTAGAAAGTGCAGCTTCCTCAGCATTAGAGTTATGAGTTACTCTATCTCTAGATCTTCGACAAAAGCTAACTATGCTTGTCTTGAATAGTTATGGATCAGTCCCAAGACAAAGCTCTTCGTTATTTGCAAGTGAAGCTACAGTAAAGCACAGTTATTACCTTCTGAGAGCATGATGTATATTATTATAATCAAAATATAAATATCCTGCTCTAAGTCCAACAAAGTCTGATGTTATACTTCTAAAGAAATCATACTCTTTCTAGATGAGCAACTTCCCCTTAAGGTAACGTATAAACCTGAATGCACACTTGAGAATTACTGTTATATTGATGGATTCAAATATATCTGAAACTATGCACAAAACTATCATCTTTCACTGCTTCTGATCATAAATTAACTCATGCATACAATTTATCTTGTTTCACTTGGAGAGTCTCCCTTCAACACAGACATGGAAATGCCACATCATATTTACATAGCTTAGTCAAAAGATATTTGCAATAACAAGCAATAGCAAAACCTGAAACTGAAAAGCAATTATAGCATAAATAACTGCACTGCAAATTATCTTTAATGTTGATGTGGATACTGAGCCACTATTGTCACAGTATTAGGTTTTTTCTCTTCATATTATGAATGCAAACATTAAGCTACCTTACTATCTTATGCTCTGAGCAATTGCACTAAAATCTAAAAAAAATGCTCCAGTAGAGCTGAAAACAATGTAATTTTTCTCAATCCTCTTTTAAGAATGTTTGTCCTTCACATTTCCTCCATGACCCCCTACCTCTCTGCATGGTCTAAATACTAGCCTCTCTGAACAATCATATTCATCAGCAGCAACCTCTTCATAAACTCCTGAATTACCCAGAGATCACTCCAGCACGCACAGTAAAGACACATCCAGTTTACACAAAAGGACCATAAACATATGTAATAGTCAACAGATCTTCAAATATCTAACACTTCTGCTCAGACATCTAATCCAAAACCTCCAGGTACTAGCAGACACACTAAATAGTTTACTCAGCACATTGCTGGTTTAGGTGTTGTCTTTGACCAAAGTTCTGAGATTCCCAGACTCTAAACCAAGCCCTTGGTTCAACCGTATCAATTATTCCGATTTCTTCCATTATCATATGTTTAGAAATTATATTGCGTGTGCTTTAGAAGATCCTGTGAAAGCAAAACCACAGCAGTTCATTATTCACAAGAATTTCAGTGAAGTTTCTTACAGAGAAGCAGGATTACCTTGCCATAGTAAGAAATGGCTTCTTTATATTTATCTATGATGTCTTCGGGGCTAAGGCAATTCTTGGCACGACCTATCTCGGCACTAGTATCTGCATTTATACCATTTGAAGTCAGCGCGCCTAGAACAGAACAGGGCAAGAAATGAGCAGAAGAACTTTTAGCAAATACTAAATATCCAAGAAAAAAACTAGGATATGCTGTAGGTTTGACCAAAGCATACACAAAGAATACTTGCCCTACCCAGAAACAAATCATGCCCTACCTAGAAAACACCAGTTCTGTTTTACTATGCTATTTTAAAGAGTACAAATGAAAACTGGATTCATTCATAAACCAGCAAACAGGAATTAATCTTTCACATATTAAAAAAAATCATAATCTTTTACATTTATCTGAATATTTAGACTATTAATTAAATATTTAATTGCTAAAATTAGATTACGGCCACATCTGAATATGCAATTTTAATCTTTGAATTATTCCTTGTTCTACTTAAGAACTGTATTTCTAAAACACAGCTAAGAAAAACAAAAGTGCAAAATTTTTTATAAACTATAGGAAAAGAGATGTTCTCCTTCAATCATTTAAAACAAATACTTCTCTTCCCTACATCTAATCACAGAATGTTACATTGTAACAAGGCCACCAAATCTGAGCCTTCCATATTAAAAAAAAAAAAAAAAAAAATTACCTGAGACTCAGACAAAACAATAAGAAATTGGTTTGTTTATATAGGAAAGAGGGTAAGAGACAGAAGAGACAGAAAGTTTTTACATACATAAGGGATAAGAACATGAAATAGAAGCCAAGAAAATCTGGGATAATACAAAGAATATGAAAATTTTATTTCCAGAATTTAATTTTATTGCAGAGTTAACATAATAAAATTGAAAACATACATCAAAAGTTTGGCAAGGCTCTATACCTTTTTACAAGTTACTTAATCTACAGGATTATATGGTAATTTATTTCTCCATAAAGTTTCTCTACTAAGATGGAAAAGAATTTTTTGTGTTTCAGAGCTGGACCTAACTCTCAATAGACAGTTAAAAATTACTGCGAAAGACACTTTCTGCTCCTTCTATATATTCAGAAATGTGCTATTTTACATGCTCAAATGCTACAGCAACTTTTTTACATGTTTTATCAACCTTAAAGAATCATACCAAGCGCATCTTTAGATTAACACCTTAGGGTTTTTATGGAAGTGCAAAATCTTTGTTAGTGAAGATTGAAAGAGTACCGTGACACTACAAGAAACCATTCAGGTTTGTTGGTTGAAAAGAATTTTTGTAACTTCACTGCTCATGAGAAGAAACAATCTTGATTAGAATTTACAGGGACACAATCATGGAACTACATCATTTATTTTGTGCCAGTTACCCTTCAGTCTTTTTGCTTCCTCAAGATTTATAGCCAAAAACTGAAACATCAGGAATCAGTACTAGTTTTGGCAAGAGGCAGTAACTTGATCAATACAAATGCAAAACATATGCAGATAATAAAAGAAAAGACTTTGGAAACATGCATGAAAATAATGTACCTGGATCAATGAGAACTTCTTGTGCCCCTAAAAGGAGGAACAAAAATGATTTTTTTTTTCAGCCTTAAATACAGCCAACAAAATAAGCTCTTACAATGTTTCATAACTATCATCAGGCTTGAACAAAATCAAAATATTTATTAGGATCATCATTGCTGTTTTGAAGGACTACCAATTATAATTCAAGTAGTCACCATATGTTATATCTTATTTTGTTAAAAAATAAATGTAAAAATCCCATAAACTTGCAATGATTTCTAAGACACATCAAGAAGTAAGGAATTTTCAGTGTATAATTTAAAGCCATATCCTTTTTCTCCTTTTCCTTTGTTCTTGTTTTGTTGGTAAGTTTCTGTCACAACCCACTTACTGTATTTTAATATGAGGTCCTACAGTACTTAAATCTCCTCATGGGAGCTCATTTAATCTACACAATACTTCAGAATAACATTTTCAAGTAACTGTATCCCTTTCAATTGTCATTAATTTCACTCCATCAAATTTTCTGAATAATTGAGTCATGCCAACCCAACAAGTCAGACTATTCACATAAAACAGTTGCCAAAAGTATTGCAAAGTTGGATTATCAGACATGTAACACCTTGTTGCCCTAAATTTGATTAAACACGGCAATGAAATTGTCGAGATCAAGGGTTAAGCAGTCAAAACCAGTTCTTTTATGAGCGAAACAGGACCCTGATTTGCTCAGATTCCAGACTAGTTAAGTCAAGATTTAGAGCTAAATCAAGAAGATACTCCAACAGTTCACTCAGGTGTCCTCATTGTGCTTGGGGAAAGAGTAAGGTCAGGTGACAAAATTAAGAGCTTAGTGCTTCGAACAAATAAAACACCACAGAGGAACCCAAAACAGGTAGTAATGTAAATATAAAGCAATCCAAACTCTGCTTATTCAGCATACAAATCACCGAGTCAACAGGCCAAGACCAGGTTCCTGGCCAACAGGAACTAAGCAACTCAAAATCTTTTATACTGATGGCTGCAGAGACAAATCCAGGCATTCAAGGGGACACAGCCTAAAGCTCTCCCCCTACAAACAAAAGGTTTTAGGAACATAAGAAGTCACATTTCTTTAGAATGTCAAACAATCAGCAAGACTCTGCAGTCCAAGGGCTGATGGCAATGACCAAGGAAGGAACCTGTCTTTGAAGGAGGCAAGATTCCATGTCTCCTTCCATCAGCCAAGTATTTCAAACACTGTTATTGACTAATTCTCTTCTGAATGAACTATTCCCATCACTAGTTTCAAAAGAAGTTGAAGGGTACACCAATGAAAAACCAGAAAATGTTCTGATGGTTACAGATAGGTATGAAATATATTGCAGTAGTTCTTAGTAGGGGAAAAAAAAAAAAAAACAGCAAAACCCAACCCTTTTAACACTGTCCTCTTAGGCTTGAGCTCTATATTATACAAAGAGAGACAATATTAATCTTCTCTTTCCAAAGTTGTTTCTATATAAAAGACACCACAACATTTTTTGAGCAGCCAGATCATGTGCTATAGCCCAAAAATGCCAAATGGTGGAAATCACAGGAGATTCAAGAGAAAGGTGCTTCTCTTGACCGGGTCTGGGCACAAAGGCAGTACCAAGAAACCCCATCCTGTCAAGGCTGAAGTACAGGCACAAGAAGAGGTGCAATTCCAGGCACATCAGGAAGCAATAAAGGTAACTCTCACATCTATATGCTTCAAAAGTAGGCACGAATTGAATGTCAGTTCCAAGTATGGCACTTCTTGATTTGTGAAGAATTTGGAAATCCCTTTTGTTTCTGGCCTTATCCTACAGAAAGATACACTAGAATTTGTTCCCCAGATTAAATACTGTTCTCTTAAAAATAACGGTAACAAAGCAGAATATAAACAAAGGTTCAGTCTGAAAAGATTGTAAATGAAAGGCACTGCAGAGTCTAAAAAAGATGTTGAAAAGAAACTTTCAGAAAACCTTGTAGGAAAAAGACATCACAAGAATAGCTGTTGCCTAGACAGAGTTCAGCAGTTCAGATCTCAAAACATTAAGAGATCATGATCAGAAATAGGGAACAATATCTAACGGACTGTGAAGTAACATCTTCACCTGGAAGGGATGAAAAAAAAAACCTGGAATCAGTTTTTCTTCACACAAAAGTTCTTCCAAAAATCTTGTCATGTGAAACTAAAATATTTTGTAAATGTTTACAAACACACTAAATTGTTTGCAAACATGACTTTGAAATAAAAGACAACATATTTAGAGAAGCAGCAATAATACACCTAAAATATACTTGATTCAATTATTCTAACAGTATGACTTATTTGTTACCTTCATTAGTAACAAGGAGTACCCATTACAAACAAGCACTACCACATCTACTGTTAAATATTCATTGAAAAGTGGATAAAGGTCAATAACTGTGTGAAAATATACTGTAATGGCCAACATAAAATGCACTTATAGGGCATGGGACCAAATGCACAAGATACACAAATGTCAACATACACAGTTTGTAATAATTTTGTATAAAAATGAAGATAAGACTAAGCAAGTGTTTAATAGATTGTGACTTATCGGTTAATAAAAATGCGTGGTTGTTTTTTTAAGATGAACAAATTAATTTTGATCACATTGCACACAAGAGTACTTACACCAGCACTTAAATCCAGCTTGCGTTTGTTTCTGTACTTTATAAGAACCCGAGTCTATACATAGAACAAGCTATGCTGGGTTAGACCAAAGGCTTCTGTAGCTAGTAATAACCGATATATTTTTCTTTCACAACCCCAGCCAGCCTCTCCTAGAAGTCATAGAAACTTTCAGGAGCCTTAAAACCATTGGGCAAGTGTTCACTTAAGCGATTGAAGGCTCATCTCCACAAACAGGAAGGAGTGCAGAGGAGCATATTTATGGATGATCTAGAGGAGGGGATTGAGGGCACCCTCAGTCAGTTTGCAGCTGACACCCAGTTGGGTGGGAGTGTTGATCTGCTCGAGGGTGGGGAGGCTCTGCAGAGAGACCTGGACAGGCTGGAGCCATGGGCTGAGCCCAACTGGGGGAGTTTCACTGAGGGCAAGTGCTGGGAGCTGCCCTTGGGCCACAACAACCCCCAGCAGCGCTACAGGCTTGGGGAGGAGTGGCTGGAGAGCTGCCAGTCAGAGAGGGACCTGGGGGGTGATTGACAGCCGGCTGAACAGGAGCGAGCAGTGTGCCCAGGGGGCCAAGAAGGCCAATGGCATCCTGGCTTATGTCAGCACTGGTGTGGCCAGCAGGGACAGGGAAGGGATCTGATCCCTGTACTCGGCACTGGTGAGGTCGCCCCTCGATTCCTGTGTTCAGTTTTCGGCCCCTCACTACAAAAAGGCCATTGAATGACTCGAGTGTGTCCAGAGAAGGGCAACGGAGCTGGGGCAGGGTCTGGAGCACAGGTCTGCTGGGGAGCGGCTGAGCGAACTGGGGGGTTTAGTCTGGAGAAGAGGAGGCTGAGGGGAGACCTCCTGGCACTCTGCAACTCCCTGACAGGAGGGTGCAGAGAGCTGGGGATGAGTCTCTTTAACCAAGGAACCAGCGCCAGGACCAGAGGGAATGGCCTCAAGCTGCCCAGGGCAGGGTCAGGCTGGCTCTGAGGAAGGATTTCTGTGCAGAAGGGGCTGTTGGGCGTTGGAATGGGCTGCCCAGGGCAGGGGGGGTGTCCCCATCACTGGAAGGGTTGAAGAGTCAAGTTGACCCAGTGCTGAGGGATCTGGTGGAGTTGAGAATGGTCAGTGTGAAGTTAATGGTTGGACAGGAGGAGCTTCAAGGTCTTTTCCAACCAAGATGATTCTGTGAACAGCGACAGACAGCTGAACCCCAATAACTTAATCAGAGTCATAGAGCTCTCTGGGGGTAAAACCTATCAGGACCAGTTAAGATGAGCCACATTCTGGATTGCCTTAAAGGCTGTGGGAGTTAGTGCCTAGAGGGATATGGGGCTCATTATGGGATGCCAGGAAAGAACATCTTGGGACTGTGCAACATTTCCTATGGAGATGAGTCTGGCTTCTATCACAGTACCAGATCCAGTAACTCCTGACAAAGAGTTCCACATTATACCTATGTACTGGATAAAGAATATTTCTTTCTGGCATGGCTTCCATGACAGGAGTGTTGGAATGGAAGGATACAGGCTCTTTATGAAGGACAGGTAGGGGAGGCAAGGAGGGAGGATCACCCTCTACCTCAGTGACCAGCTGGAGTGCATGGAATTCTGCCTGGGGATGGATGAGAAGCAACCAAGAGCTTATGGGTCAGGACTAAAGAGAGAGAAGAGACAGGTGATGTTATAGTGGGGGTCTGCTACAGGCCACCCGATGAAGGAAAACTGAGCAGACAAGGGCCTCTATGGACAGACAGGAGCAACCTCACGTTCAAAAGCCCTGGGACTCATGGGGGACTTTAACCACCGTGATATCTGTTAGAGAGACAATACAGCAGTAGATAAGCAATCCAGGAGGTTCCTGGAATGCATTGTTGATAACTTCCTTCTCCAAGTGATAGAGGAGCCAGTGAGGAGAGGTGCTGTGCTGGACCCTGTTCTCATCAGCAAGGAGGGGCTGGTGGGGAGTGTGAAGCTCAAGCGCAGCCTTGGCTGCAGTGACCATGAAATGGTGGAGTTCAAGAACCTTCGGGCAGTGAGGAGGGTGCACAGCAAGCTCACTACCCTGGGCTTCAGGTGAGCAGACTTTGGCCTCTTCAGGGATCTGCTTGGCAGAGCACCATGGGATAAAGCCCTGGAAGGAACAGGGGCCCAAGAAAGATGCTCAGTATTCCAGGATCACCTCCTCCAAGCTCAGGAGCGATGCATCCCGACAAAGAGGAAGTCAGGCAAAAACACCAGAGGGCCTACATGGATGGACAAGGGGCTCCTGGACAAGATGAATCACAAAAAGGAAGCCTACAGAGGGTGGAAGCAAGGACAGGTAACCTGGGAGGAATACAAACGGTCTGAGCACCAAGGAAACAGGTTAGGAAGGACAAAGTCCTGACAGAACCAAACCTGGCCAGGGACATCAAGGGCAACAAGAAAAGCTTCTATAGATGCATCAGTGATGAAAGGAAGACTAGGGACAATGAGGGCCCTCTCCACAAGGAAAGGGGAGACCCGGTTACCCAGGACATGGAGAAGGCTGAGGTACTCAATGACTTCTTTGCCTCAGTCTTCACCAGCAAGTGCTCCAGCCACACTGCCCAAGTCAGGAGACAAAAGTGGGAACAGGGAGGATGAAGAACTGCCCACCATACGATCAGGTCTAAGACCATCTAAGGAACCTAAAAATGCCCAGGTCCACACAACCTGATGAGATGCATCCACAGATCCTGAAGGAACTGGTGGATGAAATGGCTAAGCCACTATCCATCACACTTGAGAAGTCATGCCAGTCTGGTGAAGTTCCCACTGACTGGAAAAGGGGAAACACAACCCTAATTTTTAAAAAGAAAAAAAAAAAAGAAGAGACAGGGAACCACAGGCCAGTCAGTCTTACCTCTGTGCCCGGCAAGATCATCGAGCGGATCCTCCTGGAAACTATGTTACGGCACATGGAAAATAAGGAGGTGATTGGTGACAGCCAACATGGCTTCACTAAGGGCAAAGTGTGCCTGACAAATTTCATAGCCTTCTGTGATGGGGTTACAGTGTTGGTGGACAAGGGAAGAGCAACTGTCATCACCTACCTGGCCTTGTGCAAAGCATCTGACACTGTCCCACATGAAGTCCTTGTCTCTGAATTGGAGAGACATGGATTTGACACATGGACTTATGGATAAGGAACTTAATGGATAAGGAATTGGTTGGATGGTCTCACTCAAGGAGCTGTGGTTATTGGCTCGATGTCCAAGTGGAGAACAGTGACAAGTGGTGTTCCTCAGGGGCCAGTGTTGGGACCAGCGCTGTTTAACATCTTTGTTGGTGACATGGACAGTGGGATTGTGTTCACACTCAGCAGTTTTGCCAATGACACCAAGCTGTGTGGTGTGGTCAACACACTGGAGGGAAGGGATGTGCCATCCAGAGAGACCTGGACAGGCTGAAGAGGTGGGACCGTGCAAATCTCATGGAGTTCAACAAGTTCAATTGCAAGGTCCTGCACATGGGTCAAGGCAATCTCAAGCACTAATAGAGGCTGGGTGATGAGTGGATTGATAGCAGCCCTGTGGAGGACTTGGGGGTATTGGTGGATGGAAAATTAACTGTGAGCCAGAAACGTACACTCACAGCCCAGAAAACCAACCATGTCCTGGGCTGCATCAAGACAAGTGTGGCCAGCAGGGCAAGGGAGGGGATTCTCCCCCTCTACTCTGCTCTCCTGAGACCCCCCACCCTGCAGTGCTGGGTCCAGCTCTGGGACCCCCAGCATAAGACAGACATGGACCTGATCAAGCAGGTCCAGAGGCCACAAAGATGCTCAGGGGGCTGGAGCACCTCCCCTGTGAGGACAGGCTGAGAGAGTTGGGGGTGTTCAACCTGGAGAAGAGAAGGCTCCGGGGAGACCTTAGAGTGGCCTTCCAGTGCTTAAAGGGGGCCTATAAGAAAGATGGGCAAGAACTCTCTATCGTAACTGTAGTGATAGGACAAGGGATAACAGTTTTAAACTGAAAGAGGGTAAATGTAGATATAAGGAGGAAATTCTTTACTGGGAGAGTGGTGAGACACTGGCACAGGTTGCCCAGAGAAGCTGTGGCTGCCCCCTCTCTGGAAGGATTCAAGGCCAGGTTGGACGGGGCTTTGGGCAACCTGAGCTGGTGGAAGGTGGCCCTGCCCATGGCAGGGGGGTTGGAACTAGATGATACTTTAAGGTTCCTTCCAACCTAAATCATTCTATGATTCCTTCATTTGCTTTTCCATCTGCTAGCTATATTTGATGTCCTCTGGTTCTTCTAACAGTAGAGGCATTGAACCTCTGATGCCTATCTATCCTCTTTCACAACATTCACCATATTATAGACCTCTCTCATATCTCCCCAATCATCATATTACTTATGCAGTCTGAAAGTTTAGAAAAAGTATACCAAATTTTTAAAATTATGTTGATTTACTGGCATTTAGTTAATCAAATCTATTTATTAAATGTTGACTTTAGAACAGCAAAACACCTCTGAATAAATGTATCTAACATTCTTCTCAGTATGTGCAGCTCTGCAACATCTTATGTACTTTATGAAAACTGTCTATGTCTCCTCCAGCAAAATTCAAACACAGACACTATTAGCAATCAGATGAAGAGAACAACAGCTTTGCAACTCTACGCAAAGCACACATCAGCATTAATACCAAAGCAGTAGAAAAATCATTCAGGTAAAAATATTAAAAAGAAACATAGTTCTCCCCTCTCCAGTTTATCCTGTGTGTGGTATAATTTCACACAGTTAGGAAGTAGAGAGGAAATTTTCAGGTGTTCAGTGATGGCAAACAGAATAAAAAACAAATCCTGTCCTTACCTGGTCTGTGCCTGTTGCCTGCCTCAGCAGAAAGAGAACCTCCTTGTACCCTGCGAGATCCAACTTTACCTCCAGTACCTCCAGGATAATGATATATCACTGATGCTGAGCATAACCCCTCAAGAGCAGCTGAAGAGTAAAGAAAAAAGCCAACAGATTAGTAGAGATACTTGCAAGAAATGAAGTACCATGTAGTAAAGTCTATTTACACAAGTATGCCTCAAATTGGAGACCCAGTGACAAAGGCCACAGAAAAGCCTGAGATACTCAATGTCCTTTTTACCTCTGTTTTCACTGGTAAGATTTACCCTCAGATCTTCCAGGTCCCCAAAATTACTAGCAGAGTCTGTAGGAGTACACAATAGCCACAGTAGAGGAAGACAGACATACAAAGTACTTAATCCAATTGGTCAAAAATCCACAAAACCAGATAAGATGCATTCATGGATGCCAAGAGAACTGGCCAATGTGAAACAACTCTTATCACATCCAGCAGGTCATACCAACTGGGGGAGGTTTCTAATGGCTGGACAAAGCAAAACATCACAAGAAGGAAGTATCAGTGGTCTACAGACAGGTCAACCTCAGTTCCCTGGCAAAGCTATAAAGAAATCCTTCTGGAAGCCATTTCCAAGCACACAAAGGACAAAAAGGTGACTGGGAACAACAAACATTGATTTACAGAGGATAAATCAGTCCTTGGCAACTTCACTGCCTCCTGTGATAAGATGATTAGCTCAGTGGACAAAGGAACAGCAGTAGATGTTGTATATTTTAACTCTCACAAGACCTTTGGACATGGTCTCCCACAGCGTGCTTAGAGCCAAATTGACGAGATAAGATTTGGATAGCTGGCCTCTAAAGTAGGTGGAAAACAGGATGGATGGCCAGGCTCAAAGGATTGTGATCTGCAGTACAAAGTCCAAATGGTTGCCAGTTACTAGCGATGTCCCTCCGGGATGAAAACTGGGGACAGTACTCTAATGTCCGCATTAACAGGGTGGATGATTGCATAGAGCACTCCCTGAAAATTCCTGGGTGATACCAAACTGGTGGGGGGACAAGTAGGGCAGGTCTTTAGTGCAGAGAGAACTTGACAGGCTGGAGATATGGGCCAACAGAAGCCTCACACAGTTCAAGAAAGGCTCATGCATCTCGGATGAGATAACCCTGTGCAGCAGTGCAGCCTGGGAGCTGACTGGCTGGAAAGCAGCTTTGAAGAAAAGGACCTGGAAGTCACAGTGCACAAGTTAACAGCAGTTAGTAGTAGGCCCTTGCAACAACGGTGGCCAACTGCATGCTGTAACAGCCACAGTGTAGCCAGCAATTCAAGAGAAGCAATTATTCCCCTCTATTCTGCATCTGAGAGACCACTTCTGGAGCACTGTGTCCAGCTTTGGGCTCCCTGGAACTAGAAAGACATTGACACCCTGAAGTGATTCCAGTGGAGGGCCATCAAAATGGTCAGGGGGCCAGAGGCCAGGACATCTGAGGAGCAGAGAGAACTGGATTCGTTAAGAACAAAAGGCTAAGGGGCAGTGGAGTTATATGCTTCTCAGAGGTGCAGTGACTGGATGAGGGTGAACGCAAGTTGATGCAGGAAATTCTGTTGTAATGTAGAAACATTGTTTTGCTGGGTGTTTTTGAATTACAAGCAGCAAAATGTTAGAACAAGTTGCTCAGAGATTATAGAACTTCCATCTTTAAATATACTTAAAACTCAACTGGAGAGGTCCCTGAGCAAACTAATTTAACTGGATGCAATACGAGCAGATGAGACAAGACTTGGGAACCTCCAGAGGTCACTTCCAATCCAAATTATTCCGAGTCTAATTTGTCTATGTATCATTTGGTAGTCCAACAGATGGGGCTTAAAATATTTTCATGCCTTGCAGAAGTACAAAAGTTCTCCTTTCCTGCTTAAAGAACCCTGAGACATTTAACCTTTTGAAACAGTAGAAGTGCAAAGTCAGAAGATGTTATGGTTTTCATAAGACATAACATACATTTCCATGTAGAAGGAAAGATAAAAGCAGAACTGGAGACAGCATTTTCCTAAAAAGGTATGAAACTGAGAAGCAGGAATTGTGCTCAGAGATGACTTGTATATCCAATAAATAGAAAAAAGCAGGACAGAAAAAAAGGAAAGGAGGAAGGAGAAGTCAGGGAAAAAGTGAAGCCTAAGAACTAACATGAAAGGAAGGAAGTTATGCTCATGGAAGTTAAATACTCATGGCTTTGGTAGATGTAAAGGCAAAAATATTTTGCTTATAGGCCATAGTAGGTATCTGCAAAAAAGATTTTTATAACATCTGTACAATCCACTGAAAAGATAAACACTTTCAAGAGTGGTATTAAAAAAAAAAAAAAAAATAATAATCACACGCAATACATATATTTAAGTACACACTTTACTACTATAATACATTTTACGTTGCAGGTTTTCTTCAACACATTTCTTTCTCAGATCTTATTAACTAATTTTTATTTTGACTTCATTCTTAGTCAGAGCTGATATTCAGACTTTGGTCACCAAAATAATTTTTATAATACAGAAAAAAAACTTACAGAAGATAGTTTGATTTATTTGGTTTTAGCAACTAATTATTGATTCACTGTCATCAATTAATCCTACCTCCAAGCCACAGAAAGTCATTCACAGACCGCAGAAGTTCCACTGCCATGTGATAATGCACCAAGGAATCTTGTAACATCCCAGCTTGTAAGCACAGGTCACCAACATGTTTCCGCATCCGGCCTTGACAACGCTTCTTATAGTGTCTGCAAAATAAAATGTACAATTTACAGTTATTTCCAGGAAACACTTATTTCAGGTAATAAATACCTAAAGTCAATTTTCTTTCCTCCTTAAGAGATCAACATTAAATTAGGTTTCTCTGAGCAAACGTCCATATGAATTCTAACCAGTATAATATGCAAAAGAACCAACATTTTGAGGAAATATTGCAAAAAAAACCAATTCATCACATTTTGGCTACATAGCATTTATGCACACAGAGTCACAAAGTTAAAAGACTGCATTTCAGGGCACTTAATAGCCTTGTCACAACTGAAATAAAAAAGACTCATAGAATGGCCCAGGTTGGAAGGAACCTTGAAAGATCAGCCCTTTCATGGGAAAGGGAACCTAGATAAGATTATCTAGCATCCCATCCAGTTGCATCTTGAAAACCTCCAAAGCAAGGTTCTTGTGGTCCTTGATGGCTATTTGGCTGCCTTTCCTAACTGGTATGCTTCTTATTTTGTATTTCAGTACACTCAAAAGTCCATTGTTAAGCCAGGGTTGTCTCTTGCCTTTCCCTCAGTAAGGAATGCACTGTCCTTGTGCTTCTAGCAGGTGGTTCCTAAATAACTTCCAGACTTCACAAGCTCCTTTGCTGTCCATGGAAGCTTCCCACAGAATCCCTCACATCTAGGCTCTGAGCATATTGCAGTTGACTCTTGTAAAATCCAGGTCTTTGTCCTGCTACTGGTCTTCAGTGTGCTCAGCAGGATCTTAAACTCCACGATGTTGTTGTCGCTGTACTCAAGGCTACCATTTGTAGTTATGTTCTCAAGCAAGACTTCTTGGTTTGTGAGCAACAAGTCCAGCACCACACTGTTCCCAGTCAGCAGGTTCAGCATCTATAGCAGGAAGCTGTCCCCAATGCATTCCAGGAAACTGGTGGACAACTTCTGCACTGCTGTACTGCTTTCCCAACAAACCTCTATGTAACTGAAGTTGCCCATGAAGAGCAACTTGTGTTGGCCCAAGACTTCTTTAAGCAGCCAAAGGAAGGTTTCATCAGCCTTATCATCCAGATCGGGAGGTTGGTAACATAAGACCTGACATAAAACGTCCCTTGGCAATGATCCCTCTAATCTTAATCCAAAATCATTTGAGAGAACTTCCATAGTCTCCATAGCTCAGCTCCATACATCCAAATTTCTCTCTCACATGAAGTGCGACTCTGTCCCCTCTTTCTTCCTTCCTCTTTCTGAAAGGGCTTGTAGCCATCCACTGTCATCTTCCAGTCATATATTTCCACATTTCTGTGGTTCCTATGACTCATAAAACTCAGACTGGGCATAGACATCCAGTTCCTCCTTTTTAGTGCCGAGGCTTCTTGCATTGGTAGATGCGTACTTGAGGTGGCTGAATTTAGGATTCTTGCCTTTAGAGAAGGCTGGGGACCATTCCTAACTACACACAGATGCACTCATCTACCCTGTTTTTAGGAATATGTATGTGTCACAGCTCTGGACACTACCCCCCCAAGTTTGTTAGTTTAAGACAAGATTGGCAAGTCAGCCAATCTGCTAATGAGATTCTCCTGCCTCTTCTCAGGAGGAGGATCCCCTCTCTCCCCAGTAGGCTGTAGGATTTCCCATGACCACAGAAACCAAAGCCCTAGTGACAACACCAGCCATGAAGCCAGGTATTGATCTGCATGAGGCGCTGACTTCTGCCTGCACCCTAATCTCTGACGGACAAGACAGAGAAGAAGATCACTTGGGCACCTGCACCCTTTCACTTGTGGCCCCAGGGCTCTGAAGTCCTGCTTGATCTTGCCCACGTTGTGCTTTACCATGGCACTGGTGCCCACAGGGAAGAGCAGCAGGGGACAGCAGCCTGTGCTTTTAACCAGCTGGGGCAGTCTCCTCTTTGGGACAGCCCAGACCTTGGCTCCTGGCAAGCAGCAAACCTCCCTTCAGTGTACAGAGGCCGGCGGATGGGTGCCTCGGGGCCTCTCAACACTCCCACATCACCAGCACTCGCCGCCTCCTTCTGCAGCTTTCACTGTGTGCTGCTGCTGCTGCGCCTTCTCCCGCGGCATTGTGCTCGTGGCTTTAGTCCGCTGCCAAGGTTTCCGATCTGTTGGTGGGCGGCACACGAAAGGCAGAGGACTGCAGTGATGCTCTTCCCGCGGCTCACCAGAGACCACGGTGCCTCCTGCCCCAAGGTGCCCTCAGGTTGCTGGTGGAGCTCTTTGGTTTCTGGAGGTTGGGGCCACAGGGCCACAGGATTTCTCCTTGCCAACTCTCCAGCAAGGCTCCAGCTCTCGGCCATGCTCCCAAACACGGCACAAGCCGCTCCCTTCCCCCGCAGCTCCTCCACCCGCTGCCTGAGGGACCCCCCAGAACACCCCCTGCCCAGGGGAGCTGCCCCCCTCCCGCACCCGGCACCCAGGGGTGCAGCCTCTGCAGC
>NW_020799095.1:149475087-149486718 GCF_003259725.1 Athene cunicularia
GAGACCGGCCGCCCCCCGCCCGCCAGGTCCCCACACACAGCCCAGGGGGGCAGCGGGCCCAGAGCCCCCTCAGACAGCCCACAGGGCCCCGCAGCCCTCCCGCTCCTCTCAGCCTCGGCTGCAACCGCTGCTCCTGCTGCTGCTGCCAGTGGTGTGTAAAGAGTTGCTGATGTTTGCAAAGAAACACTGTTTGAAATGTCGCGGTCCTCAAACAGGGACATTTTTCTGTTAAAGGGATAATTAGTGAAAAGCAACTGTCACTTCAGGCAAGAACTGATAGGGTTTGTCTTGCTTCTCCTTTTTTTACACATTAAAATAAACGGTGAAGTTCTCTTTCCCACACAATATTCCAAGACCAATGAAGTCCTACTAAAAATATTACATAGACAAAAGAAAAGGCAACTTGGGCACAAATCCATGCCATAAAGTCACTAACCTTACTTTCTTTTTTCATAAATTGCAGCTAAAGATATGTGACATGTGAAGTAAGACACTAGACTTCCAAATCACCTCATGATTTAAGTCCCAGTTCAGGACAGTGCAGCTCTCCCGAGTCCACCAGCAATTCTGTTCTCCCTCCTGCAAAAGTATTCCCTAGAAAGAATGGACTTGTTCTACCTCATAAAACTGTTATCTTAAATAAAACTCAAATGTCAACTTAGATATTTTATTCATTTCTCTACACTACTCGAATAGTCTATTCTTTTGTTCCATCCTGGTTTTGACTGGGATAGAGTTAATTTTTATTCTTAGTAGCTAGAAGAGTGCTGTGCTTTGGCTTCAGTATGGGATTTGCTATGAAAAGAAAGTTGATAATACACTGATTTTTCACTTGTTGCTAAGAAATCAAGGACTTTCCAACTTCCCATGCATGCAGGTGTACAAGAAGCTGGGAGGGGGCACAGCCAGAGCACCAGATCCAAACTGGCCAGTGAAATATTCCATATCCTGTAGCATCATGCTCAGTATATAAAGGAGGGCCAGCCAGAAGGAGTTCTTGCTCACTGCCAGGACTGTGGTTTCAAGATCTTGGGTTTTTTGGTATTGCTAAACAGGAACGGTCTGGGTATCACAAAATCACAGAACCGTCTACATTGGAAAAGACCTTGAAGCTCCTCCAGTCCAACCAAGAACCTCACCCTGACCGTTCCCAACTCCCCCAGATCCCTCAGCGCTGGGTCAGTCCGATTCTTCAACCCCTCCAGGGATGGGGACTCCCCCCCTGCCCTGGGCAGCCCATTCCAACGCCCAACAGCCCCTTCTGCACAGAAATCCTTCCTCAGAGCCAGCCTGACCCTGCCCTGGGCAGCTTGAGGCCATTCCCTCTTGGCCTGGCATTTGTTACTTGGTTAAAGGACTATCAGCTGGCAGACGGTGAGCAATTGCATTGTGCATTACCCATCTGTACTTTCTATTATTGTTTAATTGCAATTATTAAACAGTTTTTATCTCAACCTATGAGTCTTCCCTGCATTTCTATTCCCCATTGCCTGGGGTGGGGAGGGTGAGCAAGCAGCTGTGTGGTGTTTGGCTGCCAGCCAAATAAATATATATAAAAAAAATTATAGGCATACAATTTCACTGACCAAACTTCACACCAAGGTAAAAAGAACTCTTTCTTCTTTGGAGGGCTTAAACTAAAAGTTACATGAGAACAAAATTTTAATTAAAAGAATTGCTGTGGGTGTCATTCTTTATCATATAAATGAAGTATGTCCAAAGAATCTGGTTAAAAGAGGTTTCCAAAAATATGAAGAATTATATTGGATTGACTGTCATAGTTCTACATTTTTAGCTTTTAGTAGATGTAGTGATACTTTTTCAATTAAACCAAGTTTTAAAAAATTACCTTGTCTATTTGAACATTTAAAAAATACGTGGCATATTTGAACCTAACAACTTAAAAAAAAGCCAAACAAAACTAGGGTAACAAGTCCAGATGCTGAACTCCTCTACCCTAGAGCAAGACTTGAATGAAGAGGAAATGCCATGATTATGAAATGAAATGGGGTGTGGGGTGGTAGGTTTTTTTCCAACAAAGAACTTCCCAGAGGATCCTAGAGATTAATTCAAGTGCAAATGAAATAATCTCTCGTAACACATCTGAGCAGACTGTCTTCATAAAGTCTGTAATGTGGGGCTGAAAAAAAAAAACAACAAAAAGGGGACAGAACATATAAAGTATAAGGGTAGGAATAAGCATATTAATTTATTTCCTTTAGATTTTAAGGCAGAAAGGCTAGGAGAAATGATAATAAAACAAACAATTACATGTTATTCTTTTGTTTGCTTTTGAGGTTCTTGGTTTGGATTTTTTACACCAAAGAGAAGCACCAAGTCCAAGGGATAACCACTGTGTTCAGCCACCAAATAATGTCTTATTCCTTGTAGTTGGTCCGAAAAACTAAAGGTTCATCAAGAAAATGAAGAGAAAGTAACTGATTTATATGGATGATGGACTGAAATTTTAAAAGAGAAGATACATGGAAGCACATACAATGTCCTTATAAAATTTATAATAGAAAAGCAATCAGAACTAGTCTCACTGTTTACAAGAAAAACTAGAAATTACAAAGGGAGACAAGAAGCATGTCTCCTCTTGTTCCTCCCCATCTAAAAAGTGACAACTCCTACATAAATGTTCCCACTTTTATGATCTATTACATCATATTCATAATTGATGTGAAGACGACATTAAATGAAACTAAACACGACTGTTGTCCTTTATCTTTCAGATACGCCAAGAAACTGCAATATTTCTGATTTTTTAGTTTTCAAAAAGCATGTACTTTACAGATCTTTGTAACAAAAAAAAAAAAAAGCAAGAAGATTCAAAGTGAAAACTAAAGCTGCTCTGCATGAACTATGGAAGGGCACCAAATCTTACCAAGATTTCAATCTGAGATCTGGGTTATAAACAAATACCTGAGTCAAAATTTACTTTGTAATCCTGAATCAATACTGTATAGGAGGGTGTAAATTGTTTACAAAGCAGATTTTACTAATTCCTGAATGAAATTAAGATTATAAATGTGATAATGCTTTTAACTTTTTTTACACAGAATAAATAGTGGAATTGGAGAATCATGGTTTCCTTACGCAGCTATAATTCCTTTCAAAGATTCTAACAATTCCTCTCCCTACAGTTTCAAGTTATTTCTGTGTTTATGGACAAATTACTTTTCTTGTTCCCTCAAAACTGTAGTTTTTAAGAGGTTTTTCTAGATTTTCCAGAGTGCATATGATCAAGTTCATAAATATGAGTCATACAGCAAAAGGAAGACAGATGATGCCAGACTCCTAAATCAGAACCTAGTACCGGAATCATTTCAGTCATACTGCCTCACCAACAGCTCTTCCTAACCAATACCTAATTTTGCTGCAGACTTAAGCATATGTCAATATATGCAAAGTTTGAATGCATTTACTCACTTAGACATCAATAAACATTGTTCATACAAAACACTTCTTTTAGAAACCCTCCTTATTTATAAACAAACAGATAATTTATTCCCGGTGATGAAGAAATTTACTATTAATTATTCAAAGACTGAATTCATTCCACCTACGTTTAGGCTCTTAAATGTGGTACCAAGACAGCATCTATCTCCTACAGACCCTGCAAGCCTTCACCATCCTCCTGGAAAACATTTTACCACTAATTATAGACTGAATTTGCACTGCACAAATGTATAAACTGTGTCTTAATTTAGTGCTCACAATTACGTACAATGATTTCAGACTTTTTTTCCCCCTCCCAATTACTACAAGCATGTCCAAAAAGACAAAAGGCAAAGATCTCGTTGAAACAAAACCCTCTCTCCACAGACAGCAAAACTTCATTTACTTCTTATTTGGGAAGCCTCTTTTGAAAAAAATCTAGTATCTACAATATGAGGTTGTTAAAAGCAGGTCTAAGTGACTGATGGTTTCTTCAGAGCATACTGGAGTGCAAATTTAATGGAAAAAATCATACACGCATGTATGTAGCAGCATAAAATTATTATTATTCATTTTAATACCTAGCTAGTGTTGCTTCACAGCTTTATCTGAAGAATCTGGTCACAAAGCTGAAAGTGAGAAGCTTATCGATAATCTTTCTAATTTATTTTTTATTAAAACACTTTAATTATTTTGTCTCTCTACTGCTTAAGTCTAATCTACTTGATGATAGGAAGTCCATGTAAGTTAACTACTCCCTTTTCTAGGATAAGATTACAACCCTTTTCTAGGTCAGCTTCTTGTAGTACCCTACTGCTAAGAGCTGTTTCTATTTATTTTTCCTCTAGAAGATCATTTAACACATTAAGTTTCAAAGACACACCCAAGTCTCACCCAAAGACACACCACAAACCCCTTCCAGAGTGTGAGGCACTCAGAAATATCCTCAAGGAAGACAATGCCACATAATGTAGGACCACAGGTGGAATACTCCATAGCATCAGTCATCCAGACTCCTCTTCAGAAGGTCCTCTCCTCAACACATCTACACATACAGTTGACAACAAAACTAGTTTAAAATCTTATTTTCTAAAGTTAGTTGCGTTAATTGGGTACCTAACACACTCTTTATGTTCTCTTCAGAATAACCACAATCATTACCATCAGCAACCACTACTACTACTTCAAAGTGGAAGACAATAAACCTGTTGCAGAAACCAAAGCGCACTACTCAATCCCATTTCCGTTTCTACCTCATTCACTACATAGGATACAATGTTTACCTCTTCATCCCCGACTCTCTTTAAGGATCCCAGGATAATTTTATGGAAAATTCAGAGCAACAATGTTATATTTCAAGACAGAATATATTTTCACTACAAACCATCCAGCAACAGGTTTAAAGGAATTTCTGGATCCTCAAAATTTCAAAGTGGCTAAATTTAAAAACAAGAAACATGCAAAATGAATTTGCGAAAGTATTCATGCAAAATGCTTCAACAAAAATTTCCATCAAATTCTGCTAATTCAAATTAGCATGCAGAACTAGAGATATCACCAATCATATCCAGACTTAAAAGACACAGCTACGGCATTTGATCCACTGCCAGAACTTTTGAATTTGGAAACCAAACACAGGCAGCAACAGCTTCATGGCTTTGGAGTTTAAAAAATAAAGCAAATTCCAGAGGCCAGCAGCCACCTAAGCAAATTATGTGTCCTACAAAAAAATTCAGCATTGCTACCAAATATAATTGCCAAATGCACCAAAAGGGGTCAACCACAGTAGTAAGGCTCCAGGCAGCAATTATTTTTGTGTGTACTGAAAAATAAATATAAAAAGCAACATTAAAATGTGCAATGAAGGCGGAGCGGAAAGGCCGTACATGGAAGAAAGCTAACTATTTTCAATATATGCAATCACAGCCTACCTTTTTAGACCCAACAACAAACTCACAGGGCAGTATGAGAGAAGAAGAATTAAAAAAAAAAAAAAAAAAAAAGGAACAAAACAAAAATTAGAAAGAATTAGAAAGACAGAGAACAGAAAGAAAATTAACAGCCACATACACATACTGAGATATCATAAACTTTGATAAACTGGTGAAGAAATCCCATCTACGATACTGTGTAGAAAGACACATCTATAAATACAGCCCTACTTTCTCATCACTCAATAGTATTAAATGGATGCCTTAACAGTTTTAAAAAAGAAAGAACCAAAGACACAAAATGATGTGAACAACATTAAAATGTTCTTATCCAAGTAGATTTATAATCATACATGAGTAAGTTTATGCTTTTAGCTTAAAACAGAAATAAAATAGAAAAATTAAACAAATGGGATTTCAGGTATTTCTGGCAAGTATGTTTCTGAGTTTCAAGTTTGTAGGACCTCTGCATCATCGTAAGAACACACATTTCCATTCTTTTCAATCAGTCTCCCAGCCTCCTACAAATAACCACCAAGTGCAACTCCTTTCAGAAACTTTTTCAGTTATCCTCAACAGCCCCATAACCACATAATATTTTACCTAACTTACAGACAAATAAACAGAAAAATTAACAGATTTGCTAAGATCACCTATTGGCTGAGTGCTCTAGACATTAAACCAAGGTCAGACTCCCAGTCCTACAACTTCTATTTAACAGGGCAATCTTTCTTCAAAACTTCTTAGGACTTAATCCCACTGTTTTTCAGATATAGTTTCCTACCAACCAAAAAATTCTTCTACACAAATAATATAATGGTTTTGTGCATACTGTCATCACAGTATGAGTTCTGGGAATGTTGTCTCTTCTGCTCATTATACAAGCAACTTGCCAAAGACAAATATCAGCTCCACTTTTTCCAAGAACTATCTTATTTGAAATGCAGTATTATAATCCATCCGTCTTCCTCATTTATGAACTCTGCTTCTTAAAAGAAGCCAACCGTGTTGCAATTATTATGCAACCAAATTAATGCTGGTCTTACTAACTGGGTGGGAGATCTGTTCTACGTATCTAGTCTTGATCATAACCTAAGTATTAACCTTAATAATTTACAATAAATTGCTTGGAGAAAAGTCTCTTTGAAGATACAAAAAAAAGTTCTGTAGTTTTAATTAGTCTTCAAATCACATGACCATAATTACTGTGTCCCATGTAACAACATATTTTCACTCAATAGATCAACCCAGTTTATTAGCTTAAGGTTAAAGCTGCAGACTACGTCTAGTGAGACCTTTGTGCTACACTGTGAAATTTAACTTCAGTTTTAGAAGTTACAGGAAAAGATATGCTTATTTAGCCTAAGCAGACATCTGCAACTACAGCAGCAAAGACACATACTCTCTGTTATCTACAAGCACAGAGAGGGTGCCTGCTCTTTCCATCTATTTAATATAGAATATTTGTTCTTTTTAACCAGTTAGTTGCACTCTGACTTGGCAGGTCAGGATATTATATACAAAAAAAATTTAAATAAAGAGACAGAGGGTATATAAAAAAAGAGTAAGGGGACATTCTTTGCTTTTAACCCCTTAGAAATTTCCACCTAGTCTCAAAAAAGCTGTTTCATTTACCTCAATATCTCAATAAATTATCCTTTTTATATTTAATTCTTTAAACTCGTTACACTGACAGACTCAAAACCAACAAAGTAGCAGAAGTTATTCTACTGGATGCTCTCACACACTCCCTGCATTCAAGCAACCTTTACCCTTCCCTGAACAGAATTACACAACTTTGCATCTTGCAAAAACAGAAACTGGACTCTGGTGGAGAAGGTCCTTTCTAACCCTATACATCCCCATTATGACTTAATGTAATGTTTTCCCCTTAAATGGGGAATCTGTCACTGCAAAAGAGAACATGCTATAATAAAAACCTTTTACTGCAACCTAAGTATTAAAAGGCAATATAGTACCATTTACATCTAAAGACCTAGGCTTGAAAAGTGTAGGTATTTTTAATGAACTGATCTTAGTTCAACCACATCTCATGGTCCTGAATTTCTGCTAAGTAGAACACGAAGCAGAGAAACATCATACTCCATGAAAAGTGCTAGAAAGGTCCCTGTGCAGAGAAGCTCAGGTACACCATGCATTTCTAACTCAGCCAAGGACAACTCCTTTTCTGACACTTTTTTGGGATTACATAAATTTCTCCTTTCTGTTACAAAACTCAAAAAATTTTTTTTAAAGTCCAGGTATTTAGAGTATTTTCTTATCCACACAAAATACTAAACTGAATGTACAGATCTTTTAATTCAGCTTGCTTATACTATTCATATATAAATCCTGAATTTTAAAAACATCAGAAGCACTGACTCCACAGCAAAATAAAGCTAAAAACATTCTTACTATTAAATCGAAAGAGGAAATATTAGAATATATAACACCTTTTATTTGAGCAGTTAAGAGCAGCAAACATTTAAAATATATCCATTGATCTAGACTTACTGAAAAACTATTTGGTATTCCAACACCCAGCAAGGTTGTATGGCTATCCAAACCCGTAATTAACTCTGTATAAACCCATATGTTTACAGAACGAGGGTCATACACCTTCCATTTTGCAAAGAACTCAAGCATCACACTAAATCTGTTACAACTCGTCAGTGCAAACTGCGTAAGATACCTCCTTGGATACATACGGACAAACATACTGCCTGTTATTTGAGCTCCCTCCCCAACAGTTCAGAACTTCACAGGAAATATTTAGCCACTAGCTACAACACAGGCACTGCTTGTAAGTAATTTATGTAAGGAACCGATTATCAACTTGGAAGCACACTATTTAGAAGACACAATTGAACAACACAATTCTGATTTTGAGATTCTTGGCCAAAACTCAGTTTTCTTAGCTAACTGGAACAGGAAATCTCTGATTACATTCAACAAAATTCATCCAAACTAAGTAAATAAAACTGAGATTCTAAAAGGGCTCATCTAGTCTACAAAACTTTACTGCCCATGCAGAGTACAAAAAACAATCAACATAATAATTTATACCACTAATGAAAGTTGAATAGTGCAAGGACTAACCAGGACACTGAAAATGCAGCTTGAGAAGGGAGTAACATTGGGTAAGCAAGTCAGAGCAAGTTCAACTGCTCACCAACAAAGAGGACCAGGACCAGGGGAGAAAGGTACTGTTGGTCCTTCAAGCAACCAGAGATAATTTAATGGAGGGCTTTAAACTAATTAGAAACTTAGTATACTTTCTTCCAGTATGTCATATATAGACATTCTAAGGCTCAGACTAAATATGAAGGCAGAGCTGATGAACATCAAAAGGCTTCCCAGTTCTGGACAACCCTGCCTGGATACCTCTGACCTTTTAGACACAATAACCACTGCTGGCATCCCTAGTAGTACAAGACAGATGTGAATGATACTATTCCCATTCATACTACGTATTTTGATAGGGCTTCCACACCTCTATCTTTTCCAAGACAGTTGCTTCCATCCTTTGGATGTGACTGCAAACACCAGAGTCAAACATATTTTGCACCTGCCAGTAGCTAGCAAGCCAGAATTACTAATCCCTAATACAAGAACTATGGAACACTCAAATCTGAAAGATAAGCATGCAAATAATTAGGAGATAAAGATGTGGAAGAAGAAAACAAACAAACAAACAAAGAAACTGTAACATACACTAAACCAAAGAGAACTTGTGAGAAGAACGGTAGCAAAACAAGATGGGTCAAAAATATCAAATAATTAAATAAAAATGAAAGACAGGGAATGATGCTGGATTTATTCATCCAAATAAATGGTGTTTCATAGGATGAAAAAGTAGACAGAGGCTTATGGAAAAAGAGTAAGTAGGATTAGTAAAACACTACTCAGCATAATATAAAATTATTTTACATCAATGTTAATTGAATTTATTAATACTGTATATCTATAGACCCTTTGAAGCTTTACAGCAAAAAGTCTCTTTATAGCAGAATCTGTCAAACCTTTCCTGTGACTTCTTCCTACTGCTTGATTAGCCTCATAAATTAAATATATATAAACACAAAATATCAAATATGGTCAGACTACAAATTAAATTCTCTTAAACTACATCAGAGGCACACAGTAAGATAGGGGCACAACCTCTGTTGTAACAAAGTATGCTTTGACAGTTCTAACAGGCTTATTCTAAAGGCTAGCAATTGCCACAAACATTTTTTCAAGACCTGCAAGCTGACAAAAATAGCTGCTTACCTACTATCGGTGTCCAGACCTACAAAATCCTTCTTCTCAAAAGGAACACAGAGGAGTGGGATCTTGTCTCCAGACTTATCGGTGGCTCTGTCAAGCCGCTTAGACTCCAACACTATGAAGAGGGATTCGATAAAATCTTCTATTCTCTTCTCCACAGTTTCACATTCATCATAGCTGGGATAAAACGCCACATCTGTGCGGGGCTGCTCCGCAATCTCTCCTTGAAGCCCAAAGACAAACAACCGGGAATCATAGAGAGTAGAACCATACATTTCCTTCTGAAGATGGAATTTTTCAAAAGTCTGAGGCCAGTCCTTTGCAGAAGAACAGTCCGTAATAGTTATCAGCCCCACAACTTTCCTGTGTGTCTGAAAATCCCCCCATTCGTTGTTCTCTGGGGGATAATGGTGCCTGTAACGGATATACAACACACGCTGAGAGTCGCGCACATTGACTTGACTCACTGCTGCAATGCGCTTGTAGATCCTGAAAAAGCTCTCTTCAGGTACAATGCCAATCGGCTGAACCACAACCAGGAGAGTCTGATGATCCTCAGCACACTGCATGTAGTCAGGAACACTCATTTTGCATCAACTGCAGGCTAGTAAAAGAAAAATGTATATATTATTTTTTAACATTCAGAAGTACACGATTGCTGTACCAAACCATGGCTTTGATGCTAAACACTTCAGCATCCTGTATATATGTGCTACAATAGTAATACTTTATCATTTTACTAAATCCTCAATCATGCAGCCTATTGACAAGTTACACAGTACACAAGGAGCGTTCTTAGACACATATCAGTATGGCCACATACAAAAAGATCTCTAAATGAGGTTTTTCCAACCGAATCAGTTTCCCATTCACTGTGCAGCTCCACAAACCAACCTAAACACATGGGGCAGCGGAGTCTCTCTACCACAGCCAGAGCTTAACTGCTTGCTGAAGCACCACCTCAGACGACGTCCTTTGAGACTCAGGCTCTCCGGTCTACCTTGGGGAAAATACGGAAAATTGTGTGAGGTGGAGCGTAAACCGACACCGCATCGAACGACCAAACTTTACACAGCTATCAGTGCTCACACATGGCCAGGCAGAGGAAGATCAGAACACCGATTTTTGAGAAAAAATGAAGTCATCGTTTTCTCAAAAACACATGCAGGTTCATCAGAAGGGCCAAGCAAAGTTTTCTGCTTTTATATTTAAATATTTATAATTCCTTCTCGTCTGAGCTATCTGAAACTGATTGCTGTGCTGCAGCTGGATTTGAGTGAAGATGCACATAGCTAAACCCTCACATCTCTGAAACCTCCAGGGCCCGTACAGACCCCTTGGTGGATTTCAGCTCCAAAGCACCCTCTAAAACATACATACAACCAAATAAAGAAAAAAACAATCCACCTCAGAACGCAGCACAGCTTTAGACTGACACTACTTGGTTTTACCAAACAGAATCAAGGGCTGGGGAGCACAGGTGGCAGAAAAGCAGCTCCTGGAGAAGAAGGAAGAGGAGGGGCTCCTTCACAACTCCTGAGCTGCCAGACCCGCTAACGTACAGTCCCTCTGCTCCCCCCGCTGCCCAAGGCCAGGCAGGAGCGCAGAGCAGCGCCCAGCCCCTGCTGCCCGCCCCAGGGGGGGCCCGGCCCGCCGCCGGGCAGGAAGGGTGGGAGGGCTTCCCCCTCCCCGGGCACATCCCCACGTTGGGCACGGCGAAGTTTAGAAGGGGAAAAGAAATCGATGTTAAGCGACAAACGCGGAGGAGGCGCGGCGGCAGGCGCACAACCCCCGCAGCCCCGCCAGGGAGAGGGCTGAGGAGCGGCGTGAGGCGAGGGGAGGCCCCGGGGAGCCGCTGTGGGGGCAGCGGGGAAGGGCAGAGCCCCTCGGGTGAGGAGCAAGGGGGGGTGGAAAGAGGCGGCCGCCTCAGGGCAGCCGCGGGCTCCTGGTGGGTAACGCGGGGAGTAGGGGGGGGCACTCACAGCCCTGT
>NW_020799095.1:149486768-149493714 GCF_003259725.1 Athene cunicularia
CCAACGCCCAACAGCCCCTTCTGCACAGAAATCCTTCCTCAGAGCCAGCCTGACCCTGCCCTGGGCAGCTTGAGGCCATTCCCTCGGGGCCTGGCGCTGGGGCCTTGGCTCCAGAGACTCATCCCCCCTCTCTGCCCCCTCCTGGCAGGGAGTTGCCGAGGGCCAGGAGGTCTCCCCTCAGCCTCCTCTTCTCCAGACTGAACCCCCCCAGTTCCCCCAGCCGCTCCCCAGCAGACCTGTGCTCCAGACCCTGCACCAGCTCCGTTGCCCTTCTCTGGCCACGCTCGAGTCATTCAATGGCCTTTTTGGGGTGAGGGCCTCAAAACTGAACCCGGTAATTGAGATGCAGCCTCACTTCAGTGTCTTGTAGCTTAAAGGGCAAAAATCCTGAAGGCTCAGAAGCATGAGCCTTGTGTAAGAGTTAAGAGTGCTCTTCTAGTGCAGAATATGGAAATCTTATGAAGTCCCACAAGGCCAAGTGCAAAGTCCTGCACGTGGAATGGGGCAATCCCTGATACCAGTACAGGCTGGGGAGTAAGTGGATTGAGAGCAGCCCTGAGGAGAAGGACTTGGGAGGTACTGGTGGATGAAGGACTGGACATGAGCCAATAACATGCACTCCCAACCTGTAACGCCAACCGTGTCCTGGGCTGCATCAGGAGAGGTGTGGCCAGCAGGTTGAGGGAGGGGATTTTCCCCCTCTTACTCTGTTCTCATGAGACCCCCCCTGCAGTGATGAGTCCACTTCTGGGGCCCTCAGCATAAGAAGGACATGGACATGCTTGAGGGGGTCCAGAGGAGGCCACAAAGATGCTCCGGGAGCTGGAGCACCCCCCTGTGAGGACAGGCTGAGAGAGTTGGGGGTGTTCAGCCTGGAGAAGAGAAGGCTCCAGGAGACCTTATAGTGGCCTCCCAGGGCTGAAAGGGGCTACAGGAAAAATGGAGGGGGACTTCTTATCAGGGAGTGTAGGGATAGGACAGTCGTAATGGTTTTAAACTGACAGAGAGTAGATTTACATTAGATATTAGAAAGAAGTTCTTCATTGTGAGGGTGGTGAGGCCCTGGCACAGGTTGCCCAGAGAAGCTGTGGCTGCCCCCTCCCTGGAAGGGTTCAAGGCCAGGTTGAACGGGGCTTTGGGCAACCTGGGCTGGTGGAAGGTGTCCCTGCCCATGGCAGGGGGTTGGGACTAGGTGAGCTTTAAGTTCTCTTCCAACTCAAACTGTTCTATGACTCTATGTATGTATATATATATATACATGCACACACACACACACACACACACACATATATATAAAGTAAAATTATAGAAGTGGTTGCTGAATGTTGATTTACAACTCTTCCCATAGCTAGCAGATAGCAATGTTCAAAGAATTAAGTTTGCAGTATATCCCTTGTGTTTTCACATACATCTGTAAAGCTAATAAATGTGCATTTTTAAGAGACACACCTAGCTCTCGGGTGTCTCTCTTTAAAATGTTGTGTCTCAATTTGTTTTTGCTGTGGTTTCTGACCTGGCCTTAAGAAATACGTGATCACCATGTTATTAAAGTAATTATTCTTCTAAAATGGGTTAAGACCTTTCATTTGCCTGCATTTACATTTAATATTTATGTTGGAGGTAGGTTTGTGATCCGAGTGACCCTTCCCAGGCTCTGTAATCTTTCCCCAGCGATACACTTGTAACAAGGTCTCTCTAATAGTGACCTCTGAGGGAGCCACCCTGCCAATATTGTAAGTAAATGACAGTCTCTATCTAAAGCTGGTTAATTAACTGTATTTTTCAGTATCCCAAAATGTTTGTATGACCACTTCTAAAATCTATGTTTTAGAAAATTTAAAGGCTTACACTTTTTAAACTCAGAGGTAACAACTCATTTTCCCCATTTTTTGGGGGGAAGAGTATACATTTGCACCACTTACACGAGCTGTCTGTTAATAAATTACAATATTCTTTGGGCTGCCTGCATGAAGAATTGCCCACTGTCAACAGCAAATGCTTTATCAGACTGTCTTGTGAATAGAAGTCTCATCATTTAATATCATAGTTCAGATGATGATCAAGATTTTGGATTACAGAAAATCACTAAGAGTCCCCTGCAATGAGCAGGGACATCTTCAACTATTACATCAGGTTGCTCAGAGTCCCGTCCAACCTGACCATGAACAGGGAATCTACGACCTCTCTGGGCAACCTGTTCCAGTGTTTCACCACCCTCATTGTAAAAAGTCTTCCATCTATCTAGTCTATGCTTTTTTATATACATATCCCTCCTTATAAAACATTGGGAATAATAACTTCTGACAAACTTCCTCTTTCCAGATTTTTTATATTCCACAATAACACAGGAGAGCAGACACACGTTCCTGGTTGCCACCAACTCTTCCAACATGCTACTGTTGGAAGATCAACCTGCTGCCACTACATGCCCATGGAGCTGGTAGGCCCAAGTATTTTATCCAGTTATCAAGGCAGATCATCAAGCAAACCATCTTTTTGTTGTCTTAATGTCAAGAGAAAGGAAAATTGTATGATGTTTTCCTGCAAGCCCTCCTCTGCCACCTTTGCTACTCAGCCAAAGCAAAGGAAGTGAAAAACTGCTCTCAGTCTCAGTCTGCAAATCCTCTGGCATTCTCAGAGCATTCTCAGCCTCTACTTTTCCAGTGCAGATGCTTGTTGGAATAGAAGGGAGCATGTCATGACTTAAAGTAGTGTCACTCCAACAAAATAACTTCAATAGAATTCACAGGTTTTTAAGGTTTTGGATGAGCAATTGCATTTAGTTAGAATCATAAATCATTTAGGTTGGAAAAGACCCTTAAAATCACTGAGTCCAGCTGGTGACCTAACACTGCCAAGTCCACCCCTAAACCATGTCTCTAAGCACCACATCTACATGTCTTATAAATACCTCCAGGGATGGTGACTCAGCCACTTCCCTGGGCAGCCTGTTCCAGGGCTTGACAACCGTTTCAGTGCAGAAATTTTTCCTAATATCCAATTGAAACCTCCCCTGGTGTAACTTAAAGCTGTTTCTTCTTGTCCTATTGCATGTTACTTGGGAGAAAAAAACCCATCTCACTACAACCTCTTTTCAGGAGAGCAATAAAATTCCCCTGAGCCTCCTTTTCTCCAGGCTAAACAACTACAGTTCCCTCAGCTCATCACCCTCTCAGTGAAGAACCTTTTCCTAATGTCCCATCTGAACTTCCCCTGACGCTGCTTCATCCCATTCCCTCGTGTCCTGTCGCTGGTCACCAGAGAGAGGAGATCAGCACCTCCCCCTCCGCTGCCCCCCTTGAGGAAGCTGTAGACTACGATGGGGTCACCCCTCAGCCTTCTCCTCTCCAAGCTGAACAAGCCAAGTGACCTCAGCTGCTCCTCCCAAGTCTTGCCCTTGAGGCCTTTCACCGTCTTGGTCACCCTCCTCTGGACACACTCTAACAGTCTGATGTCCTTGTTACACTGAGGCACCCAAAACTGCACAAGTACTCGAGGTGGGGCCCCATCCCTGCCGGGTAGAGTGGGACAATCCCCTCCCTTGACCACCTGGCTGTGCTGTGAGTGATGCCCCCAGGACACAGTTGGCCCTTTTGGCTGCCAGGGCTCACTGCTCACTCATACTCAACTTGCCATCAACCCAAACCCCCAGATCTCTTTCTGCAGGGCTGATCTCCAGCCTCTTGTCCTCCCCATTTGTATGCACAACCAGGATTACATCATCCCAGGTAATCTGGCACTTGCTCTTGTTAAATTTCACATGGTTGGTGATTGCCCAGCTCTCTAGTCTATGCAGAACTCCCTGTAAGACCTCTCTACCTTTGAGGGAGTCCACAGCTCCTCCTAGTTTAGTATTGTCAGCAAACTTAATGTACATTCGATTCCTGCACTCAGATCATTTATAAAAACATTGAAGAGTAGCTGCCCTAAAATTGAGCCGTGGAGAGCCCCACTGGTGACTGGCAGCCAGCCTGATGTAACCCCATTTAATGTACTTGCTCTTTCTCCAGTAGTACTCTAACTTCTCTCATCAGCTTTTGGGAATTTGGCAGACACTTCCTCCAGATTCTCTTACATGGAGAATTCTGATTATATCCAGTTTATTATTTTTTTTCTTCTAATATCATACAATAAATATCAGATACAGAGAAGATCTTTTCAATGCTTCAACATTCTTTTCTGCTTTCAGGTAGCTCACTAGTACATGTGAGTAAGTTCTCCTCATTTGAGCGGACTGTGGGAGCAGCAAGTTTTACTTCTGCTGATGCTGTATTTCCACTCAGTACAGGACAGAGGAAGTAAGATCAGTAAATTAAGGAGGCAAATTAATACATTACTTCAGTTAGGTTCTGCTGCAGGTTCAGCCCATGAATAAATTTGTTCCAGTGTAGTTGAGGTTCAGAGCACTGAGAGTTCACACCAGTAATCTGGAATTTATGCACCATGACTCACATATAACCAATTAAAAGGGTGATGCTACAGGGTGAGACTGCAGCTAGGAAAAGGCTTTAACACCATCCTCCTGTTGTCCTGCTGAAGCTTGCACAGTACCTATACTGCTAACAGAGCACCACAGTTTCTCTTGAGTTCTCTAAATATGAAACAGAGGTTGAGAAGCTCAGAGAAGCCACAGCACTGCACTGAGAGCACAAATTGCAGTGGGGAAGTGAGGGACAGAGGGTAGGGGAATGAATCTAATCCTTCCTTTTTTTTTCCCTGGGAAATTTGTACATGTGCAGACACACATTTTCACACAATGAAGTAAAAAAAAAAGAAAAATAAGTTGAGATTGCTGCAGGGAAGCTCATAGGTGTCAGTAACAAGAAACAAATCTTGACTACGGGACAAGAACAGCATCTCTGGTTATTCCTTTATTAGACCTAATTTGGTTAAAGAGCTCAAAAATAACCTGCACTGAGCAGTTTCTTACTCAGGTCTGCAAAGCACAGCAAAAAGGACTCCTCTAGCAGAGCCTGGTCAGTCAAGTGAGAGGAGAAAAGGAGAGACTTGAGATGTGATGCTGCTCTGCAGGTTGTAATTAGTACAAGTAGTCCCTGTACTGCACAGGGCATATCAGCTTTGGGGCAAACTGTTGTTTTGAATTTACTAGAGGAGAGACTTATTTTACCTGCATTTCCAGTCAGGTTTAGCAAAGAATTATTAGTAACAATACCAATTTGGTTCCGTTCAAGAGAAGTAATTCTAGTATGAACTCCCCTATGGGTTTATCTGTTTGTTTTAAGTAGGATCAGGTTCGGTTCCATTACCTGTAAGACATTAATTTTGCAATTTCAAAATATACCAAAAAAAGTTAAATTATTAAGTACGGTAATATTGCAGTATCATGGTATTCTCAGAGTGTGCACAGCCACCGTATGCTGCACAGCTCCGTCGTCATTCTGTCTCACACAAACTAAAGCTGTGTCAGCAGCATGGAGAGATGCCTTAAGTTTGCTGTGCTCCTGCTCCTGTTCTCTACCCTGAAAGCTGTCATCAGCCCAGCATGGTATCAAAGAAAAAAAAGAGTTATCCCACATGTGGCCTGTTCAGGGAGCACAGCACGGGGAACAAGAAAACATCAAAAAATGAGATAGGACCTAGAGGAGAAAAAGTGAGTCCTGGTTTGCACAGACCACCTTAAATTCCATTGTCCATAGCTGAGTAAAATTACTACAGACAGGTCCCTAGATCGTGTGGGATCTATATGGATCCTAAATCCATATCCAAATAGCTCAATATCCTCAGAAATCTTCATAGTTCGATGGGGGTTCATAGGTATGTTGAAATCATGAAACACCTCAGTAGTATATATAAGAAATTCACTGTCATAGTAATGTCAACTGTTTCCACAAGATGTCACAAGACGATAAGGATCAAGGAAGAAACTGAGCCTGCTAAATATCCCTATAGCATCATAGGGCATTACGCTTCACTTCAGATAAAACTTACAAAGAATGGCCTCACAGAAGGTGTAACCTCAAGGGAATTACGCAGCCTGAGTGTTACAGACACTCTCAAATAACAACCAAGCTCCAAAAAAAAAAAAAAAATTAACACAGTTAACTAGCTCTCTGTAAATTACAAGTTCGAATGTCTGTGTGAGGAGAACAGAACAGCTTTCTAGGGTTTAACCAACCCAGAATGCCTAAAAAAGAACTCTATAGGGTTTAAGCAACCCAAAACGCAGAACAAAGCCCCACTCTCTGGGGTTTAGACAACTCCAAACACTTTACAAAGCCCTGCTACCTAGGGTTTAACCACAACCCAAAACACTTTATCACTCACCTGACAAGCGAGGGCTCTCACCCTCGAGGACCTGCTCAGGGCAGCGTCCCGACCCAAGGCACCTCGAGGAGTTTCCTTGGGCAGCGTCCTGACCCCAGGGGAGAGCCCTCGACCGCAGCTGCTGCTCCAGGGGACGAGCTCCAAATGGCTCCCAGGGGACTCCATCGATACCCAGGCCCAACCTGCCCTGTGGTCAATAGCGGCTCCCACTGCCCAAAGGCCCCAGTTACCGTGAGGCCCCGGAGCAAAGGCAGCCCGGAGCTGCTGCACTTCAGCAGCCAAAAGCTCTCTTCTCGTTGGGTGAGTGCACCTGCCCCAGTGTACAGCAACTACGGATGCTGAGCAAACACAACAGAAACAGCACAACACTGGCAAGCCCTGCATGCTCTCCCCAAGCTGCATCCCCTGATGTCCTGTGACTACTGAGCTAGACCGACCATCATCCCTAGCAATACATTTCTAAAATTCTTATGTCTTTGTCTTTCTGTGGAAGAATGGGACAGGATGGGACTGAGCCCTCTGTTAACCACAGCATTATGATCTGGCTCAAAATTGCAAACTTAATCATTAAAGAAACTGTATATACGTGAAATCGTGTTCTGAGCACTAGTGGATTCCTGCCAAACACAGATTTACCAAAAAAAAAAAAAAAAAACACAAA
>NW_020799095.1:149493764-149500477 GCF_003259725.1 Athene cunicularia
CCTCGAGGAGTTTCCTTGGGCAGCGTCCTGACCCCAGGGGAGAGCCCTCAACCGCAGCTGCTGCTCCAGGGGACGAGCTCCAAATGGCTCCCAGGGGACTCCATCGATACCCAGGCCCAACCTGCCCTGTGGTCAATAGCGGCTCCCACTGCCCAAAGGCCCCAGTTACCGTGAGGCCCCGAGAGCAAAGGCAGCCCCAAGCTGCTGCACTTCAGCAGCCAAGAAGCTCTGCTCTTGTTAGGTGGATGCACCTGCCACAATCCACCTCGTGACTACAGTCATGATCCGGCCGGTTTCCTTGAAGTGGTGGTGCAGTCACCTCTTGCCTCCAAGGTTAAAAGGGAGTGTGGTCCTGGTGAGTCTCCATACTTGTTGCATCATCCCTAGATGATTATACAATCAAATCTTAATAAAAACAACCAACCCTCCAACCATACAATGCATTACAATCAACACTGAAGGAAGCTGATTAACCATTCTAATAAGGAAGATTTAAATATATCCAATTAATCAATTAATGCTTAATATGGCAACAATTGCCTCAAGTCTCTTGCCACTTTCTTAATTTTTTGACCTGAAGTGACATTAACACAATAGCACCAAGTTCAATCACATTCTTCTGAATGCTGCCAATTTCACAAGATTCATTCACCACCACGTTGTCGTCCGAGTCTTGACTGTCCATACGGATCCCCATGGCCAAGCAGGATGCCAAAGTCATCTGTTCCTTCAAGATCCTAATAAAAAAACACAACTAGGCTTTGGATCAGAACCCCGGCATCAAGTTAGAAATCTGGGATTATCCATCAGGCACTGATTCGGTGAAGTTTTCCACCTTTATCTAAGGCCTCCCAGCTATAATCTAAGCCCCCTAGATTTTACCAGGGTCATAGGCACAATGCCAACTAAGGGCAACTTCACCATGGCAGGTTGGCCTGCATGTATTTTCAGGAGGAACTGGCCCTTATGATTGTCAAATATAGGAGCATCATCACCTGATAATCCCATAGGACAAAATGCTCATATTTTGGGTTCACATAATGTCTCCAGCAGTTATTAATAATAAAAACCGCCTCTGCCAACCTTATATCCTAGTTAGGTCGTGAAACATTGGCATGTTTCTTGATCAGGCCATGAATTTGCTCATCCATGCCACTATTTTGAGGGTAATATGGTGTATGAAACACCCACTTGATGCCTTGTTGTGCCCTGGTGCACCCTGGCAGTAAAGTGACTCCTGTTACCTGATTAAATGGATTTGGGTGTTTCCTTCCCTGTCAGCCCTGTGTGGCAATACTGATCTTCCGGCAGCTGATAAAAGGCCCTGATGGGCATTCAGCCACCCATCATTGGCTGTTAACTGCCATTTTTTGTTTGGTTTGCAGACTGGCCACACCAGAGAACTGTAAGGGGAATGTGCACAATTTATAATCTTTTTTCAGTATCATTAATTACCTCAAAAATACCCTGTTTGGCAGCAGTTGGCAATGGATATTGAGAGACACAGGTAACTTCTGTTCCCCTAACTCCAAAACTCCACACTGCCGTCTGGTGAACACCACTGTTTACCTACCAGAACACCAAACCATAATATTTTTCCGTCATTCTCTAGTTCTGCTCTCCAGCAATTGCACCAAGTTCAAGATGTTCCCAGTAGATTGCCCATGGAATATTGTTTGGGGTACCCCCAGTGCCAACGCCTTCCACCAAAGATGATTCCTTCCTGAATCGTATTAAAATCGACCTGATTTATCCCGGGGTGGTTTAAATTCTCTACGAGGAGTCTGCCTGGGGGGAAGTTTCCACCTCACTTGCCAAGCCCTCCGGCTTCCATCCTCACCCCCATCCGGCTCAGTCCAGCCCATCTCTCGCCCATAAGCAACCAGATCCCGTAACACCTCTCTGCCCACGTTAACACATGTACGTGAGGGTTGGGGGGGTTTGCTGGTTGCATTCAATAGCTCTTTGCACCCTTTCTCTGAGGGACAGGACACGGATCTTTAAGGCATCCGGGAGCCCTCTAATAAGAGCTCGAAGGTGCCTGGGATCCACCAGTGCCGCAAGCGGGACTCCACATCGCCCCCTCTCATCCATCGCCTGAATGCAAGCGGCCTTTTGTACGCCCTCTGCCAGCTCCGACAGTCCCTTGACTTTAATGGTAATGTTACCGAAAATTCGGAATAAGGAACGTAACAACACCAATTTGATGCAGATAAGCAGACACTTCTTTATTGATGGCTGGGTGCACAAGTGAGTGCTCTCACTAACAACACACACCAAGAACTAAAATCATACATGTTGTATAGAACTTACTCATACATATTCATTAAGTGTTCATAGATAAACATAGTATTTCCTGCAAATCATTATCATACTCTCCTCCTATTTCCAATTTTGCACATTGAAGGCTAGAAATGTCTAGAAATGAGTCTGGGGTGTAATATGAGTAGGTGGTCCATGAGTCGGTGGTCACAGTCTCCCCCTGCCAGAAATACCCTTTGCTTAAGTTCACGGTTTCTTGGCAGATACTTGCAAGCTGTTACAGTTGACTTTCCTCACTTCCCATTAATCCCAGACCTTGACAGCTACGTGCATTCTTCTAGTTCTATGTATGCATCATAAATCAGTTTATAAATCAGCTTGTGTTTGTTAGCTAGGTTCTAAATGTTCCTACTAGATAATTTTGACCAATCCCTTTGGCCTTGGTACAGGGCTATAGAGGGGATTTTAGAGTAGCATCCAGTTGCTGGTATGAAGTGCAATAAATGTGAACAAATAATTTCTACTAAAATATCTCTTAATTCTATATTCATATTAAAATCAAACATAATTTGATTTCAGTTGATAGCAAAATCAGTAACAGGTTCCCCCCCCCCTTAAGATCCACCCCCTCCGCCCAGTAAGCCACTCGCAATATCATCAACTGGTTACCCGCTGGTCCATCACTTAAAACCACTCTGGGACCCCAGAAACCTCCCACCTCATCATCACTCAACAGAATTTGATCCCCCCCTGTTTTGCCAATTATCAGGCCTAGCATAAAGGACACAGGCAGCATAAAGATGAACCAATAACCAGATTGTATTTGATACAAAAGGGTCAGTACAGGGGTGAGCACTGGGGGTACAAACAAGTCAGTCAGGTTATACATAATCAACATCAATCCCAGTGACCCCAACACCACCACACAACCACAATGGGTGGAACAAATGGTGAAATGTAGTCTCCCATAGAAGGGACAGGAGACAACCAGGTCAACCAGCCAAACACATCAGACCAAGGAAGCCACACACTGAATCCCTACACAGCCCACGTTTACAAAAGCCAGACCTGACTGGAGCCCAGTCCCAGGGAGGCGGGAGGTCCTTCCCCAACAGGGAACTCTGCACAGGGCACCCACCTCACACACAGACACTGCCCTGCCTGCAAGGGGTCCCAGCTGTTATCCCTCAGTGGACACCTGACCTGGGGTTACTCACAGCAGAGCCCTGGGGCTCAGTGACCCAATGGCTCTGTCTGCAAGGCCGCCCCACCCTGGAGGGAAGCTTAAAGGGAAACTCACCCCCCTTTGGGAAGGGCTGTGGGAATCACCCACATGTCAACATTAATTTGGGGCTGGGGGTTGAAACTCCAGCATTTCACCCCATTAAAGAAACTCTCCACAAATACTCAGTTTCACCCAGCTTACACGAATATTTAACCTGAAGCTCACCGAGCTCGGCTCCTGTCCAGGGGGTTGTACGGACCGTGGTTCGGGGTTTCCCACCTTGTGGACCTGTGTGCCTTTGTTTTAATGACAGGTCGCACCTGTCTTTCCTCCAATTTCTCTACTTGCTCCGGGCCACTTCCATCAGACTCTCCCCAAATATCCCCATTCCACTTCTCAAGATCTACACCTGTAATTAACTTTCGAATCTGAACAACACTAGGAGGCTTTTTTGCTCGTGCCAGCATAATTTCAATTTTTCTTTCTAATAACCACCTTCTCTCTCTTTCTCGTAATAATTCTGTCTTTAAATTATCCATTTCCAACCACTCCTGTAAGGCATCTTTCTCCATTACAAAGTAGGTGTCAGTTTCAATTCAGTGCTGAACACCACATTACAAAATAACTATTATTTAAAAATAAAAAAGGATTAAGGGGGCAGAAAACAAACAGAAGGATCTATACTGTTGAGTGATTACCCCCCCATCTGTTCCTGATAAACTTCAATCACATCTTCCTCCTCCAACCCCAGCTCCTTGGGGGTATGATTATCAGTGATTCTCTGACCCTCGAAAAAGAACCTGGGTGAATTCATTGGAACACCCTGTCTTTGACAGTATGATTCTTTGAGTTTCTTGAGGTGTGTTGTCTTTTCCACCTTGAAGTGAATTTCACTGCTGTCCTGCCCAATGACTTTGAGTTTAACGTATTCCCCTTCTTTCTTATCTCTCAAGTCCTCAGCTGAAGGTTTTGCTTCCTGGTCAGACACGGCTGGGCCCCGCTGCGTGCGGCAGGCTCGCCTGGGCCGCTGCAGGTGCTCCGCTCCTTTCTCCGCCCACAGCACAAACACAGGCAGCAGCGCGGGCAGGAATTCCTGTGCGCCTGAATCAAGCAGGCACCTAACATGGCACACATTTTTCCTTCACTTCTGCTTCTCCTCCAACTTCCCCGGCTTTGTTCCAACTTTCTCGCAACTTCCACTGGATCAAACCACCTCTCCTTCACCCATTGCATATCTGGGGGAGAAGGGGCACAACTGTATTTCTGTAATATCTCCTCTATTGACATCCTGCCGACGATGCCAATTCTTACGGATGCTCTCAAATAACAACCAAGCACCAAAAATTTAAAAAAAAAAAAATATTATTAACACAGTTAACTAGCTCTCCATAAATTACAGCTTCGAATGTCTGTGAGAGGAGAACAGAACTGCTTTCTAGGGTTTAACAGCAACCCAGAACGCCTAACAAAGAACTCTATAGGGTTTAATAGCAACATAAAACGCAAAACAAAGCCCCACTCTCTGGGGTTTAGACAACCCCAAACGCTTTACAAAGCCCTGCCACCTAGGGTTTAACTGCAACCCAAAATCACTCACCTGACAAGTGAGGACCTGCTCAGGGCAGCGTCCCGACCCAAGGCACCTCGAGGAGTTTCCTTGGGCAGCGTCCTGACCCAAGGGGAGAGCCCTCGACTGCAGCTGCTGCTCCAGGGGACGAGCTCCAAATGGCTCCCAGGGGACTCCATCGATACCCAGGCCCAACCTGCCCTGTGGTCAATAGCGGCTCCCACTGCCCAAAGGTCCCAGTTACCGTGAGGCCCCAGAGCAAAGGCAGCCCCGAGCTGCTGCACTTCAGCAGCCAAAAGCTCTGTTCTCATTGGGTGGATGCACCTGCCACACTGAGAGATGTAGATTATCTGTACTAGGTAGCTGTAAAATATGTCCCCAGCTATGGTCATGTTGGAACTGATTTTCACCATACTATCCTTGCACAAAGGTGCTTACAACTGCTTAAGGTGCTACCTTTTATTAATAAATCAGTATCATCTGCAGGAAAGTCTTGTCCTTATGTATTCAGCCAATTCTGCATAAGCTACTAATATTCAGTTAAATTCTCAGTATTTTCCATTTAATATGATTCTTTATGGGTACATCCCTTTCTGTCTTAAATTCTCTGTGAACTATTATTGCATGCTATGGAAAAGCTCCCATTCTTCCCTCTCATGCTAAGTAGTAATCAAAGTAGTGGCTTTAGCAGACTTCTTACCAATACAAATGATCAGGCATGTTGTTTGTAAAGTGTATTGGAAACTTGTGTTTAAAACCATTAACGAAATGTAAACTATGCATCATCGGGTTTGGAAGTGCTGAATCACTCTCAGTGGAGTACAGCAGCTCTCACTCAAGACAGGCACAAAACTTCTGGAGCCAACAGCAGTAGCAAACCCCCCCGTTGCCTTTAGCAGGCCTGTGCTGGCACAAGTCACCCCTAAGTATGTTACAAGTCACCTACACAACAGACACACAGGTTACAGAACCAGTTCCAGAATCATCAAGGTTGGAAAAGACCTTGAAGATCCTTCAGTCGAACCATGAACCTCACCCTGACCGTTCCCAACTCCCCCAGATCCCTCAGCGCTGGGTCAGCCCGACTCTTCAACCCCTCCAGGGATGGGGACTCCCCCCCTGCCCTGGGCAGCCCATTCCAACGCCCAACAGCCCCTTCTGCACAGAAATCCTTCCTCAGAGCCAGCCTGACCCTGCCCTGGGCAGCTTGAGGCCATTCCCTCGGGGCCTGGCGCTGGCTCCTTGGCTCCAGAGACTTATCCCCCCTCTCTGCCCCCTCCTGGCAGGGAGTTGTAGATAAATAGTAGTAAGTTAAATACTTTCTGTAGAAGAGGAATGCGTGTTAATAATAAAGACGCAGCCCCATAATCACTTAATAGTTTACCTGTGCCCTCCACACCTCTCCATAACCTCTGACAAGTGGCAGGATTACCAGACAGCATTCCCTTCTGCTGTACTACAGCAGCAAGAGGTATTTAGCAGCCTCTAATTACAGTTTGAGTTAACAATTTTGTAGCCACTGGCCTGTAATTGGAATATATGTATGTAGAATCAGCCTATTTGCCATTAAAAACAAGTTACAAAACTCCGGTGCTAGCCTGGGGCGAAGGCCCGCGTCGAGGGGCTGAGCAAGGGAAACCCCACGGCCCCTGTCTCTTA
>NW_020799095.1:149500527-149509674 GCF_003259725.1 Athene cunicularia
AGCCCCGGCGCGGCGCGGGGGGGTCTTACTTGTACCCCTGCCAAATCCGCGTAAATTCGCCCGCGTGGAAACGAGACCCGGCTGCTTGCTGGTCCCGGGGGCGCTTGCTGGGCTGGGGTTGAAGTGATGTACCAGCAGCCAAGCCTGCAGTCCGCGCTCCCAGGAGATGGAACCATACCCCGACCTGGAGCTTTTCTGAAGTTAGAGACTCCGCACAGCGTGCCCGGTGTCCGGACAGTTAAACATGGCCCTTCTGCCTTTAAACGGGAGTTAAAGAAAACCGCTGCCAGCCATATATGTGAATTCATCCGTTGACGGGTTTGGTTTAATTTTTCAGGAGCTTTTTGTTCAGTATTTGGCTACATACTCCTACAAACACGGCAGGGGCAAGGAGAAGAACGCTCTGACTTACAGTGACCTGTCTCATACTGCCGAAGAGTGTGAGACTTTTCAGTTCCTTGCAGGTATCTATAGCGTGATGGTAAATCCAGTCTGTAATTTGGAAAATGAAATCTTGCTCCTACCGAATTGTTTTGTGAGGACACAATTCTCCTACTGGTCATTAATCTCCTGTATTTCATTCAACTAGAACTCATAAACTACATCACCGAAAACATGTCTTTGTGAATGGGGATTTTCCCGGTGCTTCAAAATTACAGAAGGCTAATTAGTTCTCAGCATATTGCCTTAAGCATTTCTTAAATTCCAGCAACTCCATCTGAAAGCTTTCAGCCTATAAAACAAGATCACTGCACAACTTCATGTGAGAAGTTACGTGGCCCCAGAATTACACATGTAAATCTGTAAGGCTTGTTTCTCAAAGGGGTTAATTATATGGTTCCTCTCTCCTTTTATATGTACACACATGTGTGCGTGCACACACGCTTTTTACTGAAACTCGCCTTTTTGTTGTAAAACTTTGCTCAGAAGAGGTGTTGGCATAGGATGCAGGTCAAGAATAAGATACTCCTACCCCAGTTTTTATCAGGGTTCCCTATGCACATCATACTTTTGGAGCACACAGTTCTGCTTTGCTTCAGGTCCATCATTATTGCCCTGAACAAGTATCTTAATGCAGAAAAAACGTTTCTACAGGACAAATATGGGAGAGCTGGCTTATTGAATCTGTCTGAGGTATTTGAGTAGTTGAGCATTCTATTTTACAGCCAATAAATAATGGTATGTGAGCAGATAGTAAAGACAGTTGCCAGTAAGCAGTCATAAAATATCTTCCTTATCTTTGGTTACTTGTGCAATAAGTGGGTAATTTCCTCTTATTCTTACAGCTGTATAGGTCAGACTAACTTAGCTAGTTATTCACTTAAATATTAATGTTTTTAACAATGTCTTCATTTCGTTAGAGATTAGAGATACAGATGCAACTATTTAATTAGGCAATATAAGTATTCAAACTGACTCTAAGAGAAACAATTCTACCTTCCAGATATCTTGCCAAAGAAGATCCTAGCTAGCAAATACCTAAAAATGCTTGAAAAGGAGAAGCGAGATGGAGAAGTGGGAGAAGATGATGAAGAGGATGAGGAGGAAGAGGGTGAAGATAAAGCTGCTGATCAAGATGTTGGGTCTTAAGGCCAACAGAGAATTGCTTCATAATTGATCCATTTTTTATTGTATAAATTATGTTATTTTTGTGACTGAGAATCCAGATGCTGGATATATTTATATACTGAGCCATCTGCCTTTGCTTTAAGAAGTTTAGAAATTGATGTTTTTATTTTGAAGAACAGAATTCTTCCCTCAGGAGCATGGTGGGGTAAGAAGAGCTAATACAGCAGAACTTGCTCAGATCCTTTTAAATTACTTCTTCAGACAATCATAGTCCAAATTTAAATTTCTCAAGGGCAGCTTTCAGTCCAAAAGCTCTTCTGCCCTCAGACTAGCAGGGAGTTGTTCCCCAGTTTTTGTTTCCCCTTGGAGTGGAAGATGAGATGAGGGGAGGTGTTTTACACAGTGTCTACTGTCCTCGGCCTTCTCCTTCTTGGGGAGCCAGTAACCAGTCAGACCCTCAGTCTTCTGGAACAGTGCCAGGGCATTCGCACCGGACCAAGCCCATTTAAAAAGTCTTTTGTAAAAACAGCTACTTCTGTAATGCAGCTTCAATAGCCACAGTGGCACAGAAACAGGGTAGAGGATGAGATCCATTCCAAGAGCTAATGTGGTTCTGTGGCTGTGGTGATAAAAAGGACATGTGTTAGATAATGATGTAAATACGTATATTTAGAACCTTTTTCGCTGATGAACTCTACCTTTGTGGTTTGTCCGTGGTGTTCTACCAAAATGCACGTTGCAGTCTATTAGATGTGGATTGTTAAGAATGAGCAACCCTTTTGCTATTATTTGAATGACAGACCTGGATGTTTCCTTTGGTTTTGGTTGGTTATTTTTTTGGGGGGGGGGTTTAACTACAGAAATGGTAAGTGTCCTGTGTAGAACTTTATATACAACTTTTTAAAGTAAATGTTTTGTATGAAAAGTGACAATTGATGTAGAGTCTTTCTATAGTTCTTTCCAGAAGGGGAAGGGCGGACAAGAGGCTAAATCATGCTTTCAGTGTCTCTATCAGCAGTACTAACTAGATCTAGTCTGCATTGGAGTCTTAGTTATGTTAACCAGCTAATCTCTGCCGATAAACAGCTAATGCTTGCCCGGTGTCATGGTCAGTCAGAGTGAGAGACGAGTGACCAAGATCTCTCCCTGGGTGTGAAGAATGCTCCAAACAAGCACAGGAATGTTACTGAGGAACAAATCGTCCTTCCCCAAAAAGCTGGGCAGCAACCTGCCCTAAATAGTCAGGAAGGGAGATGTCTCAAGCAAGACCCTAAGTTGGGTGGCGTAGTGGAGTTACCAGGAAACTCTGTCCTCCCTGTCAGGATAATCCTGACAGCTCCTCGTAGGTTGAAGGCAGGAATACACTGAACTGCTGTTGAAAGGAAACACAAGTCAGAAGGCTCTAGCAACTCCATAATCTGCCACGCTCCAGATTTTTTCTAAAAAAGCAAAAATGGGGGTTAGGCAGGTCAGATCAGAGACTGGAAGAGGAGTAAAACTACTGAGCCACACAATAAATAACTCTGATTATTTTAAAAGATCAAAGTATGTTGCACCATAAAAAATTCTCCCAAAGCTACCATAAATCAAAATTGTATCAGGAACGCTGCAATGAGTGCAAGGTGATGTTTTATCCCTGGAGAAATTCCCAAGTGAGTATACAGAACTATACTGCTGTTGTTTTGCTTTTTAAAAATACAATTATTGAAAGTGCATGGAGATCTGAGGGGAACTGAGGGCTGGATGCTGTCAGCTTGGAGGGGGAGGGTGCTTGCAGTAGGATATTTAAATTGTGTGGCATTGGTCAACACTCAGTGGGTCTAGTACTTGCTGGCTTTAGGGGGAGAAAAAAAAACCTGCTTGCACTCTAGCACAAAACTGCACGGTAATTCTGTAGTGTAAAGGGTAGAGGACAACAGGAGCAATCACTTGGGGCCCATAAACACCGGCCGTCACACTGGTGGTGTTGAAGAGTCACAGAGGAATAGTTTGATCCCAGAGCTGGCAACCTCTGTCGTTGAACTGGTGCTATGGTAAGGCCAAATAGCACCTGCTCCACCGTTACATGAGGTGGGTCTCAACTGAATGACCTCAGACAGCCCTGGCAAAGAGGTTTTGGTGCTGGGCACGTGTATTTTGAGGTGAAGACTGGTAAGTTTTAGGGCACTCAACCGAAATTACAGGTCTGCTTAGTTTTAGACCTGGCGTTTTCCACCACCAGTTTGGTCTTTGCAGTTGATCCAGTTGTCCATTATGCAGAACCCTCTGAAAAGGTGATTCTTCTTTTTTTAAAGCCAGTCCTGGTGCCAGGTGTATGTTATGAAGGACAGTATTGCTGACTGGATGAAAGGTACCAAAATAGCCACCAGCCCCAAGTACGTATCTCCCACCATTCATAATCTGCAGGGGCGGCTGATCATTCCTGGATTTTTTGGCACTTTGGTTCAGCTGCCACTCAGCTTGTCAACGGATTGTTACCACTGACATTTGGTAGGTAACGCAGAAACTCTGCTTTTAGACACCCTAGAAAAAGAAGAAGAAAAGAAAAAAAATCTCCAATACGTTCTTCAGTCACTGCTCTACAGCCTAGTACCTCGTGAGCCTGGGGAGGAGTCTCAGCGTGATCAGCCAAGTGTCCAGGACAAAAACCACCACCATGAGCCAGTCCATGTGTGCCTGTGCTGACACAACTGGGAGTACTGGTATCCTGGGACTGAAGACAAAATATTTTTACTGGGACATGATACTAATTTTCCCCAAGTCAAGCCTGTTTTGCCTGTGGTATTAACTCGTAAGTGATCTCCCTGTCTTTACCTCAGCCCATGAGCTTCCTCATCCTCTTTTCTCTTTCTGTCCTGGTGAGGAGGGAAGGAGCAGCTGGGGGCACGTCAACCCTCCACAACCAGAAATGCCAAACCAGCACATTAACACTGGGCTACAGACTAAAGGAGATACATTTCAAGTGAGATCAGCTGTGCAAATAGACTAAATGATACCATGGGACACTGGTATAAGATTTCGACGGACACAGCCCAGTCCACTTGCAGTGCACCTTTATCCCTTGCAGTAAATCAAAAGCCATGTTCACAAGCTATTACAAAGCTTTAGCTACAAGCTATAGGCTTTAAATGAACTTCCTCAGACTGGTCCAACAGTGACTGAGGAGCGTTTGAACAAATCAAAGCACACAGCCTGCATCTTACTCTGCAGCTGGATAGTTCACCTAGAATCCATTAACTACTGCTGAAATAACTGGGAAAGCAAGAAAAAGTGATTGTCTCAGACTTTTCCCTTTAGGTGGGGAAAACCCTTTCCAGGGTTTTCTTCCCCACCAGCACCAAGCTCTTCACTGGTGTTGAAGGTCCTGAGCAGATGCTGCACAGCTTGGGCCTCTGCAATCCCTCTGCTTTGCCACAACTGCCCCTGCTTACTTTGAAAGATGTGTTGGTTTTTTTTTTTTCCTCCTGCCAAGCTTTCAGGTGAGGAGCACACTCATGGCCCGTGCATCAGAACTGTGAGTACTTCATCCACCACAGCCTGGGTTGACACAGCCGCTTCCTACGCCCAAAGGAAAGTCCACGAGGCCAAGGCCAACCTTCCTTCAGGTACTGGAAAGCTGCGATCAAGTCCCTACCTATCCACATCCAGTACGGGAGACTTCACTGTAGACAACTAAATCTCGACAAAATTACAGACGTTTTAGGGTTTTGAAGTGGAAAGCAGCCAGCCTTGCGTATGAGACACATCGCTTTTGCTATTTTTAGTTTACAAAGTTTGCAGTTGCTGAGTGTTCCTGCGCTGCAGGGAAGCCAGCTGCGAGGCTGGAAGCTGCTGGGATTACCAGGCCTATCTTGGCCTGTTTAAGGTGTTCAGGGATTTTAGACAGTGGAACACAGGCCGGGGGATACTTTCCAGGATGAATCTATTATTACATACCTATTTCTACTTTTTTTTCCCCTACAATACTAGCTTGTGAGATCTCTTCCCCCCAGCCAAGGCTGTTCAAAGGAATTGAAGCTTCCTCAGCTTGCAAAAATGACAAAACAACTGTGGTTACTAAGTATAAATTACCATATTTCATCCCTCTTAGAAGTTTCCTGCGGGATGATGAACATATTCTGTCAATTAACGAGGCCACAAGAACTTGAACACCCTTCTGGATTCATTCAGCCAGAGTCCTCAACAGGGACTTCAGAGCTGCCAAAATTTGCCACAACCATCTCTAACACCTCGCATCTGGCAATGCTTGTTGCCATCAAAACCAGTAAGTGGTAGTTGTTTTCCCCAAGAGCTTGACACAGAGCAAAACCACATCCAATTCAAAGTAATAGCTCAAAAACAAGGGAAAAAATAAAGCTCTGCCTAAAATGGATGAGATGGCTGTGACTATTTCATACTGTTGAGTAAAACTGATCTGTTTGCAGGGTTGGGCTCCCAGCAAGAGCTCCTCAGCATACTTGCAGTTCTCTTGGTACCCCCCCTCCCCTTCACTTGATGTTTCTATTTAAAAATTGATCACTCTGGGTATTCACTCAGAAAGCAAGAAAAGGTAGGATTTCAGGCAAGTGGTTTTCAAAATACTTACTTTCCATAATATTTTCAGGATTATAACTTGTAAGGCACTCAGTTAAAAGCACCACATCTTGCCCCTGGAAATCTGGGCACAGAGCAGGCGAGCCCCCCCAGAAACGTCTGCAGTGCACCTAAGGGGTGTGGTGCAGGGGAGGGCAATGGCACTAGGAGAACTTTTTTGCTCTCAGACAACAGAGACCTTCTCTCGTCACAAAAAAAGCTTCCAGACCAGCACATTTAAATTTAGATTACAATTTGGCAGAGCGAAATTCAGTATAGTATAATGACCTCTGCTCCAGGAGGATGTCCAATGTGCCACTGGGACTTCTGTTTCTGAGCTACAGACTAAGTAGTCAATGATTTTAGATTCAATTCTGACCTCCGGCAGCAAGAAAAACACAGCACCAATGCTGTGATATAATTTATTTGCATAGTACACAGGGACTTCTTACCCATATCCTGGGATTTCTCTATTTAGTGGCATTCAGCAGCTCCTCACTCATGAAATGTCTCCCCCCTGCTCACTACAAGACAGACGTTGAGGTGCTGGAGTGTGTCCAGAGAAGAGCAACGGAGCTGGGGCAGGGTCTGGAGCACAAGTCCTGTGGGGAGCAGCTGAGGGAACTGGGGGGGGTTCAGTCTGGAGATAAGGAGGCTCAAGGGAGACCTTATCTTTCTCTATAACTACCTGAAAGGAGATTGCAGGGAGGTGGGTGTCCGTCTCTTCCCCCAAGTAACAAGCAATAGGACAAGAGGAAATGGCCTCAAGTCATGCCAGGGGAGGTTTCGATTGAATATTAGGAAAAATTTCTTCACTGAAGGGATTGTCAAGCCCTGGAACAGGCTGCCCAGGGAAGTGGTTGAGTCACCATCCCTGGAGGCATTTATAAGACGTGTAGCTGTGGTGCTTAGAGACAGGGTTTAGGGGTGGGCTTGGCAGCGTTAGGTCACCAGTTGGACTCATTCTTGAAGGACTTTTCCAATGTAAATGATTCTATGATTCTGTGATTCTTTACTCACTGTGGAAAATTACTTCAACCATGATACTTCCCACTCTGCTCACAGGAAAAACGCTCTCACGGCGTACAATAACTGCAGAAAATGGCTGAATTAAATAAAAAGACATCAAACAAAAACTTGTAAAGATGAGGAATTTTATTTTATTGACATACTATGAGGCAAAACAAAATTGACACCATACAAAATAACTTTATAAAATATCATTCACATCATTATTTTGTCAGGAATTACAGCATTCTGAGCTTGTTACACATCTTATGTTTTGAGGTGAAAAACACTACGCTAAATCTTTAGTATTAGTTGTATATATACAGTAAGAAACCAGAACAGAAACTGTTAGGTTTTTCATGAGTTTATTGCAAAAGTAGTGCAAACTATTTTACCTTGCAAGCTGTAAAACAAACTTGGAAAAGGACCCACCTAAGCTTAAAAACATGACAATAAATGCTCAATTTTTCACAGCCTTTGAAGCTTCCTTCAACAGTTCTCAACAAAAAAATTCGCCATCTCTGCATATTTTAGATTTTTACTGACTTGGAAATGAAGTAGATGATGCACCCATACTAGCAAGCGGCCAGAGAGCAGGATGGACCCTGCTCCAACACGGGGTGCAGCTCAGACCAAAGCTGGCATTTGGGGGGTTCGGCGCCCAGCGTGGCCGAGCCCACATCCCATCCCCCCCCAAACACCGACCAACACGGCAAGTTTGGTCAGTTGGGTTTTCCTCCATTAATAAGCTGCCCCTCTCCACACTTGCGTTTGAGAAAGGAGTCAAGAAAGCAGTAAGAGCAAAATTAAAAAAAAATTAAGATTTAGGAACATGTATTGTCTGTTTTAGAAATATAGTATCCTTTTCCTGAAGTCTATGTAAAGCGTATTTCCTCGTGGTCCCCCTCCCCCTTGTGTACACGATGCAGGGCAAATCCCATCCTGAACTACTGCATGAAACCAAGGAAGGATACTACATTCTACGAGATCAATAAAAACAACGGTCTAAAACGCTAGCAGGGTCCCCCAAAGCAAAACAGGTAGCTAGTAACCTACTAAAAGAAAAAATTATAATAAAAGCAAACAAATGCTACATGAAAAATGTTAAAGGAACAAAATGCAGCATATTCAGGCTTTTTTTTTTTTTTCTTGAGGTACCTATATAAATATTACCTTCTGCCCAAAGTACTATTTGTTTTGTTAAAAAACTAAAGTCCTTATCATGAGCCAATTGCAGGGCATACATTATTATTGAGAAAGTGCAACCATGCTGATAATTTATATGCAGCATATTAAAGGATGATTAGGCTTTAGAAAATATAGCTTAAGTATAGACCTGATGGAGCAGTTTTATAAAAACATTTAACAGAGGCATTTTCCTTTTGTTCGAGTCTCTCTGCAGCAGAAAGCCTTAGGAAACAGCTTTGAAGTCCTGCCACGATGGAATGTCAGCACTTTTTACAATTCCATATATAGATTTTTCTTTAATATTTAAACTAAATACAATTTTACAGAAGAGATTCCCCCTCTGTAATAGGTACTGGTAAAAAGTCAATCTTTTTTTTTTTCTTTTTAAACTTCAAAAAAATGATAGCATATCACAACTTAAAATTTTCCAAAAAGGAATTATTTTTAAGTAAAAAAGGTTCACAATAGTAGAAAAACTTACATATAGTTGTAAACTTTTACATACAAAACTGTGGAAAAGTCAATGACATTTTATTCCCTTACCCTTACACATACATCCCTGCATTTTATCCATACACATGCACACACACACACAAGTACTGTGCACTCTGTGTGTCTATACGCATACACAGATAGATACACTGATGTATGTAGCTAGGGTTGGGATTATATATTTCAAAAAAGATTCTTTATTGGGTATTTCTCTTTGCCTAGGTCTGCTGTGATACTGTACATTTTATCACTTGATACACTGAAAAATATTTTAAAATTTGCTAAAACTAGGTTTTGTGGCTTTTTTTTTTTTTTTTT
>NW_020799095.1:149509724-149573442 GCF_003259725.1 Athene cunicularia
AAAAAAAAAAAAAAAAAAAAAAAAAAGCTGGGTCCCCAACACTTTATTTGCCTCTATTTAAAATGTTTTAAGGATTATATGTCAGTCGTAAGAAGTGGAAAACGATGGCACTATCTGAAGCAAGCACAGAACTCAAGAACAGCTTTTTTTCAATGTAAATTTAAGTGTTAAATCACAATCCTCCTTCAGGCAGAGATTTCCTAGCAGGGGGAGGGAGGAGAATATGTTCAACAACAACTAAATAAAAATAATTTAAAAAAAAAAAAAAAAAGCTGAGGTTTGAGAAAGCCTGTTTTGGGTAGACTGCCAGAGAAATGCCCAAGAGCCCAGTTTCTGTAGAGCAACAGTGACAGCCAGTGCCTAAAGAGGTCAGTCACAGTATACACATCTACAAGTTTCCCTTTATTTCTCAGGTGAGAAGACCTCCTTTTCTACTACTTTAGTTTCATAGGAACACCCTACTCTGGTTAAACAGTATTTTTGCATACTCTGAGAAAAATCGGACAAATTTATCATTTTGTTAAGGCTTAATTTAAAGTGGCATCGCCACACAGCATCATGCAAATGTTAAACTACGTTATCAAGATACATACAATGTATTTAAACTACACAGACCTACGTGAAACCTCATCGTTTGAGTAACATAAAGCGACACTTACAACCTACGTGGCAAATTCCGCAATACTGTCGAGGCATTTAAAACTCAGTCGAGGGTATTTCTGCGTCTGCTTTTTGTATTACAAGTGCTACTCTTACCCAAACAGCACTACATCATTTATATACTGCAAGCACAAGATATTTTAATACAGATGCAACACACATACTAACTAGTCAACATACATTTAGTACCACTTGAAATGAGGCCCTTAACATCATGGGGTTTGGTTGTTGGTTTTTTTTTCTTTCAAAAAAATAGCAAACTTTAAATGCTCATAAAAACATTGTGATTTAAGGGAACATTTACAATATGCAATTTCTGAATAGGTTTCTGGTTCTTTTTGAGTTATAAAAATTAAAAAAATTTTTGAAAACGATTAAACAAAAGATTAAAAACTTAACAGATGTCAGTTAAATCTGCAATGTACCAAATGGAAAAAAAAAAAAAAAAATTAATCAATACATTCGGTTTTCCACCTCACCCTCCTGAGAACAAATTAACCACTTTGCTGCACAGAAATCTCAGACTGGATCTTTACTTACTAACTGCCCCGAATTTTAAGATTTTTGTGATTGTACAAACTAATGAAGTACTGCAGAAGCCAGCGAAATTGTGCTTATTATTTCTAGCAAAATACTGCCTTTGTATCTTTTATAAAGTCCCACTTTCCTGTCACTAACAAATGTGTGTGTGTACACATACAGATACATGGATACACACACACACATATATATATATAAATCTACTAAGCTTTATCAAAAAAATACAGAAAACAAGTGGTAACACTCTTCAGGAGAGCACAGAACTTTGCCAGATACACTTCCTCATTGCACCTCATTTAAAATTTGATTCTCCAAGATAAGTAATTCTGCAACTTAGTCCTTAATGGGTATTTTTGGTTTAGATTTGTTTTTCTCTTTTCTTCCTCCCCTTAACAAAGGCCTCTTGCTTTCCCAAATGGTCTGGTGATTATTCCTTAAGTAAACTTCATGAAGGAAAAGCACATAATATCTAACCCTTCCTCCCCATGTACTCAAATTATTTCTACTGCCCAAAACCAGGTAATAAAGAATTGGAAAAATGCAACAATCTCTTGGTGGGAGACATTCTGGAGATTCAATGTTGACGGACAACTGAATATCAGTTAAAGATTCAAGTTGGTCAGGCAGTTAAGAGACATGTTATTTACTTGAAAATAAAAATTACAAAGTTGTCACTTGTAAATGTGATCAGCAATTTAAGGGCTCAGTCTTAAGCTCCACGAGAAAACATACTAGGAATAACAAAATTAGAGGTGATATACCTTTTCTTTTTTTTTTTTTTTTCCTAGCAGAGAAACAGTGGGATCTGAACATCTCATCATCAGTTGATGCAGAATTAACTTTGGTGAAATCTAGAAGCAAACTTCTTTGTATGTTCTGTTGCTGCAGGCCAGGTTTGATCCTATCCACAGCATATGATCAAGTAGCTGAGATTCTGAGGTGCCGATAAAGCACAGACCAGATCTGCTTTGAGTCAAGTACATGGCAAGCAAAAATGGCCAATTTTACATATACTGGCATGAGTGAAGCTTCCTCTATCCATGGATTCATAAACAGAACAAGCTGATAAATACAGAATAGAGTCCACATTAAATGTAATTTTTTTCCTGACAGGAAATCTAACCCAACAAAGCAAATACAAAGAGCACCAGCCAGGGGATTAGAAACTCCCAAGCTTGCTTGCTGACCTCTTCACAATTCACACTAGGCAAGCACACTCAAAAGACCATAAAATGGTCAGAAAAGTTTAAATTTGTATTTCAGGGGCAATTTGTAGGCTTGCTCCCAGGTTAGTCAGTATCTGTAATCCCTGCTGATGATGAGACAGTAGTTATTCCAGCAGGTATTTTAGTTGTGCTTAGACACAGTGGGAACAAAATAGCAAAACTAAGGCAGAGCAGCACAACAGCACATCCAAAGTGTGTGTGTGTGTGTGGGGAACCCAAAACAAACCTATGTACTCATAACAGCCATATAAAAATGAAAATGTGCTTTAATACAGATTTAGAATGCAAACACAAGGCTCTTCAAAACAACACAGCTAGGTTGGTTGGTTGAAGAGTAGCCACAGGTAGTTTTAAGATGCATCTGGTGATGCAGTCCATGGACAAATTTAAAGCAATTACTCTTTTGAGGATATTTAGATGAGAGGGAGTAGCCAGCCTTCATCTTGTGCTGCGGGTCCACCTCCTTAGCACTGCCACATGCAAAGCTCCCAGGACGAGCTCCCGCCAACCTCTCACACCTCCAAATTCAGCAAACACACCTGTTCTTGCTCCAGCCAAGTCCAAAGCCCTTGCATACGGAGGGCTGGAACCACAAGCCAGCTCGAGGGAACTGCCTTTAACATTCCCCTTTTGGGGCAGGGGCCGAGACACGTGTTGGGTGGGGGATCAGCAAAGGGCTGTCCCACAGCTCAGGGAAGCCAGAAGGAAAACCAAGAGAGTATTATTTAACTGTCACCTTAACAAGTGCTTAATTAGCAGTTTTGCAAGAAAATGTTTTCCCTTGTCTCCCTATCTCATTTCCACAAGGGTAGTTGGCATAGCACGGATGGCATTTCTCTTCCATGTCGCCACAACAAGCCCCTAGCACAGGGTTCTTCCTTTGCTTAAACCTTCCGATGCTCCTTTGGGTTTGCAGACCTAATCTAGAAAGCATACAACATTATTCTTGTCATTTTATAAGAACATGAGCATGGGGAGGCGCGTTCAGCGCGCCTGCACAGTGAAACCCCTTCCAGGCCACAGCAACCTCAATAGTGTCTATGAATCTGTAATACAAGATGTAGTGAAATATTTTCTGAAAAGCAGCCGTCTGCCCTAGAGGAAAACCCTTATACTTCATGGTTTTTGTGAGAGCTCTGTTGAATCATAACTGAGGACTGAGCAAAATTTTGGGGATTTTACCCCGTTCAGTTGTTAGTTGGCTTAGTTCTTCAGTCACTCACCACTGCTCGACAAGAACTGGCTTCCAGAAAGTCAGAACTTCAGCAATCCTCCCTGCCATCAATAAGCTTCATTAGTGTCTATGCCCAAAGATTAAGATAATGAAATGGCAGGTAGCATGGAATACCCCAGTAAACTTGCTTCTGAGATGCCAACGTCCATAGCATAAAGCCCGATTAGTTTTACATAATAAAAAAACCCCTGTAACACTGCTATGAAACCACACCAGCGCATTGTGCTTGAACAGGTAGTATTTCTGTCAGCAGAGTGGTTAATTATAAAATGAGGAAGCTCGTTTGGCTTCACTGTAAACCAAGTACGATGAAATAACACAGTTTTCTACAGTTTCATTTCAGGTCATTTAAAGCACCTTTAGTCTGCTTACACTTATTTCAAAGTTGAGTTACAGCCAAGGCTTTGCACATAACTGACACTAAATATTCATCATATGAACATACTTTGGGGTTGGGGTTTGGCATTTTCTTTTGGTGTCGTTCCCCCCCCCCATTTTAAAGTTTATCATGATCTAAGTGGGAATATAGTTTTTTCACTGTTACAGTCTCTTGTCAACTTATCTAAAAAAAATATTCCGATACATAATTTTTGCCTCAAATTCAAAATATATTTCAAGAACCTCCATAACATTTTCAGTGAAAGCATGACATTTTTCAGCCAACAGCTAAAGTATGAAAACATTTCTCATTTGGAAACAACAGTAAACAAACTCAGGGAGTGAAGGGACAGGTTCTAGAAGGAGTTGCTGCTATCAGGTAACCCTGCACAAAAGCCAACGTGCCAGATGTGCCTCCCCACTGCCGATACCGTGTGTCAGCACAGGCTGCATTTACACCTTAGGAAGACAGAAGCAGCGAGGAGCAGCTGTCCAAGATCACAGTATGGCACCGCTAGTTCTCCAGAAGAAACAAAGCAGTAAAAATACAGTTTGTTTGGAAGCATTTTGGCTGCTTAGTAGTAGGTTCACTTTAAAAATTCATCTGTCTGCAGAGGAATACAGGAGGTAGCCTTTAACTGCATCTGCTTGCTAACTAAAACACTTACAAAACCACCTTTTGTAGTGATTTGGCCAAGGCATTACATTCATATTAACACTTCAGGCAAAGACACAACACAGAAAAAGCAACTGAAACACACTAAATGAGATAAAACTGATGACGTGCCACACCAAGCACACCTTTTGGATTAAAACCATCGCGGAGGAATGCATCTTTCCAGTCATTAACCCCCAGAAACAGGGGGCAAAACTTGCTGTTTCACATCCTAACGCTAGATGATGGGGCTGGAGTTTGGGTCTCTCCTGTCCTTGAGGGTTACAGAAGCAAAAAATGCAACTACTGATGGAAAGGAGATCGACAGCTTTCTCATGTGGGCAATCAGAGAGGCAACACTACTCTTAGTTCAGAGCACAAACATCTGCTGCACTTGACAATCCTACACCCCTGGAGGGACGGAGAGCAAGACATTGTAACTTGGATCCCAAATCCCTATTATTCCACTAATTCTGCCACACAGACCAGTTGTTCTTCATATGACACGGAATCAGATACTGGAGGAAGCACGGAAAACGTATGACAGCTACAGCTGATAGTCCAGATGTTACATTAATGATATCAGTCATCTAACAGCGATATCAAAGATTGGCATTTGAACGTTGCACAGACATCAACACACTGGTAGCTTAAAAACTGTCTTTGTATCTTTACGGTGTGGGGAAAAAACATGCACAGAGAGAAAGAAGAAATATTTTATAAATACAGATGAACCCTAAACATTTCTGCTGTAGTAAAGCAACTGTGCCCTTGGATTCATACCATAATGCAAACAGAAAGTATAACAACATTTAAAACCAAAACTCATATCTCAGTACTGTAAAATATGGCAGTATTCCTAAAAATGTAAGAACAACAAGGAATGGTATCCACAGCATTTCAGTACTTGCTATACACAGCACTATTTACAGTATTTTCAAACAGCTACAGCAGATGCAAAAAAGAAGTCTTACAGTAAAAAGGGAGTTTAAAAAAAAATATTTCAGTGCAATTACCTTCTACTTGAAGTTTTCCTTAGAAAAGACTGCATGTATGCATCAAGAAGCATGTTACCAAATGTCATATAAAAGTAAAAAAAAAAAAAAAAAAAAGTACTGTCCTGCATCAGAAATTGAGAAAGCCACACTGGCAGGAGAAATACACAAAAAGAGATGCTACTGTAGGAGAAGAGCATTAAAAAAATAGGAAAAAAAATGTTACTTTATTACACTGGTATTGAGTGTGAAAAATACTGAGCAAGTATTCTTTTTACATTCTTTTATTTAATGCGTAAATAATTATTAAAAAAAAAAAAAAAAGTCCTTTATGGGTTATTTATGCCACCAGAGATGTTTCCCAGATTACATCAAGAGACAAGTACACCCATTTAAATCTCCAAAGCTCCCAGTCCTGCATTTCTAGTACTTGTAGTCTTGAATAAGCATGACCTGCAGAACCAACCTGTTCTCACTTCAAAATATCAACATTCTTCCTCAAAAAGAAACAATCTGCACATACACTAAAAAACCTAAACCAATGCACTAAGTTGGGCGGGGGGTGTTAACGCAGCCCTTCCTCCTATCCTTGCTCTCAGTTAAATTTTAGAGATTTGTTGGCATGAGAAAGATTGGGGGTTCTACAGGCAAGACACACACGACCACTGTATTTTAGGAATCTACTGCTACAGTAAAGGAAACAGCATCGGCAGAAATGTGCAAAGCCCTCCAGATCACAATCTTCTAGTTAACAGAAAGCCTTTGTGCACGTACACATAAGACATCAGATAAAAACACCAGAAGCATCTAAACTCGATTAGGAACATCAGTCTTCTGAGAAAATAACCTGGGAACACAAAAACCTAAACACCCACACCTACTCTTCAAAAGTTTAAATTTAAAATCCTTGTGGAAATATTATCTCTTGTCTTAGTTATAAAAATGATCCACTAGCATGTGAACAGGACTTATTGACAGAGTCAGAATTAAAGCTAAAACTTCACAACCTTTTTGCTTTTACAATCAGGGAACACTGCCTGGAGGCCTGGATGAAGGTCAAAAATATTTATTATGGATTTCTTGTTTTAAGCATAAAAGTTTCCTGTAAATTTTCCATGCTGGCTCCAGCAGATGAAGACACAACACCTAACAACTCACCCAAAACCTGACAGATCTACAAACAAGGAAATTAGTATGTCAAAGCTTCTGTAACACAGAAGATCACTGATTGTAATTCAGCAAGCCAAACGGGGTTGCCAAAATATTCTAACGCAAACCAAGCCAAAATAAGTGATCCTCCATACATCAGTGCATATATACACACTAAAAGTGTTAAGATTGCATAGGGCTATCTTGAATGCCAAACTTGTGTAAGGCAGAGACAAATTCACCTCCTTCCAACATTTCACAACAAGATATCTCCTCCTAAGGAGTGACTCAACTCAGCTTCCTGTGTGCTGGAAGAGATAGAGTGGACATGTTATAAAACTGAGCCACTGGAGCAGAAATTTCCAAAACTAAGCAACCTGAATTATTGCATTATACCTCCTTCTACATTAATAAAAAGAAAGACAATTTTAAAGTATTTTATCTTTGTCGACATTATTTTTTACCTCCCTACAGGAGAATTTTACACTTGCTGCTGCTAGGTTTTGGGGCTTGCCACAGAACCACATGCTTCAGAAGGTCTCTCTGGAGATGTCTGGTCCAGCCCCCTGCCCAGAGCAGGTCCAGCAAGCCAAGACTGCACGGGGACCTGGCCAGCCAAGTCTGAGCCTCTCCGAAGACAGAGATTCTACAACCTGTTTCAATAGTGTTAGCATTTCCATAAAAACTCAAGAGAAAACTAATCCACAGCAGGCAACTCCCTAATATCAGTTCACCTCAAGCACAGTCTTAAAACAAAAGAAATACTGCAGTTCTGGCAGTGGTCAGCTTGTCCACAGCACAGCTCCATGTCTGCAATGGGAATACCATAGTTCTGTCACCAGGGTGGAATTACTATCAGTTTTCAGACTGCTAAGCACCAGGACCGCCTGCGCTGACGGCCAAATTCAAGCAAAAGGTCATTGCCAGGAATGTTACAGACAGCAAGAGGAAGGCAGGGGACGAGGTCCTGCCCAGAGCTCTTTTGCAGCGGGAGTCACACAACTCCACTGCACAGGCTGAAAAAAATAAACACCCAACAACTGCCAGAGGGTAACGCACATTTGGTTATTGCTGACCTGAGCTGCATAGTGACTTAGTGGTTATAACTGTCAACCTCAACTGTGACTTCAACAGCAGGAATGTGTGTGAGAGAGAGACATCTTGAGCTTTGTGTTTACCTGAGATATTGCTGTTCTTACAAGACACATGGGAGGTAAGGAAAAAAAAAAAAAGTAGGGTTTTAGGTGTTTGTGGTGGGTTTTTTTTGACAAGAGACCTTTTTTAAATATGTAATTAATATTAAAAATATTCCCAGATAGATAGCTGCTGGACTTACAGCATGCTGTACTTCTCAAAATATAAACTTAATATTTGAAAAATGCTCTAAATTATTCACTAATTCACCACTTTGCCAGGGGTGGGAAAGGGTAGGGAAGGAGGGAGAATTAGTAGTATTAGAGGCTTATACAGATGTGTAAAAGGTAAAAAAATGTCCCTAGCCTGAAATGCATATAACCATCCCAAGTCTTCATACTCAGGGAAGGAAAGCTACACAAAATTTCTGTTCATCCCAAGAGGATACACAGACAGCAGCTGCTCTCAGATTAAGAGTCTGCCTAATACAAATTTTCTCACAAAAAGGAGCTGCAACAACTATTTCAGCGCAAAGAATACATCCTAAATAGGATGCAGTGAAGTCCCACAGTCTGCTTCAGAAATAAGATTTGAGGTCAAGACAGATTCTGCCCTCCTCACCCCATCTGATCACCTGTATAAGTCATTGATTCCAGATCTGCACAGAGAGGAAAGAGGAGGAGGAATTTCACATCCAAGAGGTCTCTACATAACAAACAGCAAATAAACTAAATGGCGTCTTAAAATGGTTGATCTTTTTTCTATTTGATAAGAATAATTCATATAAAAAATAATTCTTATATAAAACTCTGCCAAATTAAAATCTTCACTGAAATATGAAACCTCTCAAACAAATGCACAGAGGAGTGCAACACACCCACCACGGAAAGGTTTTGCAGTTCAGCGGTACTTTAGGGAGGTATGTACAACCTGGCTGGGACACAGAAAGCTTTCTGTTATACCAGCGTAATTTAAAATCTGGATTTACATAACTATGACCAAGAAGAAAATCTGACCCAGCAGCCTAATCACCGAATTAGAATAATACAAATACAATCAATCTACAAACAGGTTTACATTGTTATTTCACCTAAACAACACCGACGACCAACACACTGCTACAAGGTGAAGATCTGAACTTGCACAAAGTTATGTACCTAAAACTCTTTATGCAGCATTTTTTATCTTATTCGACAGCAACCAGTTAGAGTCTATCTGCTATATGGCACAGACCTCTGTATTGGTTAAAGCTACTCGCCCGTCCCAGATGGCTAGAGGTAAATGTATTCAAAACAGTGACTGAGCATCTGCTAAGAAAAAAGCGAAAAGACGAAGCAAAATGAACTGGTGGAAGACAATGGAGTTTTGAAAACCTGCCTCTTAGCACGTTATTTCAGTTATCCTATGGAAAAATAAACAAAAGCAAGTCAGCATAAACAAGTCTTCTAGGCTTTTTCCATTTTCTTCTAAACCTGCTTGTGGCATCGTAATTAGTGCAATGGTTTACATATGTATGATGGTTTTTTAATGAACCCAGTGTGCAAACTAACAGAAGCATTTGTCTAATAATTGAGTTTTAATTAATGCTTCTCCTAAGAGAATGGCAAAACTCTCACATTTACTATTGACCTTATGCATAATGAAGAGAGTTTCACCTCCCTTCATAAGTAAACTTCAGTTTCCTAAGATTTATCTTTACTGCATAGATTCTCTGACTTTTGTCTAAATTACAGTGAGCCACTCTCCTCTTAGAGCTTCTGCTTCACCAATATTCAACATATAAATAAAGTACAATTGTTTTGTGCTTGAATGAACGTAGAATGTTGGTCTCGTGTGCGTCTCTGAACTGCACAGGCAAAACCTGCGATGCTGTGTGCACACCCAAGAAGACTTTCTACAAATTACAAGCTACACAATATACACTGTATGTATCTCTGAACTCTCACAAAGTCAATTGCATATTTTTTTGCATTTGAATAGTAACGCCCCCACGATAAGGTTTTAATTTCTAGATCCAAAGCATTCTTGATATGTTTACAGAAGTATAATGAGCACTCCTTAGTAAATAAAAATAAATAATAGCGTCTAGTCTATCACATTAATACTGTGAAACATATATAAAATTTACATTAACTCAAACAACAGTGAAAAAGGATTGTACTGTATTTATCACCACAGACCCGTATTCTTTAGAGACTTTGGAAAGCAAATGTCACAGTCCTGTATGACAAATTCTAAAGTTAGCTGTCAGTATGATTTTTAAAAAATTCTTTACAAATTTTTTTTTTAATGGCACATTTTCTTTTGCCAATCTAACTGGACCTATCAAAAAGCTTAGGTTCATTCTGTTTTAAAATTCTTCTTTAGTCTATGAAAAACATTTTCAAATGCAGCACAATAAAAAACATTCAAGAACAAGCTTCAGAAAATACATTTGCCCTTAGACACACAGAATAATCTTTATAAGACAGTTGAAAACCAGAATTTTGACACTCTTTGCTTTTGAAAATAAAAATTTTGTAAATGCATCTAGAATAATCAAGGCTTCATAAATAATGCCTTGCTTTCATTTGTATTAAAAGGTAATTCACAGCATTTTAGCTCATCAAACTTTAGTATGAATTAGATCTTTCCAAATTATTAAAAGCAATTCAATGAATAGCAAACTGAATGACGAGTTTTGTGGGTTGGGCTGTTGGTTTTGGTTGTTTTTGTTTGGTTTTTTGTTTTTTTCCCTAAGCCCTGAGATCACAGCTCTTGATTATAAAATATGGGTCTGTTTTATACCAAGCAGCTTAGAGATTTTTGGCAAACCACATTTCCAACAATAGTGGGGTTTGGTACAAGAATGCAGTTCATAATCAAGTCTGAAATTCTGGACGGAAGGCTTTCTTGCAAACGGGAAAGAAAAAAAACATTAAGATGCATCACTCATTGCTGGCTGTCACTGTAGCTTGGGCAACTGTTGGTCTAAGTGCAGCTGGTCTCATGTGAATCCAACTCTGTATTGTACTGAGTCGCTAAACATTAAAACATGTCAAGCAAAGTACATAGTGCGCAACGTGTCCTGATGAACTTGAACTGCTTTAGCAAGTGCTTGATGATCTCTGCCATTACTCTGACCGGAAGTGTGGCTTCCTTCAGCACTGAAAGAGAAGGGAGGTGGGAGGAAAAAAAACAGAGGTTGGGGTGTGGGGGAAGAGAAACCCTCATATTTAATCTGCCTCTCCTTGCATACAATGTTTTCCTGTTATTAATTTCTTCTGAACGGATGCTCAAAAGTTAATTACCCTTAAAACACCACTGCAGTTCTGAAACAGGAAAAAAGCACAGAAGCACACAGGAACAACTTCTGCTTTTTTCCAGAGTATAGTTCAGTGGCAAGGCCAAACTGACCCTCAAACTGCTAACTGAGGACTGCTAACTACTGACCCCAGAATTAACAAACCCACTTCCTTTCTGCATCCTTTAAAATTCTGTAATAATTCAAGACTATGTAACTCACCTATCGTGTTCTTTATCCACCAGATGATACCTGGCTCTGAAGGCAACCAGGTGTGCGTAATACGCTGGTGCAGGGATGGAAACAGAACGAGTACAGCGTACATACGTATGACACAGCTGGTAGGTGAGAATCTGCAGTTCGTCTGAAGAGAAACGATTGTCATCCCAGAGGACATGGTAATGAGAAGGTCTGCTTGTTCCCTGAAGGCAGATCACACAGGACATCAGCATTTCAAAAACATCTCTTTAAAAATTTCCACCTCTGCAGGTGAACTGCAGTATAAACAGCCACATCCTCAAAAATCACAGGAGCGATTCTACATATTACAGCACATTTTTCCTTTACAAAATGCAAACGACCTCCCTCCCTCCTTGTTCCCCATATAACTAATCCCTTTGCATTTTTGGATAGGATTGCATTTTCTAGAATTTCACCCCTGCTACCGAAATTAAATGATCTTATTGGAAAGTGCTTTCATCCTGTGAAACTTAGATCTGACAAAAAGCCATCACACAAAAGTAGCTTTAGGTAAAACATTAATAGCTAACAGCAATCTAACTTGTGCTCCTGTTGACTGAGCTTTTTTTGAGAGTATTAGATTTTTAGTTTCAGTACTGTTGTTGTTTAATAGCTTCTGTTTCTGACTGGAAAGAAGAAATCACAAGAAAATGTGAAACTACAATGGTGCTACCTAAATGTATTAGTTGTTTCCTAGGAACTGGATACACATTTAAAGATAATTTAAAGCAAGAGGCAGCTATGTAAAATAGTCCAACTACCTTGCTACCATTCAAAGCAGTACACAGACAGGAGAGAAACACAATAAACTAATGTGCTTCATAGCTGTTTAGTGTCATTACTTCTTTTAGATTTTAACAATGACAGAAGAGCACCGTGGATGGCACAGATGAAAAGCTGAAATACACAGATGGAAGTTGTACCATTTGTCACCTGTGCAAAGAACAGGGGAAGTACCAACGGCCAGTGTTATCTTTGAACCATCCCACACACAATGCTGTACCTGAATACCAGCATGACTACACAGGTAAAAGTCAAACTCTGACGGATGGGTGATTTTTGTGTCCACTGTGGTACCAGCTGGAATGTTTCCACTTTTTCCAACCTGTGTGAACAGAAAGTGCAAATATAGTAAGGCACACAAGTTTTTTTTCTTTTCAGCTGTGCAGAAGACAAGATTAAAAAAAAAAAAAATCTATAAAAAGCAAAAAGTCAACAAAGAATGAGCAAAACTGAAGCTTTGTTCGACTAAAAATCTGAAGTGTCTCTACTAGGAAGGAAAAAACCTGTATGAGCTGCAAAATAATCTTAGAGGTTATGTACAAAGATTAGCTTTTCTGATTAATAGAAAAATAATTTCCTGCAACTGATTTGTCAGCTTCTTTTCACCTTCCCATTCTAGGAGAGGTAATATTCCTCTGTAACTTTTGTTGCTACCTGAGAGAGGACAATCCATAGATGTAAGACAGGCCGCTTCTTCCCTCAGAAACACTTTACTTCAAAGCAGACCTTAAAAATGCTCTTTACTTGAATACAATTGAACAACTGTGATCATAGCATGTTGTCAATATGAAAACCACCTTCACATCAGCATTAAAAGTTATTAATTATTGCCTTGAAGCCTAGTGGCTCACAGAGAATGCGTGACAGAGGAAAAAGAACACTAAAAACTTGTATCTGTGAACAGAGGTTTGCAATTAGGAACTTTTCATTTACAGCAAGGACTCCATCTTAGACTTCAGGAGTCTCTTTGCCACCGAGAAAGGTGGAATTAAATATTTCTACATGTACTTCACATAGATACAACTGTGAAACACTCAAAAACAGTTTGAGGTGTTCAGTACTATAAATAATGTGTTGTGACACTTGATGTGCCCAGACCAAGCTCTGTGCCTAAAACAGACACCTAAGATACCTTAAAGGTAGTGTTAATGGAAAAAAAGTATTCTCCAAGTGATGGGTTCACCTTACCTAACAATTTCAGTGTCTACATCTCAGCTGGTAATCCAAGAGTTCACCCTGTACTCAATGGCAACCAAACCAGTGAACTTACTAGAGCTAGAAACAGATGAAATGTGCTGTAAAGTATGCTGGGAATACTAAACAGATCTCTACATACCACAAAGTGTCTGAAGTAACTGCCCCAGATGTAGACATCTATATTATAAACCCTACAATATTTGGATCAATCTCAACCCTTGAGGACCCTGAGACAGTAAAAAAACTGAAAAGAACACTGGAAACTTTGATAAACCTAGAAAAGGATGGACAGACTTGTTGAAAGGCACATCCTGCTGATGTTTCATAAAAGCGTCTTGACAGTTTATTATATGGGAGAGAAGGCGGTGGCTTTCCTTTCCAGGTAGAGAGATCTCATCCACTATATTAGTAGTTCTTCAAACAAGTCTATTCCTCCTTAAATAAACAGAAAGCCATAGGTAACTTGGCTGCCTGCTAGATACTTGCTGGTCACAACTCAAACATACCCGTTCATTTTTATCTGTACAGAAGAGTCTGGTGTGGTGCCTTTTCTGCACAACTATGAATGTAATTCCAGGCTGGTAATCTTTTTCTAGTTTAATGCATGCTTCTCTGATAGCCAGCAATTCGTGATGGAGAACCTGCATGATAAACATAAAGATTACGATAAATGTGAAAGATAGCTATCTTACAGATTACTCGTATTTATCATGTTCCTTCTTGCGTTGTCACTCAGAGTAATGAAATGTCAAAGCATGCAGGATCAAACCTTCATTTCTTCACTTAATGAGAACAAATTAGGTCACCAGTTTCCTGAGCCAGGCAAGAGCTGGTTCCATATTTGTTCAGCTCCAAGCATGAGGCTTAGACTAATAAGCTGTATGTCAAAATCTTTTTAACTGCCAAATACAAATGAACATTTAATTAGGCCATTGAATATACAACGGCCTAATTATTTTTCAGACTAGCACAAGGGATGAAATCCAGGATTGCTCAACTGCCTGCTCTTTCCCAGCTTTGTGAGGACTACAGACATCAATAAAAAGCAAGACAGAAGGAAGTGCATTAAACAGAAAGCAATGATTTGGGATTTGGGTTAATTATAAATTAAAAACTCAGTGAAAAACAGTGATAAATGGGTGGGGGGGGAATCAAAAGTTCACACAAAGATTATAGTAATTCAAGTTTACTAAGTGACCTTTACTCCCCTCCCCTTGGATTTTGAGAAGTTGACTAGATTGTGTACCTTTTAATTTACATACAAAAATACTGGAAAGGAAAGCATATGCAAATATCTTTAAAATATATACAAAAATTTTTCATAAAGTATGGTATTTGTAAACAAACAAATACAAGAAAGTATCTGTTGAATTTATCAAGAATTAATTAAAAGTGACAGTGTGAAAACGTAGCAATTATTAATCCTGGTTGAAAAAAATATGAAAATTAGCTTATACTTAAGTGTTTCTTTACTGTTCAAGTTCTACAACATACAGTTTAACTAATATATCAAGTAGGTCACAGATGAACATAACTTGAGTGCTAAAACTCTGTAATTTTGCAAAGGGAAGTATTTTAAAGGGGCAAAGTATTAAAAAAAAAGCTCATGAAAAATATGAAAACTCTTCTCTGTTCTGCTTGGTTAGAAGCCAACAAATTTGTTGAGGGAAGATTTGTCGGGGTATACTTCTTTTCCTAACCCCAACTACATAAAATTAAATTACTACCAGAAAACTACATAATCAAAATCTCAAAAGGAAAAATATAACCTGTTGAAACTGTCCTTCAGAAACACCATCTCTGTAGAAGATTATACGAGTTGGTTTGAATCTTGTTGATTTGTAGAACTGAATAAGCAATTCCCTAACCATGGCAGCCAAATCTTGGATGATTTCTTGGCGGTGCTGCTGGACTCGAACAGTGGCACAGTATCGATTAGGATGCGCATCCATGCTTCCTACAACCTGTGGAAAAAATGCTTGGTATCATACCGAACTTAAAAGCACTTTAATAAAGGTATTTCACTAAGATAACTGCACTATCTTTTTAACAGTATCTTGTAAATTAAGGGGTTGACCTAGCAAAGATGCAGTCAATACCACAGTGGGCTTGGAAAGAGTCTACCAAGTTTAGTCCTACCTGTGGTAACATATCCTGCTGCAACAGTGAACTTATTTTATATTTTAAAGACTGATATCCTATTTGCACCTACATACAGTTAAAAAACCCCAAACAAATACAATTTGGAGCACTGATACCATGAAACCACTGATTTAGTAGGACTGAAGCACAGGAATTTGAACGCTTGAAGACCAAGTCCCCTTCTGGGACACTGTGGATGAATCCATAAATTTGAAATGGTGAGGCACCACAGAAACATTCACATCAGACACCATGTGCCAAGGGAAGAGATTTTTCTGTTTATGAAACACCAAAATTCATATATTGTCAAAGTGACATGGGACTTAAAAATAAACTGGAAAACAAAAATATCCAAATTCCGTTTGTCAAAAATCACAACTGAGCACATCTCCACCTGGTCTTCCCTGGATACATGTGTGCAGCTTAAAAACAGGTATTTGTTTAGCACCACAGGCTAAGATACTGTCACCAAAGATGTCATTATTAAATAAGCCAGAGCAGCTACTACAGTTGTTGGACATAAATTCAGGGAATGGCCTTTGACTTGCATTATGGAGTACATTTCCAAAATAGTACTGCACATTGTGTGTTGTCAGGAAGCCTGAATCCCCAAAAACCACAACTAAGCCAGCCTACCTCCCTATCAGTAATGGATAAATTCTTAACATTTTTCACTGTTGAAAAAGCAGATTTAAACATGCACCAGCTTATTACAGGTTACTGATAAATATCAGCTAATAGAAAAGCTCCTCTGTGTATTAGCAGCTCAGGCATTTTACATGCTAATACACATTTAAGTAATTAGTATCAGAGTATCAAGCTCTCCAAAGTTTCATTAGATTCCTGCAGAAAAATAATTTATAATACTATAATTAGGCAATCAGAACAAACGGACCACAAAAGAATTGGAAGTTATAAAATGCATTAGAGCTGAGCAACAGGAGAGAGCAGGGGTTGAAGATCATTACACAATTTACTCACTGCAGCAATGGAAGGCTTCTTTCCATCTCCAGCTGGTGGATGAGTTACATCTGCACCAAGGAATATGACAGGCTGTTGAAATACTGGTGGTCTGATAAAAAGAAAGAAAATTTATAAGAGCAGCAAGGCTTATGCTTAATAAAGCGCACTGAAACTCAAGTATCACTCTATACTCTTGAGATGAATTAGGCAACAATTTGAACTTGATCAGAGTTGGTCACTTGTACCACGACAGTAATTAGAAATCCTGATTAAGGTTCTCATACTAAATAGGCATATTTTTAAAGCATAGCTAATTGTTATTTTTTATTAAAAATTAATAAAACAAAGAACACACTTTTTTTTTTTTTATAACTTGGAGAACTGCAGCCTTCATTAATTAGACCATAGAAAAGAATAAGATCCCTTAGCATCAAATAGCATCTGCAAAAGTTAGGACTGCACATAAACAGATATCATGATTTTGTTTCTGCAGAAAAAATCCAGCATTGATGTTTTTTAAGTACAAAAATTGTGAATATCACAGGTAATACTTTAAAAGTAGATTTTTTTTATTTTTTTTTTTTTCCCCAAAAACCCTACGCTTCAAAGTTTTAAACTAACCTTTAAGTTAAGATACTAAACCACTGCCTCAAGAGTGGAACACCAAAACACTACACTGGAAGTTTTAAATTTCAGTTCCATTCCTTAATAAAACAATTTTAAACAGGAAATCTTAGGCCACCAGAATTTTTTTTGTGTGTATGTGGGTGGGAATGGTTATATACATAGATTCAGCTGTTTTCAGACCTTCTCTAAAAAGGACTTTGAAGGCAATTATAACAATTTAACTTACAATGTAATTATACAAATAAAAAGCTATTCTACTCCCATCCCCTCAACCGATAGAAAATAATAACTAAAGATTTCTGGTTTAAGTCTCCCAAACCCACACTTTTGCAGAATGCCTAGATTGTTGTGTGTAGTTGTGTCATGGTTTTTTTTCCCTTTACTTAACTCCACTTTCATGAACGCATTGTTTATTGGTATAATGAAAGGAATTCAAACTTCTGGCCACATTACTGTTGTCAACACACGCCACCTATCAGAGACTTTATATTCATGAATCCAGCATAAAACTACTTATATGGTATGCATGTTTCTGTTTTGTTTCCACAGCAGTATCTTCAACTCCTTTTTGAAAAACAAAATCCAAATCCAACAAAAAACCCACTGTGCTTTTCTGAAATGCATGCTCTGTAACAGGATGGGTTTTAGTTGCTTTAATAGGAGTGTCCAACAAGCAGGCTGAGTATATTTAGTTCAATAAACGGAATTTGACAAGTTACACAAAATATAAATCCCTTCTGATACCGTGTTCTTTTTTTCCTGTCCCTAAGTACTTGATGAATTATTTTTCAGCAGCTGCCTTCTGACTAGCTTAAATATGTCGAAGTGAAAATTTGCTTATCTGCACAAAACAGAATGTTGACTTCCTTTAAACAGCCTCCCAAGAATGATGCAGCAGGTTATCCCCTGAACTTTTTCTTCAACTTGAAATGCAATGATTCTAAAAATGCCACCTTTTTTACTGACAGAGAAACCTAATTGTTCATTCTCTCGTTATGCTAGCCTTCTCTGTCTTGCACAAGACAAACTAAGCTGTATTTTGCTCATTCTTCCATCAGAACTTCTTGTCACTGAGTTTTCAATAAAACTGATGGAGTTTCAATTCAAGAACTTTATAATTTTTTAGATTATATTTTAATATATATTATATAATTTTTTTAGATGAATAGTTTTAAGATGATACACAAACCAAATTTAGACCTTAGCAGCAGGGTCCCACCTTTTTTACAAATAAGGAGATATTTATTTCACTCCCAGTCAACCATATGCAGGACTTCAGTGACATGTCAGATATGGAATCAAAGTAACAGATAGTATCAAAGCAACTTCACAGAATATAATCACAGTATAACTAAAACTTATCAATGTAACTCTAATAAGCTGCAAGGTAAACTGGACATAGAAACCAATTGTTTCCAGCTCCCAACTTGTGTTTTTCTAAATGTCTATGTAAGTTAAGGCATACAACAAAATGAAGAATCTTGACCACAATTAAACTATAAAGGAAAAGGCACTACTATTCAAGATGGTCTCTATTTGTTTCTGAAAACTCAAGGTAAATGAAGTATTACAAATTTTTCATCCAAATGGAAGTTATGTATTTCAATGGTCAGACTGTAATAACAGTATTTTTATTATAAATTTCAACTGGAACAAGTATTCCTCTCCTGTCTTTGTAACCTAAATTTTGCAGGAGCATTTATATTAGAAGCCAAAAGATAGTTTGTCTGAAAAGTCACTTAAACTGCAGTGCTACGACTACAGATAAAAGCGCCCAGTTATCTTAATATGACGCGTGTTCTCTTTACAATACAATAACCTCTTCCTCGGTGAAAGATGGCTTACCTTCCCTGTGGCAGTAAAATGTTATTTACACCTCCTAATTTGACATTTATTTTCAAGCAAAGGTTAGACAACGTTTGTGGTGTTGTTCTTTGCACATTTTTCATCTGAACGCACTGCGTAGCCATTCCCAGCACAGTGTCTCCAACGCGCTTCACCTCCGCTGCAAAACAAAAACAAAAAAAATATTTGTGTATTGCAAACCAAATGCTATAGAAGACATTAACTCGGTGACAATTAACTACAAAGTTAGTGACAAGTTTTAGCAAACTGGTCATTAAGCTTAAAGAAACAAGAAGAAACCTAACCCCAAACCCAACCTCAGCCTCCCACAAACCTGCTCCCAGTTCTGTGCTGCTCCACCTGCTGACAGGGCAGTAACTGGGTCCTAAATATAACTAAAGGCACTCTTGGTTTATTTTAACTAAGATTTTCTTTTTTAAATTACACTAATTACAATTTTAGAATTATAGTGCTTTATTATTAGCACAGAAGAACCTTTTGACTAACGAAGCAAGTCATGTGATATTAGGATGATGAGAACTTGCTTCATTATTAAACACTGGACTAGTAACACAAACTTTATAGTAACATGCAGAGTAATGTTCAGCCTACCAGTTTATCAACTGCATAAAAAGTGGCCAGTTTAGCAAAGGGTGGCCCATAAAAACTTCACAAAAAAAACCCCAATCAAGAACTGTACTCTTCAAAAGGTTAACACAAATTCTATTGTTAAAAGCACAACTGAGACTTATGTCTTTAAGAGAGCCATACTCTCACACTCAGGAGAAGAAGAAATTTCACTTCCAAGACAGGCTCAGAGAAAATGCCACCTCCCTTTGGCAACAGGAGGGGAAAGAGGCTTTTTGAGGAGCAGGGTGAGAAAAGGAGAAAAGACAAGATTGTGGGTATAGAAAGTGCAAGAGTATGGAAGAGTGCAGGGAGAAAATAAAGAGAGATGATTACAGGGGGCAAAACTGTAATTAAAGATAATGACAAGGAAAGCAGATGAGAGTTGTACCACATCCTCCCAGTGGTTATGCAGAGGAAAAAGTCCCCTTCTAATGCCAAGCAGGAAAAGTTAAAATGTCATTTTGTGTTGAATTTTTATTGAACAGATTAGAGATGAGCCACTTCCTTTGCAAGGCTGAATTCAAGGGGGAAAAAAAAAAGTACTATTTCATTAAGGTTCCTTTTTAAATCTCTCTTTTTATCTTATATAGGATAATCTTGGGAAAAGGAAGTTAGGAAATTATTTTCTGCTGTATTAAATTGGTGAAGGATGGGAGAAACCAAATCTGCAGCTGCTTGGTAGACCTGAGCCATTAGAGAAGAGAGTCCATGAAGCTATAGGAGAAAAATAGTGGATGGTGTTGTAATTAGGCAAGGTAAGTGAAAAAAAGGGGAAGGCAGGATAGGAAAATGGGTAGTCTTGCCTATAGGAAGAGCTAGTTAAAACCCAAATGCATGGTTTATCTAAAACTTATTAAAATCTATGTGCATGTGTAAAATGCACTAATTGTCAATCTGTTTCCAAAAAACAGTTTAAGTTGCTGAGTTTTCATCTTCTATGCATCTGTGTTGTCAAAACCCAAGAGTTACAAAAAACTGAAAGAGGAAAAGGGAAATCTGTTGGCAGAAATTGCCTTCATTCGACTTTTTTGCCAAAGGGTGATGGCATGAGTAAGCAAAGATGTTCTAAAAGGTACACAGTTCTTGAGGTCATTACTTTTTCAATCAGTTGGAATTTTTAGCACACAAATTGTAGTAAGTATATTTTAATCCATTGCATATCGATTTCATCAATTACACAAAAGCCCTGGTTTAGCTTTTTCACTCACAAAGTACATCTCAAATTCAACGAACAGAAAGAATGTGAAAAAAGCAAATTAAAAGTGTAGACAAAAATAATTAAAATAATCAGTCTTAACATAAAACATCGTGCAGCACAAGAGTGAAATTAATTTATAACCCATTCCCTAAATGAAAGTTTAATAGTTAAACCAAAATTAAACTTCTCTCATTCAGATACCTCACAAAAAATAGATGAAATTGTGACTGAAACACACATGCTCATGATTTGCACTTACTGACCATAGACTGGCGTTTTTCCTGGCAAAATTACTACAACAAGCTGCAGCCCAGTATAAGTGTTCTTGAGGTGTCTGAACATGGGCTCCACACTGTCAGCTCCCTGCGCGTATTTACAGAAGCACGGCTGCCCCTGGATTGGCATTCCTGCATCTCTGGAAATCTTCCTCAGTTGTTCTGTAAAGGACCTAAAGGATGTAGATAAATACATTAGATTCTCAGGTAGCAAAATCCATCTTGATTTTTGTCTTGTTTTTAATGGAACAACCCTGTTAAACTTGCAGAGTTGTGCTGTCCAAAAACCTGGAAATTTACCCCAAGTGCATCTTTAATTGACTGTGCCTCTGTAGTCACTGAAGGAAAGACAGAGGAAGATAAGGAAATACACTCTATAAATAGTATCATTACTAAAAGCTTAGTTTCCAAAGCAAATTCCACCTTACTTGATCCTTCTACAGGAGATACAGCATAGGTTAATTTTTGCAAATACACTGCAATGATGATTTTTTGGATAGCCTGCTGTACCATACCTCCATGTGGTATTACCACTGTAGAAATGGCCAGAGTTTCTTCTTTTTCTTGACAAGGAGAACAACCAACAGAAGTTACCAACAACTGCATGTCAGCAAATTGACCTAACATCAATAACAGTGCACAAGAACTAGGTATCAGAGAAAAGGTGTATCCTGGAGGTGAAGACAAACCTTCTCTCCAAGGATGGTGCAAATATAAATCATCCTTTGGTGGATCTGGATAGAAACAGACACAACCTAATTTTGTCAGAGGCTTTTATCAGTGAAGACTGCTCCAGGCCCCCTGCAAGCAGGGAATGCTGCGTTGCAGCCTGCGTCCTTCTCCTGGTTCTTGTTGACATGGTAGCATGTGGCTATCTTTGCTTTTGAAGGGACACCAAGAAGATGCTGTGCCTGTTGCAAGCAAGAATCAAAAGCACTTCAGAGTAGGAGTCTAGGGCTCTATAAAGTATAACCAGTCTGGAAAGCATCTTCAAAGCCATGGCTTCTCCAGGCTAGATGCCTGCAGCCAGTGGTGCAGGAGTAGTCTCTTAAATCCCATCCCCAAAAAATAAAGGCAAGATGAGCAAGTAGTGAGGTGTCGTGGTGCAGACCTGTAGAGTGGAGGACTTGGTGCTGAGGGACTGACATCCACACTATGTGTGTTTCTGGGATTTTTCATCAGAGTGGCTGTAGTCTGGTGCAGTGGGCTGAATGCTTGTTAGTGGCTGAAGCACATCCTCTAGTCCAGTTTCATCCGAAAAAAACAAAATCCGCATTGTACACTCAAGACTGCTCCTTGATGCAGAATATGGTATTGCAATTGGTGACCATCAGGAACATCACTTCAAATACTTCAAACTAAAACACTAGTGCACACGCACCCCAAGATGTCCTTTAGCACTTGGTTTAATGACCAGCATAGTAAATGTATGATCCCAGGTAGCAATGATTAACTGATATCAACACTGATGAGGCCCCTTTTATTGTTTTGGAGTGGATGCCCCCATATGTGTCTAAAAAGTTCCCTGTCTTCACATGTTGCCAGATAATACAGCCTTACCCAGCAAGAGGGTGTGAAGATTTAGTTTCTTCCAAACCCATTGTTAACTTTCATGAATCATAACAGCCTGTGAGCTTGAGCCCTGCAGCTTGTGGCTTCTTGCAGAAAACAGGCACATTAAGCATTTTCCCTGGCAAAACAGGCACTCGCCACTATAAGCAGAAAGAAGCAGTGGCAGAACATGGCAGTCTAAAATGGCACAGGTTTTGAGCCTTTAGAAGTCCATCTGTAAGTATGGTGTCTAAGAGGAAAAATTAAACAAGACGATTCTGAAGACTTTTACAGATTTTGAAAGTGTTTAACTGACAGAACTACAGCAGTCAAGTTCTAACTTGCTCAACAAGGTGTAACAAGAGGCAACAAGATGCAACTGGATGCAGCCATATTCCTAGTATGCAGGAATGTCCCTTCACAGTGAGGACAAACTCCATCAAATAATTTTGTTTTGACTCATTATGTTGAGGACTTCTGCCTATCTCTCAAAACTGTCTAACATCTCCTACACAGCATTTCCACCAGAAGCAAAAGCATGGAAGGGAAAATTCTCTGGTAGCTTAGTTTCTGCCACGTACCTGGAGAGAACAAGTCCCTAGCCTTACACAATGGAACGAAAAGGAAAACATAAGATTCCCACTGTTTGCTCACCACTTGTTAGGGATAAATTCCCAAGCTACTTGGCAAATCATCTGAAGGAACACTGTTATGGCAATACTGTTGTTACGAACAATCACTGTCTTGCCTTCACCTTACAAAGAGCAGCTGAGTCACCTGCTAGGGCAGCTGAAGAGCTGCACTTGCCCATGCACGAAGGAAAGGCAACTGAGTGCAAAAGGAGGAATTAGATAATCAATCTACACAGACATGCAGGCTTTGCCTGCTCTAAGAATGGTAGATGTCACTTAACACTAGTCTTTCAAGAATCACGTTCCATCCAAAGACAGAGAAACAAAATTTGAAAGTTGCACTCAAATGCCCAAAAAGTCAACACAACTAGTCCTACTCAACTTGCAAATACAGTATACTTGCACATTATGGTAACTCTGGAGAATAGAAAGTTTTAGACAAAAGTTGGATCACTTTTTAAAATTTTCTTTTTAAGTTCTGCATGAATAAATCTGTTCCATATAACCAGGAAAAGAATCTAAACCAACATACCTGTTAGTTTTCATTCTTGACAAATACTTAGTGATAAACTCCTGTCATTACATCATTTTGGTTCTTAAACTCTGTGCTAAGGCCTCACTGCTCAGAAACCATGCAGTATAAATGCCTTATAGCATAAATTGCTTTTGGCAAGTCTGATTTGGAGGCACTGAAATCGTAATGGTGTCATTCAAAACACAAAGAGACCTTCAAAAGCACTGTTAAAGATGTATTGCCATATGCTGAACAGTCTAACAAAATATATAACCTAAATAAGTGAAATTATTATATTCCATACATAAATAATAAAATCACTATCCTGTGAAGCACACTTACTTAAGATGAACTTCAGTGCATTGGCGCTGGGGAGCAAAGCATGCAATTGCCCAAACCTTTATTTCAATTCCAGTGTGAAACTGTTTATTCCTCATGTCCCAGACTCCTTGAACTGGTGTAGCAATTGCTTTATTCTGGAAGCGGAAGGAAAAAATATAAAACCAAAACAGTAATACAAAAATCGATTCATGCTAACAAAAACCAGTTATGCTTCTACTTCCCTCCAACTAGCAGGCTATTTATATTTTCAGGTCTTTCTCTCTACTTCTCAAACTTCTACCCTGTCTTATAAAGATCATTCTATCACTGTAGCAAGACAGCTTGCTAGCTAGGTAAGAAATGAAGTTCATAATAATAAAGCTTATATTCTTCATTTTTATTGTTTGTGGTTTCCTTTAGTTATATAAATCAGCAGCAGATAGAAATTACGTATGGATAGTAAGTCAGATTCATGCTTGTATGTAACATTAACAAGAACACACAGTTCTGCAGTGACTTTATGACCACTAAGTGACCTTTCCAAGAGCAACTTAATTTCAGTATTACCAGGATTTTACACATCACCAAGTAGAAGCAAATACTGGTTTGATGTCACTTGCACAACTCTAGAAAAAATGTGAACAAGCTCACAAAAGATGATCAGTTACTCAACTTTGACCTGCGCAGCACTTTTTTTCTCCCATCATGCAGACATTACTGTGATTGATTATCTAGAGGACAAGGGATATAATGAGATGACTAAAGTAACTCTGGTGAGGTTAATTACCTTAATTAGTATTAGTATCCCATAGATGTTTTAGACAAGTTACCACGATGATAGCCTTCTCATTTAGCAGCAACAGCCAAAATTTATGTGAATTTTTCAGGACACAGACACAAATCTGATAATTGATTTTGCAGAGGTGTGTCTGCTGAAGGCAGTACCTCCCCCACTCGGTCTCTCCATTATTCATCTGCCATTAAGTTCCCCAGGTGCCACAATAGTGCATGAGAGCACTCTCCCTAACCAGGATCAGGCAAAGACAGATAAGTTATCTTAATCTGTCAGTGAAGGAAGGTTTGAGCTAATTTTCCCGGTTTTGTCAGAAGAGCTTTAGAAGATGCCAGATCCTCTCCCACTGCGGGTTTATGGAGGTAACAGTGACTTGTGCATAGGGACAGAACTATCTTCCGCTGGCAACACATGATCTAGAAGAGGTTCATCAGAAGCCTCCACAAATTATCTCAGCTATCAAATCTTTCCTCTTGCATAAACCCAAGACACATTATATAATTGATAGAAAATCCTGTTTCTCAAGCTTTATTTGAAAGACACCACAGTAGGAAGATTATGTCAGCAAGGCCATCTGAAAAGCCACTGGAAAGAAAAATCCTGTGAGTAAATACTCCAACAGGAAGAGACGGCTCTAGAGAAAAACATGTTGGTAGAGATACTACCTTGAGATAGTTGTCCTAAACAGAGCTACTCCACCCAGAACACTCAAAACCAACCAGAAGTTCAGGAAGACTTTGGAGTTAAGGAAGGAAAACAAACAGAAATAATTTAAGTTGTCTCTGTTCTTCTCAATACACACTGATTTGAACCAGTATTTGCAGGTTTCTTCTTGCAACACACACATACACACAATAAAACAGTGTGTGAAGAAAAACTACACAGTTTTCTCTGAAGTTCACAAAAACATGTTTTTAACCTATATTTACTTTCAGAAATAAAGAAGCAATTGAGAGAGATCCAAAATGGCCATTACATTTAAGGACTTTCAAAACCTAGATTTAAGTTCGAAACATTACATCTGTGATGACTTTATCCCACTACATCCCACACAATTAATTTAAAACAACTATATTAAATAAATTATCACAGCTGGTAATGGAAGCTATCACAGATGCTACAGTATCTGTTCAACATACCCTGCCCCCGTAGAGGATTGAAGGAGGCTGTAGGACTCTACCAGTCACATCTGTCATTTCATCTTTGACCATTATTCCAAATTCACGAACGTAAGGGTCAGTATTAAAACTTGCACTCCGCATCTGAAATTAAAAAGAATTCGTATTTCTTGCAGGAAAAAAAAAAAGTTATTTTCACAAGATAAACTGTATTTGGACACATAACCTTTATATATGGGTGATGCCACGCATCCAGAGACTCTCTTAATTCCACTTGGATACATGGATGCCTCAAAATTTGAAATAAAGCACCAAAAAGCCACTTGAAAACCTTTTGTGATAATGTATTTCTCTCTGATTAAAGGAGAAATGCTTATAAAAATAAGCTCATAACCTGTGTGTAGTGCACAAACTATTCAGTATCTGTTAATGGCAAAAGAAAAATGAAGTCCATTACTACACTTCACTCATCTTTGACAGAACACTCACCAATTTGCTAATCTCTTCTTGACGGTCAGGTGCTGATCTGGCAGTTGCTCGAATCATAGTGGAAGTTTGATTGTCAGTGAGTTTCTTTATGCATCTTTGTCCTGCCACTATGTTGCACACCTGAAATAGCCCCGCACAAAGGAAGTTAAAAAACTTTTTTTAACTGTTTTCTGGGGTTGGTTTTGGTTTTTTTTTTTTTCATTGCTGCACTACACAACTTCTCAAGTTGGCTACTCAAGAAACAGTTTGTCAACATTTCAGCCTTTTTTCCTCTGACCCCCTTCCCCCCTATTCCCAGAATACAGTATTATGTAGAAGTGTACTTGCCTCAAGAGGAAGGTATGTGTGCTTCTGCTCCTGCCCAACTTGTAAACATGGAAGGTGAGGATAGCGTAAAACTAATTTGTGCCTGTCCTTAAAATACTGAGCTACAGTGCATTCAACTGTTTGTCCATTCTCCTGCTGAAGTGGGAATCTATTGGAAATGGAATATGAAAAGAAGCCATTACTTTATGTAGATACTTTCCCACACTTGCTCAATACAATTCTTGGCACGACTTAAACTTACTGGAGATTAAACCCATCTTGCTGAAATGATGCAAGTGTGCTTCTATAATTAAGATTCCATCATTTCCACTACCGTGCGTCTTCTAATAGTACCACAGAAGGCTATTTCTTAAACGTTCTTGATACCTGAAGCTATAAATTAAGTTTCTAATCCACTTAGAAATAAAGTTTTTGTCTTAGAAACAAAGACTAATGTTTTCTGCTTATTTAGGATACTTGCAGTACTACATTTTATGATATGCCACGTGCAGAAAATAGTACCCCTACTCTGAGAGTCACAAAACCAATTATTGCTTCAGAAATGCATTTTTCTCTTTCTGTACATTACAAATATATTTCCATACATGCACACACATTTGCATATGCTTACTTCAAGGTGGCACAAATACTATGCTTGCACTCCTGTAATACATCACTGAAAGGGCACAAAACAAACCCCAAGTAATTAAATAACCAGATTTACATATTGACCAGCTACCTTTTTGTAAAATGCTGGTATCGGTTTTGTTCCTTATACTACTTTCTTAGAAATGGGAATAAATACCTCCATATTCAAGTTATCTGCAAATCTCTGGTTAGTGATTAAAAAGAAACATTTTTTCCAGAAGAAAAATAGATTGCTAGCAAGCAAGATGAGAAAGCTAATCCCAACTGGCACTACACTTCTACTCAACAGTTCTAGGAAACATTATTCTACCAATAAGTCATCCTGTTCTTCCAGTGTTGAAGAAATCTGTAAACTAAAAAAACAGAAAAACCCAAACCAACAAACCAACCCATCACAGATTTAAAACAAAGAGATTGGTTCAAATGCCATGACATTCATTATAGAATAAAAATAGCGAAATCAGAAAAATACTTTGAGGTGTATTTTAAATGTATTGACCAAAGGCAGCATAATTTTTCAAGACAAGCCTTCTTGTGTCAGTCAGGCAGGCGAGATACTTTTCCAGCCTGAGAGTGAACATATGCTTAAAGAAGAAGAAAAATACTTTACGTTTGGTGACTTGCTGGTCGTCTGGTGACATTGCACACTCTGTACTTTCTTTTCATTTGTCCACAGTGTGTTATCTCCACCTTTAGACCTAAAAATTGGAAAACACATATAACTTTTTATTGCAAATTAAAGTGTCAGTGCCCTAAATAGCTACGCAAGACCACTTAAACTGTGCAGTAAAGCTATTCACTATTTAGAATGGTCTCCAAGCACCCATACAGAACTCAAAAAACCCAATTTATAGTCTTAAAGTTCAAAATCCCTGAGCTTCAGGCAAAACTCAACAAAGAATTTTAGAGACAAGACAAAACCCCAAAGCCCTAAGAGTTTGCAGATGAAGCTGAATGTATTCAGTGAATTCCAATTCTATACCTCTAAGGAAGTCCAGGATGGCAGAAGGACAAAAAGGGCATGCAACCTTCTCAAAACAAAAGCTTGTTTATTCCTATGTCTAAACATACAGTGTCTCTGAGACCTCCAACTCTTGCAACCAACCCTGAACTGATGAATTAGGGAGGGGGGGGAATACCCACACAGACTCTAGGAGCCCATAGGAATGAGGCCACAGAGCTTTATTCTTTGTGAAGACAAACATCTGTTGCAAATCCCACTGGCACAAAAGCTGAGCCCACCTGAAAGTCAGTAACTTCTGCAAGAATAAATTATCCACCCAAAACCAGCACAACACAGCTACCTGTAAAGAAGTGTTTCTAATTCACCACTACCCACAAATACAAGCTTGAATGCAGCATTTTCATTTATATTACTTTCATCCTCAGGCAGAAACAAATGTATGTGAACCACTAGAGACAAGAAAGTGAATGTGTGAGAATAGCAAAGAGTGGGCTGTAGACAGGAATACCTCATGTATCTACACATGTATATAGCCCAGGCTGCTGCTGAATAACAGTGCATATTTCCTCTATCCGTGAAAGGCAATAATAACTTGCCAACAACGTACTAATCTTTCCACATAATTTTTTAGGGCTCAAAATGCCATCTATTATGAAACCTTCAATAAATATCAAGTTTTCATGATACCTTTGAAATCTGTATCACAGTATTTTCATTAAAAGATAAACTGTTACCTCAATTTACAGCTAGCTTTGCTGCAAATCTGAGATGACTTCTATCTGAAGAATGAAAATCCTCATGAGAAAAAAAAAAAATATAATACCAGCTGGCAATTCAGTGCCTGATTATTTTTTCAAAACGTTTACAACCAGTACAAACTCATTATTTATTTACACTTTTCTTGCTAACTTCTAGTTGGGCAAAGATGATTTTGTGGACATTTTGTGGAAACAAGGAAGTTGCATGATAGATTTAGGGAGATGCTTATTCTTCTTTAACTTGTTTTCTTTCTATCAAGCGTATCATGAAGGAAGGACCTCCATTTTCCAGAAGAAACCTTCAGTGATTCAAGATTTCTTCCCCCTACTCTTTGATTCAGTCCTTACATATTAGAAAAAAATGTAAATTACTTCCAGGAGAGTATATACCTAAGTATGCAAAAAACACATTGCTAAATTATTAGTAAAATATGGAATATGAAAATCTTGACATCAATAATGGGAAAAATTTAAGATCGAGTAATTTTTTTTTAAGAAACAACAACATTAATTCCAGTCTTTGTAAACATTTTGATATCATCAGATTAGGAACTGGAGTATCTTTGTCACAAAACTGTGACTGGCACTACCGATATGTTTCAGAAGAGAAAAATATTGAATGGTTGTATTTCTGTTAACTCATATTTACTCTAGAGATGGGGGTACTTCAAGAAGAGTAAAGCACTAGAGTAAATGCAACTTCTAAATACAATAAAGCAATATTCATTTAGGAATATAAATTGTTTTAAGGAGACTGACAAAATAAGGGATGCTGCTCTCCATGATGTAAAACAGAGATCTCAGTAGTACCTCTGCACTGAGGTGCTCTTGGATGCCAACACGCACCAGTAACTTTGACATGACACTTGATCAAGTGGTGGTGAGGCACAAAAAGCGAAGGTATATCAAGAGAACCTACACTTAAATGAAGAGAAGCTTGCACAAGTCACAAGCCAGTAATTCTCTCACTAAAATAAATTATCATCCATCTTCTAGAAAGCTTTAGTTCAGCCCATCACTTAGAGTAAAACATATCATCATCATAGTTTCAAAGCACTTTCATTAAGGGGAAAACTAATTAAACTACCCTATATTGCCACAGGCAAAATGCACACACATATATATAGTTACTACAGATTCTTGAATATGTGATAGTTTACTCATGTGCATACCTGAGCCCTAAATGTGGCTGGTCCAAAAAAGAAGCTCACTTAAGTTTCTGTACTAGTGATTCATCAAATCTGAAGCCACATATTTATCTGAACTGACCCAACTTTGCTTACATTCACAAAGTGACTCTGTGAAGCTACAGAGATGAACCAATGAGGTAAGAAAAAAGGACAAGTTGACTTGTATGAGTTTCACTGAGGGCAAATGCCGGGGGCTGCCCTTGGGCCACAACAACCCCCAGCAGGGCTACAGGCTTGGGGAGGAGTGGCTGGAGAGCTGCCGGTCAGAGAGGGACCTGGGGGGTGATTGACAGCCGGCTGAACAGGAGTCAGCAGTGTGCCCAGGGGGCCGAGAAGGCCAATGGCATCCTGGCTTGTGTCAGCAATAGCGTGGCCAGCAGGGACAGGGAAGGGATCTGAGCCCTGTACTCGGCACTGGTGAGGCTGCACCTCGATTCCTGGGTTCAGTTTTGGGCCCCTCACCCCAAAAAGACCATTGAGTGACTTGAGCGTGTCCAGAGAAGGGCAACGGAGCTGGGGCAGGGTCTGGAGCACAGGTCTGCTGGGGAGCAGCTGAGGGAACTGGGGGGTTTAGTCTGGAGAGGAGGAGGCTGAGGGGAGACCTCCTGGCCCTCTGCAACTCCCTGCCAGGAGGGTGCAGAGAGGGGGGATGAGTCTCTGGAGCCAAGGACCCAGCACCAGGCCAAGAGAGAATGGCCTCAAGCTGCGCCAGGGTAGGGTCAGGCTGGCTCTGAGGAAGGATTTCTGTGCAGAAGGGGCTGTTGGGCGTTGGAATGGGCTGCCCAGGGCAGGGGTGGAGTCCCCGGGATCCCTGGAGGGGTTGAAGAGTCGGGCTGAGCCAGCGCTGATGGATCTGGGGGAGTGGGGAATGGACAGGGTGAGGTTCATGCTTGGACTGGAGGAGCTTCAAGGTCTTTTCCAACCTTGATGATTCTGTGATTCTGTGACTCAAACATATCATTGATCAGTAGACTTCTTAAAGTCTTGAAATACATGTAAGGAATAAAAAGATTCTTGCTTCTTAGTTTTGCTCAAAAAGCGTATGTGCATATTTCATTGTGACAATCTATCCCCAACAAGGCAACTGCTATAGAAAATATTTTGAACGTGTAATGGTAACACACCATTATGCAGAATAAAGAAGTTTTATGCAATTATTACCTTTTATTTCTTTGGTAAACTTTACCCTTTGGGAATCTGTCAGAGGTTTTTGTTGTTCTTCAATACTTTTGAAGTCCAAAACTTCACATACAAACTCAATAACTGGCTGTGCTTTGTAAAATGCGGTTGCAGATACTGCAGACAAAAACATTAATGTTGTATTACAATACTGAGGAAATCCAACAAATGGAAGTAACTTTTTGGCTTCCCATTGGAACAGATTTCTATAGGACCTACCATCAATATTTAACATCATTTTCCACAGTGAAGGTCTGACTGATTGATGGAAGCCAAACCAAACTTCTCTGCCACCACCCAATGGATTTGAGCACCCTTCTGATGCTGTAAAAAAAGATCGCCCCACAGGAGTATATCTGCAATAGAGAAAATAAATTCAGATCATAAACTAAAGCAAAGAAAAAAAAAAGGCAATAAAGCCATAACTAATGCAAATTCCTTCCAGAAGCACAGAAATGTCAGTGTTTCAAATTACCAATAATCTGAGATTCCTGTCATGACTCAGGTTACACCTCTCAAAATCCAGGTAGTTACAGTAAGAAATTGGTTACTACTCCCATTTGTTTAAACTTATTTTCAGTATACTCCTTAATATACCTACTAATTCAAACAAAAAGCATTAATAACTTTTTTTAATACTCTCTTAAAAATTCAGATATGCTTCAGTAAAAAATATAACTAAACATCTCTGCTATTAAAACAACAATGTAATACAATCTTCCCTTACTTGTACATAGCTTCCTCTGAAATCCATGGAAACTTTGCATGGGTAAACAACTGATCTAACAAATATTTTTGATGCATCTTTCATCTTGGTAATTCAGTACTGCACACTTAATATCAAAGTAATCAAAACCAGTGCCAATATGTTTCTCTGAACAAAGATGTGTGACTAACTAGTCTGGACTGTTTTGTATGTTGCAAAACCTGACTGAAGAGATTTTTATTTTTTTATCCTTAATGGGAGGATAAAGTCAATGTAATAAAAGTCTGTTTAAAGATATTTACATAAATTTAACTCATTTTCCCTATTTAGCTAATCAAAACGGGAAAACTCAGCCTTACTAAGCTTTGTTCTTTACTTTCCAATTGAATGGAATCTGGCGGTCTTAAGTGACTTGTTTCATGGCAGCATAATTAAACCCAGTATCTCTTGGGTTTGACTGCAAATGCTGTAGATCCCACATGCTTGGAAAAAAAACAAATCATTTTCAAGTTTTTCTTTTCTATAAAAATAGCTACACTGGGCGACACTGACATACCCATAGCACTGTATCCTTTATACAAAATTGGCAATAAATATCTGTCCAAGGACACATAGGAAGAGGGTAACAAGTTTTAAAACCACCCTTACACATCTACCAATCTCCAAGTACTTTCCACTCGAGGAAGGTTTCCTTCTCTGAGGCCTACAGAGAAACAGGGTACGAGTGAGATGGCACGGCACCCCTGACCCGAGAGCACACAAACGTGGAGCAAGTCTGAAGACCAGAAGGAAAAGAGATCTGTGTCCAGGCTGGAGGCTACCAATTCCAGCAGATGAGCAGAAAAGCACCATATTGCCTCTTGCCTGAGCATGCCACCTGCAATTTTGGTTGATCTATGAAAGCACATCCTACCCAAAAAGCCACTGAAGTGATTCAAATAACAATACAACCTCCTAAACAACGTCAAGGTCTTCCCCTCACCTCATGGAAGGCAAGTGCCTCATCACTACATCCAGTGCCTGGATGGTTTCAAACGGGACACTTGGCAGCCGACCAGAAAGAGCATCATGTAAAGCCTGCAAACTCACACAGGACATCCACTTTATAGCCACCTTAAATATTCTGTCCTTTCCTTCTCCTGGCAGCGTGACCTCCAGCTCCACCTGCAACAATGCCAAACAACAAACCAAGATGATTCTTTCCATTTAAAGGGGAAAATGGAAGGGGCTTGGAAGGGATGATGGATTCCTCTGAACAGCGCTATAAAGCATGGGAAGAGACAAAAATCAATGATGAAGAAACAAAACACATTAGGTACAGCCTCTTTTTACAGCTAGATCTTTCCAAAGATGTATTTCAGAAAGCTGGCATGCTTCCCAATGGGCATCTATCTCCCTCTTGGAGGCAACATTATCATTTGGAAGTGCTTGCGTATCCACTGAGAGGTCTCTGTGAAGATCCAATTACCTGATTTCAGATACCTAACACATACTAATGCATCACTGCTCATGTCAGCTCCTGCATGCCTAAAATAAAACATGGTCTGTCACTACCTGCCAAGACTTATGAATTTCTGGTATCCATTTGCTAGAGCACCAGAGTGCTATTACTGTAGACATAGTTCAAACAAGAGAAAATAAAATCCACAAGGAGGTTTCAAAGAGAAAAAAAAAACAAACAGAACAACATACATCATGCCCCTGCCCCCTACCAATGAAACAAAACCCCCCACAAAACCCACCAATGAGAAACCCTTATTTTAAAACACTGAAGAAAGAATAAATGATGACCCCTAAGCACTAGTGATGCTATCAGGCAGGAAACGGGCACTCCTTTGACATGTTATGCCCTACTTTGAATTTTTTGTCTAAAAATCACTGGCAAACTACATTACAGTAAATTATTTTAGCCAATTACTTGTAATTACTTGTAATGCTGATTTCTTCTCTTTATTAAAACAAAGAAAGCCTGAGCACTGAAGTTCTTAAACAGACTAAAATTAAGGCTTGTCTGAAATGATTAGCAGTTCTGGGAGTGACGACAAGAAATAACAAGATCAGAGTATCCTTTGTGCTGGATATAAACAAAAACATTGCATCTTCCTGTCCTAGGGAACTTACAATTTAAATATAAAAGACATCCACTTAACAGACTAACTGTAATTAGTGGGTTAGCAAAAATAATACATGGGTAATGGTGAGCTAACCTATGCAATCATCTGGTCTTCTGCGACAGTTAAGATTCTTCAGTCAAAAAAAAGGAAGAAAAGATAAAACACAAATAATAAGCCTTCCTGTATGTAACAGGAATGTATGTAAGTTGACAGTTTATAGCAGGCAGTCACAATTAATATTGCAGCCACATCTCTCCCCTAGTATAAACATCATTCACCAGGAGACTTGAGTAGAGGAAGGAGCTGTAGGGCTGTGGGAGAGCAATGGCAATGGGAGTCTGTAACTGCAGGGCCACTGGTCTGAATTTGGCCCAGAATGTTAACTGCTGAACAGCTGTGCAAATTATGGTACAGGTTTTCAGCTGACACAGGTTGGAACCTTTCAGTGAAGGCCTTTTTTCCACCACGCCATCCGAAGGTCTTCAACATTTAGAGCAGATGGAAGACATCTGTCACACCTGAACTTCATTTTCCTTCAAACTTTTCTCCTCCTTCAAGTTTCATAATTTCTATTATTCCTGATATTGTTAATATGCAACTAATCTGATTAGCAACAACTTTGGTACCCTTAATCTAAAACAAATATTTCATGTTACTTTTTCCCCTCCTGGTTTCAATTTACAAAGCTCCTTCGCTGTGATGGAACAGCAGATGAAGAAGAACAGGACTAGCTGTGTTGCAGTATCAATGTCCATGGTGGAAATAAAAGACCCATGACTGAAGAATTACTATTCCAGTTGCTAGACTGCAAATACCAGTTAAGTTTAGCCTAGCTGTGACACACTGCTGAACTTGGCCCAAATCTTTTTTGCTGCTGGGACTAGCCCTACTTCAAAACAGTTGAATTAAGAGTCACTGCTCAAATAAGTAAGATTTAAATTCAACTTTCCAGGTTTTCTTCCTTTAGTATCTCACCTGAATTACATGTCACTGAAGAGGTTATGCTAAAAGAAAAATAAAAATCAGAAAAATATATTATGACCAAAAAAATGTGTCATTAAACCACATGGCCACATATACTTTTAGGCACTGCTAATCAGAATTTAAGTATCTCAGTAATATTTTATTTATTCCACTCTATATTTTTAAGGGCAAATGAACACACTCATGTTTGACAGAGTAAGCAAAACACAAAAAATTTCAAGACAAGGTAGTTTTTAATGGGAATTTTACCGTGTACTTTACTATTATGAATAAAAAACTATAAAGCCAAATTTAATGTTTGATTTTCTACAGTTTTACCAGGTGTAATCTATCCCCAAATAAAAAAAATTACTAACCTACTACCTACTAGACCCATTGCTAGATTGCAACACAGTCAACAATTTTGTGGCTAAAGGAAAGGAATGTTACTGCAGGGATGTGAAAAATCATTAAGCCTGTAGAAAAATTTGAAAGCTGTCCTTAAAAAGAATAGATCTTGTAGCTGATGTAGTCTGACTCATACAAATCAGCCTATCACTGTTTAAAAATAATAAAAATTAAACGTGACCATGTGTTTATGGGGAATTCTTAATGCTCCTTCTACTCTATAAATACATGCAACGCTGATTATTTTATCATCTTTAGAACACACAATGTACCTTTTCTCTATGAGCTTTTCCTTCCCAGGGATTCAGAGGAAAACATGCACAGTTTCCAGTCAAATATTTGGGTGCCTACCTCCCATGGACTAGTTTGGAAATCTCAAGCTATGGATGTAAGAAAGAGGTCTGCTTCTGCCATGTACAGTGTCAGCAGCAGTACTTCAAACAGAGAAAGTGAAGAGAAGGAAGGTTGTGGCCATAGACTGTTTTTAGCCAGTAAACTGTAATTACTGTTTTTCTAATTAAAGACTGCTTAAGAAGTATGTTATAATATATCATTTGTTCTTGAATCTTGCTAGGTGAGAAAACCTTTAAGTTTGGTTAAAATGTAATTCTAGCTCTTTATCACAGAAGAGTATTTTAGGGAAATACACAAGTAACAGCAGTTGAGTACAAAGCCACAATTAGAGGTGACCTGGACTTGCTGTTAGAACCCACGAGGAAAGACAAGACTATTAATATCTTCATACCTTGACAGTGTCCTGTACACTTCTTTCTTCTCAATGTGTACAAGTAAAAACTAAGAAAATATTGTTAATATTTACACATTTCATATTTGTTCTGAAAGGTCTAAAGAAATGAAGGAATTGGGGAGTGAAAATAAAGTACAGTAAGGAAGGTATGAAAACAGGTATGATCACCATGAGAGCCTAGCAGAAAAGTATTTATATAATAGAAGAAATTATAAAAGAAGCAGGGTTGTCAGCAAGGACGAAAGAAGCCAACCCTAGAACAACCACTACTGACAAGAGATGAGGACAGAGTACATTAGTTAACTTAAAGAGCAAAAGGAAGGAAAGAAGTGTTGGCAATTTGGTCTCAGCCTTCTGTTCAGCATCAGTTCTTCCACTACTGATGCACACTGCAAGGAAATCAAGGTTGTCCTCCACTTTATTAAAGATCATCTATTAATCATTCTATGTTCATATACCCTTTCAATATGATCCTAAATGTAATGAGATGTGCAGCAAACTTGCTACATTTATTATGTACAGAACATCCAAAAAAACCCTCCAAAGAAAGCTAATTAGTTATGCTGGAAGAAAAGTCCTAATACCTACAAGCTTTACACTAGTTTAAACCATGCTTAAACCATTTTAGCACCATGTAAAAATCTCCCATTAGACTAAATTTCCCCACGTCAGATTTAAATCAGCTGAAGATTTATCTCTATTAGCTCTCTCCTCCAGGGTAATAATATTAATATATGTATGGCAGAACAAACAAAGTCCTATATCCCATGAGAAATAGGGAAAAAATATGACTTCATTAAAAGAGAGCCTAAGTCTGAGCCACAGATTAAGCTATCTGAACCACCTTGTGCTAACCTCCACTAAAAACACTCTCCTAACTGACCACCTTTTGCAAATGATCATCGCTCTGGTTAGATAATTCTGTCCCAACCAAAGTGGTTACAAAATAATTAAAGTCAGCTTTTTCCCAGGTGTAGGTTACAATGTTCATTTGCACAGACACAAAAGAATTGAGGCATCAAAAGCATTTCCTGCTGACACACTGTCACTAGATTCCATTTTTCCCATGTATGATTTAGTATACATGGGCTTTAAAATCCAACTCAGGCGTGCCCAGAGAAGGGCAACGGAGCTGGGGCAGGGTCTGGAGCACAGGTCTGCTGGGGAGCGGCTGGGGGAACTGGGGGGGTTCAGTCTGGAGAAGAGGAGGCTGAGGGGAGACCTCCTGGCCCTCTGCAACTCCCTGCCAGGAGGGTGCAGAGAGAGAGGATGAGTCTCTGGAGCCAAGGAACAAGCGATAGGACAAGAGGGAATGGCCTCAAGCTGCCCAGGGCAGGGTCAGGCTGGCTCTGAGGAAGGATTTCTGTGCAGAAGGGGCTGTTGGGTGTTGGAATGGGCTGCCCAGGGCAGGGGGGAGTCCCCGGGATCCCTGGAGGGGTTGAAGAGTCGGGCTGAGCCAGCGCTGAGGGATCTGGGGGAGTTGGGAACAGTCAGGGTGAGGTTAATGGTTGAACTGGAGGATCTTCCAGGGCTTTTCCAACCTACACGATTCTGTGAAGAGTCGAGTCCTATTCAGTCAGCAGGCATGCAGACACAGAAGGAACAGGAGGGGGCCAGTTCATCTAGCTCCAAATCAGAGTAGGGCCAACTTGCATCTCACAAAAAGTCTCATTAGCTCTGAGGATTAATCTGATCCCAGTTTGTTTATTCTCCACAGAGAAACCATTTTTCATTTACCTTTACTTATTAAATGCAGAACTTCATACTTGTCATAAATATATTGTCAGTCATGCATAACTTGGAAAGTATTATAAGGTAATTCTGTGTGCATCCAGAGGACTTGTTTAAACCCTTAAACTCATCAAGTATCATTCCACCTTTGGCAAATACTTTGCAATCTTATGTGTCAAATCTGTAGGAATTGGAATACTATATGTGAAAGAAAAAAAAAAAAATCTCTAATACTTTTAATGATTTATTTTCAGTTTTCCCAGATGTTACCTTATTGGTTACTGAAAAATACCTAAGACTGGAATAGAGACTGACCTTCACTGCATGACATTCACTTAAATACATTTGAGGGAAATAAAAATTACACATATGAGATCAAGAGCTTGATTCAGGTAGAATCATTAACTTTGTCAAGCACAGCACAGACATACAATATGAGACAGCAAAGGACAGCATGACACTCTTTTACAGCACACTGCTACTGAACTTCAGAAGACCTGAGTTCTGTTCCCAGTTTTATCACATAAGCAAGTTTCTACATTTCTCTGTATTTCCCTTTGCCCCTTACGGTTTACTTCTGTCCACTTAGGTTGTAATCAACTTCTACGGGATAGGACAGTCTTCCCCTGTAGCTGTGCATGCCTCACCTTGCACCCATAGCAGAAGGGTAAAATGGCCTCTGGGAACTACTCTAGTACAAACAACAAGAATGACTGTATCCTCAAGTGTTCATCTTAATGAAAAAAGCCACAGAAAATTCAATCTGATAGTAGACCACGGATACATACGCGAAACTATTTTATACGGTTTGTGTGTTAGCATGTTCCAACACAGTCCCTTCTACTTCACCAGTCAATGGGCACAGACGTGGGTACACTTTGCAGCTACAACCAGAGTGACCAAAGAGGTTCACCGCCCCACATACAAAGTGGGCAAACAGAACACACAAATCCTCTTCGACTGCCCCAGGGCTAAGCTAGCAGGTCTTAACCTGTGCAGTCTGAATTAATTTGGTTCTCACATCGTAAAGGGTTAGGGAAGAGGTTCCATACAGGCAATGGAAGGATGGAGGAGTTTCTTCCAGCTAGTGGATAGTGAGAACCAGCTTCTAGGGGGCTTTGATGAGATTAACAAGCTGACACAACAACTTGCTGTTGCCCAAAGGGGTGCTTCTGCTCCCCTCTCCCAAACTCAACCCTGCTTTAACCTTCTCCCTAGCACCGGTAAGACCTTGTCCACTATCTTGAGCGGTTGATCCAGCTCACCAAACCAGCAGAAACCACACGAGTGGGGAGAAAAGAGAGGGAGGAAAGAAAGGATATGGAAAGGGGAGTGACCGTTTTCCTGACAACAAGCTCACACTTCAGTCTTGGCAAACCACACCCTGAGCAAAGTGGCAACAGCAGGAGACATCTATTCGAGAAATATAAAATCAGTTTCTATCAGTTATTAGAAAGGCTCTGCAAATATGACATTAAAATCTCCAATCAGGAACTTTTCTATTTAAAACTTACTTTATCTCTCCCAATGGGAAGTGGCATAGCTGTATAAAGGTTTTTTCTTCCATCAAACACTGGCTTGCGATCCCCAAAAATCTGGGTTTTAAAGTGCTGAACCATATGCTCCACTATTTCTCTGAAAATACAAAAGATTTATGTTAATTCAACTTTTTACCTTTAATGTTAAGTAGCAGATGAACACTATTATTTATGAAGACATTAGGTAAGTGAAAGGGTTGTCCAGTGCTGGGTATTAAAGGCAAGATTTGTTTGACTGATACGAATTAAAGCAACCTTTTCACAGACTAAACTATTTTCTTAAAGCAGCTATTTTTAGCTTTTTCAGATTCCTCTTTTCTGTGATCGACTGAAAGTGTAAAGTGAAAGCTCGTGCTCTCTCAAGCTCAAAAAGAGAAATGCTTGGTATTCTCCTGGGGCTTCTGCTCTCCTGTCCTACAGCCCTTTCTGCAGAGGACCACGGACCAAAAGCTCAGCAGCCTGAGAAGCTTTCAAGAAAAATCACTAGCCAAGCTTAGAGCTGTATTGTAAGGACAATAGTTCTATGATGACAGTGATAACGCAAACTTTTTGCATCACGCTGAGAATGATTTAAATGCCATTTTTTCATATATGCAACACAACTGGCATCCATCCAACAAAACTGGATATGCGCATTCCCAGAGACCCATGTGTATTAAAAATACAGATTTGTTTAAGCATAGCTGGAATTAGGTTACACGTTTGTATGAATAACGTAACCACTCACAAAGTTCTTGTCAAACCACAGTGTTTACACACTGGTCATGCAAAGCAGTTCACCAGCTGATGAGAGGTCTGTTGGAATAATAAAACCCTTTGATGCCAAAGGTCTTTGGTCCAAATGTCCCAGAGAGACATCCTTCAGGCTATCTGCATCACAAGGTTGTAAAATCTGAAACCCAGCAGCAGCCTGTAGTATGCTGCCTACAAGATCCTTAACGTACAGCTTGGGGCAAAAGGGCATTAAGAAGTTAAACCGACACAGAAAGTAAACCACTGTTTCTTAGTACTGTTCTCAACTAGCAGCTCAGAGACACTGCAGATGACTATTTGAATCACCTTGACTTGGAAAGGTAATTAACCCAGCATATAGTTAGATATTACATCAATGCAAAATTCTGAGATGAAAACTCTGAATTCGTTCAAGAAAAGAATGAAGGCTGTTTTAATTAACTATTTCTTTGCTGTGCTCCAGTGTTTTAAGACAAGATGTGACCACTGAAAGAAACTTGTCTGACCTCCTAAGAAGTATGAATAAAACTTGACCCAGTCATATCTGCCTGAGCTCTGCAACGGCTGACTGAACAATTTGGAGGGTGGGAGGAAGGAGGTATTTTTCAACCTTGAGTTAAAGATTGAGCAACGGAAAACCCATTCTCTTACTGAGCAGGTTCTTCCGATTGTGAACTGCTTTATATAAAAATGAACACTTGGACTTAATTAAGGTTTTCAAGCTTCAAACCACATTTAGCAATGGTGCTTCTCAGCTGTGGGTGGACAGATCTTAGTGAAAAGTAAGTTATATTCTCCATGTGAAGTTAAAAGAAGACTTATTTACCAATTCACTAACTTCAGTCCTTTGGGACTACTATTCTACTCAGATCACCCAAGCACACCAAGAACTCGGGGCCAGCAAGCGCAAGCAGAGTCCATCTTGAACCCTGTGTGAGTACTAGCTGTCCTCATGACTTAAATCAAAGGGCATCCGTGGTGCAGAACCCAAATCACACTGCCCACTCTGCCTATTTAACTATCCAAATATGGCCTTTCTGTGACATGTGAAGAATTGTAGCCAGACTGTATTAATTTGGCGCAGCAGCTGTGTGTTTCCAGTCCTGCTCCAGTTCACATCTCATTAATGTGGAACTTGCATGTACTCCATACACATCCCTGCAGTGAGTGAGTCTGTAGGGTCATGGTCCAAGCTGTAGTAAGTCCTAGAATAAAACTGAAGAATGAAACTGGAACAGATGAGGGAGTAGTGTAAATGGAAATAAAATTTCTGTCTACCCTTTCAAGAGGTTCCAACATACAAAGTAATGATAAAAAACTATTTACTATAAATATACATCTGAATTATATAACCAAAATACTAGAAATGTGTAAGCCAGCTGAAAAAGCCCTATCATTTAGAACTGGACTACATCTGTGTCATACACAATCCTATATACATATATAAGCACACACAAAAATACAGGTATACGTGTAGGACAAAGGTCACAGCTCACAAAAACCCAGGTGTAGGTGACTTGCAGGTACATCTGTAGGGTAACACAGGAAGGAATAAGCACTCAAAAGAAAACATACACTTCATTTAAGTGAAAATTAAATTCAGTTCTTGACTAGCTTAAAAATTAAGTTTATAATAGATCACCACAGGAAAAAACAGGACAGCAAAGGGCAGTGACGTTGCTTTATGAAACTGCTATCATTACCAACTCTTTAGTATAACAGTGAATAATGCACTCCAGTTTATTAATTCACGTTAAGAAAACTTTGGCTTTCGGGTGTCTCTTTTGACTCCACACTTTGTTCATGTTCATGACTGCATGTTCCACCCATGTGACCTTTTTTAATAAGGAAAGGTTTTGCTCTTGAATATATAAACATGCCATTCCAATCCTCTACAGTCAAGATGTAGGTAGTTATGATGATGACACTTGTGGTTTCCAGTTAGTGCCAAGTCTTGTTCTCAAGTTTCACTTCTGGCAACACCACTCTTTTTCAAGTCAATGAGGTTGCCACACTGTGACTAACAGGGCATATATGCAAAATGCAAGACCTAATGGCTTCTATCCTTGGCCAACTGATCCATGTTTTCACCTTGCTATCTGTTTCAGGAGCATATCTTTCCCTTATATAGAATCTACTGATGAAGGCTAATTTCCTACCTAATTTAGTCCCTCCACAATCCTCTTGCAGCAGCACAAACGGGTTTTGCCTCGCCTTGTCAGTAGGGAAAGGTGGGAAAACAAGCTGGTAACACTAGGTCCCTGCTAAAGGACTTGTCAGCCAATTGCACTCCAATATTTAGCCAAGCAATACTAAGATTCATATTTATCAAGTTGGCTTATACTGACCTAGCTCCACTGGAGTTAATATAGTTTATCCATCTGTCACCAGTGGCTTTGATCAGCAGCATCTTAAAGATGCTGACAAGGCACAATTAGCACTGAAATACTGGATTGGTACAGAAAGACTTGGATAAAAAAAATCCCAGTTGATGAATAAGCAAATTTGGAAGCTATCAGTACAATGACTAAAGGCAGACACATCCTCCAAGCCGCCCATGACAACAGGCACACGGCTCCAGCATCTTCAAAGGAAAACAAGAATGTAAATAAACTGAGAAAAAGCAAAGCACAGTCTTACCTGTTAACTCTTCTAGGGCATTTTTCTGGCTTTATATCCAATTCATAATGGTAGATATCTATTTTAGGAATGTCCATTTCAAAGAAGTTGGCCTGCAGTTTGATTGTTCTCCCAGAAGTGCCAAAATCTGGTCGAGGAGGGGGTTTAAAGGCATATCCCTGTATTGGTGGTGGCAACGGTGGAGGAGGTGCAAGCACTGAAAAACAGAGGAAGCACAAATTAGCCATCAGCTACATTGAACTGACACTTAAACAAATCTGCAGGCTATTTAACCCATGAAGCACAGCATATTTAAACCAGTAACTTTTAAAAAATTAACTATAAACTAAAAAAAAAAGCACCTGCTATCAGGAGTCCATGAATTCTGACTGTCTTCTTCCCATGCTAGTTCACCATTTGCTGTACTTCCTAGCCGTGATTACTGGATAAAATCTTAAAATTAGTTGCATTTTCCTATACTACAAATCAGCTTGTGGGAGTTTGAGCAGCAAAGCAGGAACTGTCAGCAAAGTGAGAACCAGATCTTCATTGGAGGGAAGAACCTCAGTTTCAAAACAGATACCGAAGCGAAACACGTAACTACATGTATTTGAGCAAACACCTCTAAAACAGAGTTTCTACCACTTAAACCACCTTTGCAATCACAGTTGGAAGAGCTGTATGCATCTCAAGTGAATACAACACGTGCATTTCAGCTATATACACTTTGCTCTAATGACCATACCGCACAGCTTGCCAAAGAGGGGAATACAGCACAGGAGCTGTTCCTACATGTTGCAGCTCTAATTCTAACACATAGTGTTTCCCAGAAACTACTGCTTGCCTTTAAAACAAACAGAACAAAGGGTCTACTGCTGTCGTACTGTATTCTTGAGCTCAAACGCTAGCCGTAAATCAGATAATGTGAAGCAGAAGCATAATAGTTGTGGTCGTTTCAGTCTAAGAAATTCCATTAAAAATCCAGAGAAGTGTGTAAGGTACCAACTTGAGTATTCAAGACTCCTGCAGCATCAGTACTCAGGTCTTCCATGATCCAGAGCAGTAAGTAACAACTTGCAGCAAAATCTTCACATGTGAAATAACCCAGGAGGTTTCTCTTTACTTATGCAAGAATTCAGGTGTGGTTTCCTGGGATTATCAAATTCAGTCCTCTGATAGCACCAGAACAATACACATCCCTTCATTAACAGATCAGTCACCACCACTTTTCCACCCTCATTTTCCCTGCTGGAAAGCTGTTCCAGAACCACCATGCTCAAATACCCAGAAACATCCTTCCATTTTTGTTTACTCATTGTCAGGTTATACTCACTGAACTTCAGATTAAAGTACTCCTTATTGTATTTTTAGATTTAAACCAAATTCCCATTCAATTCTTAATTCTAGACTATACTATTAGTCTCTTCTCATAAACCAGGCTTCATTTTCATCCTTTCCAGTAATTTTTCAAGCTAATCCATTTTCAGCTCATCTTCCCTGAACAAGACCAAGTGTTATTCCACACAAGGTCCATCAGGGTCCAGCACAACTGGACTGATACTTTTGTCTCTCAGTTGGAAATGCTGAATTAATGAGCCCTGAACTGCATCTGCCTGTTGTGCCACTCGTAACAGCAGCTCCTGGCCATCCAGCAACCACTCAGTACGTGTGTGTCCATCTCTGTTCCTTATGACCGATCATCTCCCAGTTCACTAAATTAACTGCCAGCTATGTGATTTTTCATATATCTATTTTTAAGCCATATTTATCACTCTGCTGTTTTCTATATGATGCTCAGGTCCTCCTTTTTCTGACAATGCCTCCTATGCCCTATGATAAAAGTTTCATATACTTATTCCTAACATTTATGCAAAGATCATTAATGAAATAACAAACAAGACCATTCCCAACCTTAGTGTCATAATTTCCCCATTTTACCCTTCAACACTCCCCACAGCCAGTTTCCCACCCATTGGTATCTCCTTATTTTTACCGTTCTACTAACCTGACTTTCAGCACCAGTTTCCCCACATACCAGGTATTTCATCAGAATCCACAGTTTGGTTTGACATTGGGAATATGAAGGGGGAGGGGTTAGTTGGTTTGGGTTTTTTTAATCTTGACTTTTTTCATTTGTTCTATATTTGGGAAGCTCATTTCAGATCTTGTCTTCCAAACGTATTCTGAGGCATACACCCTTCTGATGTCATGTTACAGAATTTCAATTTGCTTTTTTCCCCCCTCCCTTTTGTAAACATTTCCATTACAGTCTGTGATTCTCCAACACTAACTTCATCAATATGTTAAAGATGCTTGTTGATAAAGACTTGCATTTCCATTACCTAAAACAGCAGGTTTCCATGACAAAAGATTATTGACTCCCTAATTTAAATACATCAACTCCTTCAGTTTTGCTTTCATTGGAAATACAGCAATTCTCATTTGAATATTATTCTATTTAACCATCTTGTCTTTGCAGTGTCAACAACTCTACTGAGAAATGAAGCAAGCAAAGTATCTTCTTAGTTTTCACACAGTAACTATAGACTCTTATCTATAACCCCGTCCTCACCACAAGAAACCCATCTGCCTCAGCATCGGACCCTTTCTATTCACATTCCTGAAGGCAAGGCAAAATACTTAGCTGAATAATTCCCCCTCAGCCTTTGGCAATTTAGGGTTTTTTTTTTAATTCCTGCACATCTCAACTTCCAAGATATGGATTTGTCATCTTTTCCCAACACTTACAAGACCTCTGCTTACTTCAAATATTTTTCTGAAGGTGATTAACTGACTCGGGTGGCCCCCGCAGTCACCGTATCTCCTTGACTGGTATGACAAATTCACAAAGTTTCTGTGTCATTAAGTGGAAAGAACCCTCTGCTGTGGGTATGACAACTAACGAAGTTATTTATAGCATTATCACTACAGCTGGAAAGTAACATAAAAAAATACTCCCACAAATATTTATACTTGCAATATGACAAAGGTTTCTATTATCCACCTCCAAATCAGATCAGGTGGATGTGCACCAAGCACCTACCCTCTACTCCACCAGAATCTTATTTAACTTTTCTAGAAGAAATCTGGCTCCCACCTATGATTTCAGCCATTCTGTTACTTAATGTTTTACAGCTCATCACTGCACATATTTTTACTTCCATCTTTCCATAACAGAATGTTCCCATTTGAAAACCATGTCCTAGTCATCAACATCGTTCTATGATTTTCTTGTGTCATTCCATGATCCCCATAGCACCACTCATTCAAAAATATCTTCATTTTCTGCCCAAGCTCCTGGCATTTGTATTTTAACATTTCTGCTTCTTGTTAACCACACTCTGAATTCTAGCTGCATTATGTATTGCCTTACCACTATTACCTGGTCAACTACTGTCTTATCAATATTAAGCATTTTCCTTCTCTTTGCTGTCTATTTTTATGTCTTCTAACATTTCTGTGTCTACTGCCACATCCTAATTCCCCTGCCCTTTTTTCTGTGCCAGATTTGGTACATAATAATTTTCAGAAATAAAAAGAAAATGCTTACAAGACTTGGAAGAGGGGGACACCCCCCCCAAGCTATTTATGCTGAAAAATTAAGTAATTTTATAATTAATAAACCTTCCTCCCACCACATACTTTTTCACAGGGGCACAATGAAGCCATACTATAAGTGTTCAGGGATCAACATGATCACACATTACTCAACAAGGTCATTACATTCCTCCATTGTAGTTTTAGTGACAAACAGTAAATAAAAGTGAGGGCCTATATAAAGTTTTGAGAATAACATGAAATGGTGAAGCACAGACTCCTAGGGAAATATGTGATCACAGTTTTACAACCTGCACATCTGATGAAGAAAAAAAAAAAAAGAACCAAGCTGTTCAGAAAGAAGGACTACTACCACCCTACCACCCTGTATTTTCATTTTAAACTTTTTCAATGATTCTTTTCACAATCCAATTAATAATAAAAAATAAAAAAGGAAGCTATCTTGGGCTCAACTCCCTAGGCAAACTTATTTAGGGTAGAGTGTTGCTTCAAGGAGATAAGTACTGTTTATTACACAGCAGCACTGACCCGATAAGCAGTCAACCTGTATTTCTGACGCATAAAACAGATCCATATGCATTAACTATAGAACTGAGGGATCTGAATTGAACTTCAAGGGAAAAAAACTAATATTACAACCGTTGGTCCAAATGCACTTTCTGGGCTACTGCCTCTAATTAAGAATGCAAAAATCAAACTATCTTGTACAAAACATATTACAGTGACCAGCCATGAACTGTGGAGTCACAAAATACTGAGTTTGATGATGACAGGACAGGATAGAGTCTTACTACTCTCTTCTAGCAAAGAAAAAACCATGACCCTCAATCATAAAACACAATTGCTACATTCAAAGTGATTCAGCTGCCCCAAATTCTCGTTGAAGCACTCTCATCACTCACTCTTAAACGCGACAGAAACTGGAACAATACAAAAAGGCTTTTCTTAGCACAAAGTTTCCTACTAAGGAGGTTTTGCAGCATGGTGAGGCATGTTACAGAGGACACTGCTGGACGCCGGAGCTCGAGGTGATGCCCTGCCCACGGAAACCTGCCAAAATTCATACACCTACGCACATTACTTGCTCCATTCCTGTTTTTCAGAGACCCCTTCACGAACACAGATGCTGTTTTCGGAGAGACAGTATTTCAAAGTGTTGGAAAATCTACATGCATACCTGGATTTTACTTTTAAAGCGCTGTCAAGGGAAGAATGAATTAGAAGAAAGATGAAAGACTAATAAACTGGAGCATCCATGTGATAATAATCAGAAGCTTCTCACTTATTTGCTAGATGATAATATGAATAATGAGAACATTTCAGCCTTGATATGACGATTGAGACCATCCAAAACCCCATTTTAAAGATGTGAATTAAGGTAAACTGGGTACTGAGTAATGAGGTGCCAGTATACTGTCTTTAGGCTTATTTTTATAATGAAAAAACCCCAGACTTCCTATTATAATTCATCCAATTTACATAAACTAAACGTTCATAGCATTCATAGTTATCAGTCTTAAGAACTGCAATTTCTACCAATAAAAAAGAAATTTGGAAAAAGACATATATTAGAAAAATAACAGTCTTGTGGCAGTTTTATGAAATAACATCAATAATCAAACAAAATTATACAGTCAAAAGAGAGTGGAGGGGGAAAGGTGGTGACAGAAGAACTCTAGAGAGTCACAGAAATGCTGCTTTAGCACAGATACAAAGTTTTGCAAACTGAAAAGGATTGCAAATGCAAGGCTGACTGCGTGCATGTTCCTACTCCTGCACGTTACTGTGGATCAAAACTAGAGATAAGAGAGTGACTCAAGGAGTCAGGTGGCCAAGACACTCCTAGAATATAAAAGGTGTGAATGAGCCACACTCTTGAATGAGCGTGGCTCAGCTCATCTACTCCGAAATCCACGCAATTATGTAATGATGATTTTTCAGGACCGTTTAATCTATAATCATTTCCCAGACTTAGAGCATTAAATTCTTTTGTCCTTCATTCTTCATCATTTTTTAAAGCTTAACTGCTGGTCTGCTCAGCACCCTGGAAGTGCTGCCAGTCAGCACTAAGCTTGCATGTTGAAGTTTTTTCAGCAAAGAATTATGCAATTTTAATGTGCACTCAGAGGCCTAATGAGTTACTAAATAAGAAGGGGCCAAACTAGTTGCATCTAAGGGCTTGTCGACACAGGAAATCATCTGAACGTAATTATGCTAGTGTAATTATATCAATAAGTTTCCTTGTGTGGCAAGTCCTAACGCATATTTAATAATCAGGTGATGTTTTCAGAGCTCAAAGCATGTTTTTGCATTGGGCTAATGCAACCTGCATTTGTCAATAGGAAGTCTCTCTAAAACCATTTTTCTAAAAATATAGTCTCTATATAAGAGGAAGGAAGGAAGCCTTATTTGGAAGCTTCACTTTCAGTTAAGGTTTCTAATACCAGACAACAGGGCAGCTCTTCCGGATCATCACTACAGGTGTTTTCAGATATTGCTGTGCAATAACAGATGCATGTTTCAAAGTATTTTAGATACACTGATTACTTGATACCCAAGTATTTCATAAAAGGCCAAATTTCATGATGGTATGCAGAATTTTAATTCAATATGTAATTCAATTCTCCTGCAGCACTTGATTTTATCTGTCTTGCTTGCTAACCGCAGCATCACAGACAGCACGGTCTATACAACCATTGTGTGTATTTGTCGCTGCCTCCAGGTCAGTGACTGATTCCATCGTACAGACACAGAGAGGAGGCATCACTCCTTGGAAAAAAAAAGAAAAAAACACCACAAAAAAAACAGGTTAATAACTTGTCCTCAACTAGCTATCAGCTATTTTGCCTCCAGAAAACAAAAAAAAATTACAAATGCGTAAATCATGATCAGGTTAAGGAGGACCAAGTCTGGCAAAGGAACAAACACATCTGCTTGAAAAAGCTCTCCAGCAGCTGCTGTAGAGGTGCCAAGTATCTCAAACATAGAATAATGTAGGTTGGAAGGGACCAGGTTGACTTGTCCAGTCAAGTTTCAAGTATCTTCAATGACAGAGTTTTCACAATGTCTCTTACAACCTGTTCCAGATTACCCCCATGGTAAAATAAACTTGGCTTTATACTAAGCTGGAGTTTCCTGTGTTCCAGCTTGTGTCCATTGCCTCCTGCCCTGTTCTGGTGCACCTGCCACAGGTCCGGCTTCACCCCCTCCATAGCTTCTCCTTAGGTAGCTGCAGACAGCCAGACCACCCTTTAGCTTTCTCTTCTTAAACCCGATTCTCTCAGCCTCTCCTGTTATGTCATGTGCTCCTTCCCCAAGCCACCTTGGTGGCCTGTCACTGGGCTTGCAAACAGGTAATGTCCCCTTTTGGGCAGTTTGAAGCAGGAGGATGGGAGACTTGGAGAGTCACCCCACAACAGGGGAAGCAGCATTTCCACAAATAGTTATTCAAACTCTAGTAATAGAAGGAGTTAAGGAAGAATGTGGAAAATATCCAGTACGAATCCTTGACAGAATACGCAAGGAGTTTTTACATGCTTTATTTACACATATATATATGGTCAGGGCAAGAAAAGGAATACAGGGAGTTCAACCCTTTCTTTTTTGGACCAAAAAAAAAACCAACCCAACACAACCTTTGGGCTGTTTTCACATTTTCTTACAGTCCAAGTTATATAGAGAAGTTTAACTTTTGCACTGGCTTTCTGTTAAGAACCGTTAGAGAAAGATAAAAGAAAGGCCAGTAGTGTTTTCTACAAGATAAGAAAACTCAAAGCTGCAGCTCATAGTCCCTTGATATTATGAGGGTAGAGGAATCTATGTGGAACCCGTGTATCCGTCTGTTCATCAAGCATGTTTTAGAGTATGGAAACTAGAAGTTCTTCAGTCAAGCTCTAGCACTGTGGGATAAGATGATGCACAACAAATAAAGGTAACAGACTTATCTGTTATCCCCAAGAATCAACAAACCACAAGGAAAGTGCTGGAGAGAAGCAGAATAGATGATGTAATCAGAACTTCAGTTCAATCTAATGCTGTTGCAGCATTATCTTAGATATCAACTATCAAAAGTTCTTTACTAAGGTGTGATTGCCAGAAGATTTAATGAGGTTTTGTGCTAATAATGCATTCTCTAGAAAAACAGTACTTAGTAGAGCCCAGTAAATAACCTAATAAGCAACTGGAAGGAATGGAAATAGGTAAAGAGAGAAAGGGAAAAACAATTATTCTCATGTTTTTCACATAAATAAAAGATATGTAAGACTACTTAGAACTCCCTTTAACCACTTGCTAAACTCCCCGTATTCCATGCAAAGTGGTTAATGGACACACCAATATCAACTTTTGAAGTTGCTTGTGCTTTTACCTGGTAGCAAAGTAACCAGGTAGCACTGTTAACAATGCCTTAGGACTCTTGTGTTATTTGTCCAGAGCCACATTTCTGCTTTGAAACAGGTTCCAACTCTACCTGTATACACTTATGCATGCTCCAGCACATGGCTTTAGGTTGTCACATGTATCCATCCATTGGGATCACTGGATCTGCAGATCTCCATTTCCTTTTTTAAAACTAAAGCCCACCTATTCCTTTCTTTACCCCTCCTACATCTGAAGGCTGGATTATTACCATCTTCATGCACCAGAGTGCCTTCCCCCCGTGAACACACAGCTGGGAATCTTTAAACTCTTGTATTCATCATGTTTTCTAGCCATGTATCAGCCCACAGCGGGTAAATTGTTATTTTCCTTGAACAGCCCCTAAAATGCTACCTATATTTAGATCACTTGGGGATGGGGTGTCTCTGTTTCCCCATCACATTCACTCCTGTACTTCTCTCAAGCACCTGCTCATCCCAGGCCACCATGTGTCTCCATTAACATGCAGAAGCCCTTAAAGACACTTGTTTCAACTATCTTCTTGCATTCCCCATTTCTTTATGCATGTGTTACATTTCTGGTGCTTCTTTTCTCACTCTGACCGTATATAAACTGTGCTCAGAACCTGTTGAGGGTTCATATATGATGCTTTTCACATCATTTTTGGTGGAGCTCTTCTCTAAAAGTTCTTCTGGTCTCTCAGTGACCAGCTACCACACTTCCGAGCCACAGTGCACTGCATATGCCAAGGTGGGCTCTCGGACCTAGGGCTGCTTCACTACTGATGAGCAAAAATGAAGTCATCGTCTTTATATTTAGTCATATTTTAAGTCCCATGTATGACTATTGAGAAGTTTATAAGCAATGTGGCAGAGTGGGATCCCTAATTTCTTAGTGTTGTAGTATGAAATTAAGTACCTTAACGAGGTATTGCAAAGTATTAGATAAACAACACTGCCTTCAAACCCGTAATCTCATTGTGTTCAGTAGACCTAATCTAGACATGATATTTATTAAATGATTGCCACTTACTGCAAAAGAATTCAAGCAATGTTAACTCTCAAGGCAACCCTTTTATCTAGTGAAAGATATCCCTGCCCAAGGCAGGCGGGTTAGACTAGATGATCTTTAAAGGTCCCTTCCAACCGAAACCATTCTATGATTATTTTGTCTGGAATAAATACTGAGTTACAGATCTATAGCTCCTATTATCCTCATTACTTTTTGACCTCTGTAGGACAGAGACATGATCTCTTCATAGTGCCAGAAGTGATATGTTCCACAGAAACCAGAATCACTCCCAGACACACCAATAGTGTGAGCAGGTGTTACAGTCAGAGATGAAAGGGGAAAAAAAGACATCAATCCAGCCTGCTTTAAGTTATGACCATGTTTCAAGTAAGAATATGTGAAAGACTACAAGAACAAAATGCCAGAAAACCAAAGAAGAGATCAATGCTCCAGCAGAAAGCAGCAAGCGAGAAACTAAGAACAGTTGTTTCTAGCATACAAGTTTCTTCTGGACAATGTCAATCAGCAAAAGACACCAAGTGTTAGTACTTTTTTTTTTTTTTTCCCCTCCTACATTCTCCTTGCAGCCTAGACCTTCAAAGTGACCCTCTAAATTTTCAAATACTAAACAAGCTAGTTCTCAACACTCTGCTGGCCACCTGCAAGTGGGGTGAGTGGAAGAGCACCAACCAGAGCACACACGGAGCATACAGAGCGTTAAACATCCACCCTTACTGCTAACGAGTCAGGTGGCTTAACCGATCCCTGTACACAAAACCGTACAAAATACTACTGAAATCATTGTGAAGGGATGCAGAGAAATGTTTTTAATTTCAAACAGCAATGTTGAAACAAGTCATCCAAATAGTGAGCCCCATCCAAACATTGGAGGCTTATGGCTTACTCACAAGACAGTAACCCATTTAAAGTTAAGTGTGAATTCAAAGTACAAAATAACTCCATCTCCAGGCAAACCTCTACTTGATGAAGGGGGAAATTGAGAACATTCTTAGTTTATCACACTTGACCATAAGGATTCATTCACTTTTCCATACTTTAGAATATGATGTTGAACTAATTCCAGATGCCTTTTCTAACAATTTGAAATAAAGAATATTTTTTTTGCATTGCAAAGAGCAGTATCTCTAGCCAATACAGTCTCTGTTCTCTGCCACTCCAAAAGGCCTATGTAGTGAACACAACCATCTCAAAAAAAAAAAAAAAAAAAAAAAAAAAAAAAAAAAAAAAAAAAAAAAAAAATCACACCCACTAAGACCTATTCCTCACTTTGTGCTGCTTCTCCCCTACAGAAGGTAAAACCAGAAATTCTGTATTTGTCATCCCACATTACTCTTCCCTTACCTCTTGTTTGCTGAAATGTTGCATTTAGGTTAGGAAAGAAATGTGCCTCCCCCCCACCCCCCTTCATTAGCTGACATTTGCAACTGCATAGGTATGTAGGAAACAGCATAACCCACCCTCCATAGTATTTTTTTCCATTTATCCTTTTTTCTTTTTTTTTTTTTAAGTCACTACAAGGCTGGTAAAGCATGAGTTCTTTATGCATCAGCACTGCCTCTTCCAATAACATTTACTTCAATGCACAGACTGAAATTTCCATCAAACTACTTGGTGTGAGTATGAGATGAACAAGCACTTGCACTGTCCTGAGGAGAGCGCAGTCATTCCACCTAGTGCCAGGTGCAGAACTGAGCTCAGCGAGGGGTACTTAGCCCCAAACCCCTGTATTAAGTACTTCAACACTTTTTGCACACACAGACTGCCATCAAATAACACCATTAGCACTGTACACCTCACTATGACACTCCACTACCTCTCTACCTCAAGATCACAATATTTCATAGATTTTCTTTTTCCCCTTCGAAGTAGCAAAAACTGCTCTCTATTATAACTCAAGAGCAGACACTGGATCAATTCGTTGGAATGGGCTGCCCAGGACAGGGGGGTCTCCATCCCTGGAGGGGTTGAAGAGTCAGGCTGACCCAGCGCTGAGGGATCTGGTGGAGTTGGGAACGGTCAGTGTGAGGTTCATGGTTGAGCTGGAGAAGCTTCAAGGGCTTTTCCAACCTTGATGATTCTGTGAATTAAGTTACCCGAACCAGAGTTGCAGTTCCCAGTGCAACGTTGCTCCCCACAACCTTTTTACCAACACCTTTCCCTTCCCTTCCTCCTCCTACCAGATCCCTTAACATTACATCCTATGCCTTTCCTCCAGCCTTCATTAGAGACAGGAGTGTCCACATGCACACAAGCTCTGCTAAGCTTACCAAGCTCTAACGCCTTGGGCTTTAGTCTGTTGCCACTGATGCAATGTCCCCCTAGTGTGCTCTGCCTCACCAGCTGGAAACTGGTGCCACAAAGGCCCCAAATCCACATTCCCTGTGGTACTCACATTGTATACAATTTAATGGAACACAGAAATTATATGTCCTCAGCTTACTAAAGCATTAAGCTAGGATGGCTGTATTTTGTGCTGTACCTTTGCAAGCACATTCATACACCCACATACTTTGGCTAGCAGTATTTTTGTATAAAACCTAAAAATAAAAATTGTCTTCATACCTGAAATATTTTTTCATTTAGAAAACTCAACTGTTGAGCTATAACTCAGAAGCAGTCATCCTTTCCTTGAAAAATAAATCTTTCCCCATACCCACACTGGATTAATCTACAAAAACATGAACACTCTCGTGGCTTTGTTTCAAAATAGAAAATTCACACTGAAGAGATGAGGTTATGCTTTATTTTATCATTTTAGATAGTGAAAGCAGCTGTAGGAGCATCTTTAACATGCAAGAGATGCAATAGGATCTAATGCGGTTTCAAGAGATAGGGCTGTGGTTTTCAGCACTGCTGAAAAGAGAGGCAAAATGCAGGTTCAGAATAATGGAATAACTAAGATACGATGAGAGTGTAGGCTTTCAGCAAAACTCCCCTATGAGAACTTTTTTTTTCCTATTACATCTCGGGGGTTTCCTCCACCTGCTTCTCATAAGCAACTTAAGTCCTCATATTACTTGATCAAAACTGAGCTGTGGCACTGTGCCACCCCAGTCATAACAGCAATAACATGGGAGGAGACTCCAAATACCACCAAATTATTTTTTCCCCTGGAAATAATGAGGTTTCTCCTGCAGTATCACTATAAAAACCTTACCCCGTGTAGCACCTAGTCCTGCAGATTTTCACAGAATCGTCTAGGTTGGAAAAGCCCTTAAAGCTCCTCCAGTCCAACCATTAACCTCACCCTGACTGTTCCCAACTCCCCCAGATCCCTCAGCGCTGGCTCAACCCGACTCTTCAACCTCTCCAGGGATGGGGACTCCCCCCCTGCCCTGGGCAGCCCATTCCAACGCCCAACAGCCCCTTCTGCACAGAAATCCTTCCTCAGAGCCAGCCTGACCCTGCCCTGGGCAGCTTGAGGCCATTCCCTCGGGGCCTGGCGCTGGGGCCTTGGCTCCAGAGACTCATCCCCCCTCTCTGACCCCTCCTGTCAAGGAGTTGCAGAGGGCCAGGAGGTCTCCCCTCAGCCTCCTCTTCTCCAGACTGAACCCCCCCAGTTCCCCCAGCCGCTCCCCAGCAGACCTGTGCTCCAGACCCTGCCCCAGCTCCGTTGCCCTTCTCTGGACACGCTCGAGTCCTTCAATGGCCTTTTCAGTTTTGGTCTGTGCATTATTTTAAGGATTCAGTGAAAGGCAAGTTTTAAAAAAAGGCACATACAGATTTCCTACAGAGAGGCCCACACCTCCACTGAAATTTTTCATTAAAGGGTATTTTCAAGTCAGAAACAATTAGGGGAAAAAAATACCACTACTGTATGCTAATCACACAACAAGACCCAAACAATAAAGCTTCACTTCCTTGCCCTGGTGGGAAATTTCCTCCTTCTGAATGAAGCTCTCGATTTTTAAACAACACACCCTTATGCAAATACTCTGAATCCATACAAATTATTCTCAAGCATTCCCTCATTAAACACTGAAGCTCTTCCCAATAAGAATGTACTGGCGCACAGAGACATTCATTCTTCTGTATTGTCATTTCTACCTGAACTTGGGTTTCTTCTCTATTTTGGTTTTGTTTTGTTTGTGGTTTGGAGGGTTGGTGGTTTTTTGGGTTTTCTTTTTAAACTTTACTACACCTTTCATTAGCTTCGTCAACAGAAATACTCAAGTGGGAACAGATGAAGTTGACAAGTACTACTATCTGAGAAACCTGACATTTCACCAGCAGTTAAAATGTGCAAACCAGAAAACCTCTGCTCTCCCAAAGTCTTGTCCTCCACATGGGAGCAAACGAAGATTTCAGAAGTGATGGATGAATGTGATGGGGCAGAGAGCACAACCAACAGAAGGACTGATAAAAAAAAAAAAACAAAAACAACACAGTAGAAAGGGAGCATTCACTGTAAACCACAAGTTGTATGAAAGGACAATGAAATAAGTTCATTATCAAAGGATAAGCGAAGCCAAGAACACAGCAACATTTAGATAGGAATTTACCCTCCGTATGAATAGACGCCTGTCCTTTAATAGTAAACACTTGCTAAACAAGTTTCAGAAGGTATACAACAAGGCCCCAGTAATGATTATGTTTTAAAGCCATATTCATCTACATGACAAGTTTAACTTCAAACAATTTTTAGAATGATCTAGCTAAGCCAGTGAAACCTCCCCTCTTGGGAATTCTTCTAAAATTGGCTTATTTAAAATAAGTCTAAATTAGTATATCCACACACACTTCCTACTACTAAATTAAAATTTAAATTTCATTATTCTCTCACATTAATAAGCTCTAACATAAATTTCATGACTGAACTAAGAACACAAAAAAAGCACCACTAAGACAAAAAGTTCTAAAGCTCCAATCTGTGACATTAGCAGTTTGAACAGAGCCACCCACGGTATCTAACACTGCCTGCCAAGTCAGCTCCTCGTCTGGCCAGAAAAGAGTTACAATTTTTTTTTTCTAGACTACATATGAAATCATCAACTTGATTCCCTATATGCAAATCCACGCTGCAAACCCAACATAGTTTCAAAAACATATTTTTAAACTCCCCAAGACGACGTGCTGAAATTTGTTTATTCCTCAAAAGACTGAAGAGTTAATTTTCACTCCGCAGCCCCCTCGTCTAACTCACACCCCAACACAGGTTGGAAGTGACATAATGAGACATAAAATTCATATAGTGTTTAAACACAGAGTCTTCAGACTTATACATATTTGATGGAATTATATGTAACGTGAATTAATTCTTCACAGAAGTGAAGAGTTAACATTACGCATAGTTGCCACATCCTGATTTTAAAGCAAGGGAATGCAGTCAGGGTGCTGCCAGAAGAACTGTTCGGAAAGACATGTGGGGCCCAAAACAGTGCAGATGTATATAGTTATTCTGTATCTCTGAAAAGTTAAATATATTAACACTTCTCTCAAAGATAGAGACTTTCACAACTGCAGAGCTATCATGGCATATATTAACACCGGGACCCAGGCCATAACAACTTCACTTCAGGTGGTAATAAGCTCACATACAACTTAAGCTGAGATAAGACACAACTCGCACTGAAAGAGAAGTCCTGCCTTCACGCAGCTGTTCAGTCTGCCCTGTGATCCCAAAACTCACATTACCATGAGTGTTCCCACAGAGAAGCAAAGCAGCTATAAAACTAGGAGGGGGCACGAAGGCAAGGAATGAAAGGGATGTGGTTTTAGTTGGGATTGGTCTGCCCAACAGTGCACAAGGCAGCCTCCCACACGAACGCCTGCACGACCATTTCTTTCTGCAGCAGGGCTAGACGAGGCTACTTTAAGATGAATGTCAAACTGCAGGCTGACACACAGACAGCTTTTAAATCTACTTTCAGCAATGAAAAGTTTTTCAGTTGACTGTTTAATGAAGGTTGAATGGAGACTAAAACCTACAACAAAACCAAAACACAACTGATAAAACACTGGCAAAAAATAGAAGAGGACAAACAAATTACAATAGGAGAGAATGAACTACTCCTGTCACATCTGTGATTAAGAAAAAAAATAAAATCACTTTCACAAACAAAATTTGGCAGCACTGTAGACAGCTCAATGAGAACAGAATTCAAAAGACAACACTGATGGCAGCAAAAGAGAAAAACATCAAAGCAAGCTTTGGACTGACTTGATTATGTCATTATCAACAGTACTCTCCCATGTAAACCAATGGTTTGCTTCTACCTTGGCAGTGTCCACTTCTGTGAAGTCATACATTTTAAAAAAAAAAAAGCCAAAACTTTTCTTTCTACAAAGCCAGGTCACCAGGTATTCCATGGCTTCACAGCTGCAGCAAAGCTATATTTAGGAGAAATATTTTTCTGCAAAGAGAGACTACAGAAACAGATGAAATAACAACTCATATTAAAACTTTATTTAAAAGCACCAATTTTACTCTGAAAAGGGAATAGTAAAAGCAAAACACATTAAAATGGAGAAGTTCAAATTAATTGTACTAACCAATGGTGAGCACTAAACACACTGAAAGACACCAGCTATTAAAAATCATGAGTATACAAAAATATGGGCATCATCGCAGTCTAAGCATTAAAAAAAACACTTCCTGGACAGTACTAAACAGTCTCTTTGAAGCACTACTTCTTAGAAATGTCTTCCGAAGAGAACTGCGTACTAAGAAATTACAACTCTGGTGTAAGGCATGAGACAGACTGAACTTGTGTAGTGTACCTGGGGATGATCCTATTCAGTTCTGTGTTTTACTTTTCCCAATTTTGAAAGCATAAAATGATAAGGAAGTGTTTAAGTTCAACTTTGGGTATTACAATAAATGGAAAAAGAAAACAAGCCCTTATACTGCGTTGGAAAGAGCAGCACTTTCCTAGTCGATAAGAGATACTCTACATTCTAGTGGGCTGCTTTATGTGTACATCAGAGAGGATGCATGATACTAAAGCAAATTAATTGGACAATGCATGGAACAGATCCCTACCCACAGCCACTACGGTTAAAACTATGTAATATTTTCCACCAGCTATTTTTTTCTAGTTCATAACTTACCAAAAATAAGATACTGGAGGTTGACTGTTCTTAATTTTCAAATTTAGTAATATTTTCTGGTAGTCTGAGTATTAGAAATTCCGTCACTAAAAATATTACCAGTTACTCCACTAAAACTTGACATTAAGGGAGGCAATACACAACACAATTTTGAAAAGTCTTACAAGTTTGTAAAGCTATTGTCAGCACATGCTTAGCTGACATGAACAAGACTTTCATTATGCACATAAAGTTCCTAATTAGCGAGAACTGTGTGTGTTAGCAAAGTCAATTTAGCAGTTACAAGTTTACCATGTTCATCAGCTTGATCCCTGCAATTTCTGGAAGGCCAAAGTATTTAGAAGGGCTGTTTTCTGAAATGAAAAAGCATCTTTCCCTCTTACACTGTTCAAAATGGGTAGAAGAACAGACCATCATATGATGATCTAAGACATATTTTTCTCTACATAGTCAAAGCCTTTAATGCCCTTTCCCACTCTTCTGAGAAACAGAGGAAGGCTGGTGGCAATAGCAGTGCAGGAGAGGGTATACAAATGGTAAAAGCAAAGTACTTTCCCTGGAAGTCTGGAAGGTTTGGCAGTTTCTCTGTAGCCTTTCCATATAAATTACAATACACCCCTAGTATATATAAGCACATGACGATTCTGCAAAAGTGAAAAATTTCAAGACAAAGGAAGAATAAGTGTACAAAATCTCATGTAGCTGCAGAGTCAGTAGGAGAATCACTGCTGAAAAAAACACGTTTCACTTCTCATATAGCGAATAGTATACTTCACTAAGGAAAGGCTGAAGTTTGTTTCACACATACAACATCAATTAACTTTTCATCAAATGACTACTTCATCTTTAAGCCACCTTAAGACTACACAGCTAGCTGAAGCAACATAATAATACTCAGTCTTTTTCTTCCTCAGGAAAATACACTGGCCATGACAACAGTACACTTGAAAAAGCTATACTGCATTTTGTAGGTTGTCGAGTGCAATTTAAATTTAAGGAAAAATTCTCACGCAAAAAGGAAGAGCGATGAAGCTGTACATTAAGCTCTCATTTCCTTTTCTATGTATGGCAGCTTAAAATGAATTTCAACATAATTTACCATCTAAAATTAAGCCAGAGAAACTGGGCAAATCTGTGATACCAGCAGAGCTAGCACACTAAGAGCAGGCCCATATCCACCACTAAAAAAAAAAAATACAAAAAGCTTTTCTGAGAAGAGAAGGGCAGACCCTTGACAGGAGGCACATGAGAGTTCTTACTGCTACTGGGGCACATGCTAAGACGACACTGGTGGAGTTAAATTCCACAAGATGAAGATGTTGCCATTTCTACCACCCCAAGTAAGGCACACCCTTCCCTGCACCATGTTTTAGGACTAAAGAGTTCTAAAGAGACTCAACATCCAACCATTGCTTATCATCACATATCTTTAAGAAAATACATGGGGGTTAAAAAAAGCACATGCACTGAAAAATATCAAGAAAGATAAGAGTTTCAAAAGTCTATTAACAATTTTAAAAAGGTAACTTACAACTAAACGACAAGCGAGAAAATAACCTTAGTTTCTCTAGTTTGATACAGAGAACTCATAGTTGTTTTTCGTATCAGGAATAAAAGGTTATATTTTACATGCAAAGTATCCCCTTCACAAAGTCACTCTTTTTCAGACAACTGCTGCTTCAACAGTAAATTAAAACCTTGAGTAGCAGGCAGAAAGCAAATACCCTTTCAAAGATTAAAAATTCACAGCATGCAAAGTTTAAAATTTATACATACTAGAATAGCAAGCAGTGGAAGTTACAGAAGTTTATGCAAGTTTTAATCACTTCTTTAAAGTAGATAACAGTATTTTTATTATGCCTCTGACATTTTTCTGTCCTAGAAAAATACCCAAATGTATCAAAACTTTTTCTTAAAAAAAGCCAAACATTTTCTTACATTTTCAGATTCTTTACTTTTCATAGTTTCTTGAAGGAAAAAAAAAAAAATTGTATGAGAGCAATGTTTCAGCAAATTCAACACCAAGTCCAGAACTCAAACAGTATTTGGGGAAGAAGGAACAGGGACCATAGGTTTCATAGCCATGAAAACAGTGATTTCACGATGTCCCCCTCTTGTATAAAAAACATCCTACTCCTAAAGTAACAGCATGTTTAAACACAGTTTCCATGTTAGGCAGCAATTTTTTTAAATTAGTCAGATACGGCCTCCCAACTTACTTTATACTGTTTCCAGAAAAAGAATTAAGATTAAAATAGCAAACCCTGTGGCAAATTGAGCGATTACGTTGGCAGGAGGCCAGCACCACAGGCACCCTCAGAACGGGGTTGGCTGTGGTGCCCAGTTTGGCAACAGGAGCTGGAAGAGCAAAGTGGTTCGTATGCATCAGCGACGTTCGGAGGAGTAAACAGCAGCAAGATCTAAGTTACCCGAGACATGAATGGAGCATTTAAGCAGTGTCAAGGATGTGCTGACAGACATGTAGAGGCTGGAGCTCTCGTGCATTCACGGCAGCTGCAGCTCAGTGAATGGTTGAAAACCACACTTCTTGCTCACTCCTCTGAACAAGATTTCAGCGTACATTCATTTTGTAGGTATCAGATTAACGTGCGGAAGGGGACTCTCACTGGCAGCTCACAGGCCACATGTAGCCTTGCACAACACAACTAAGCATCCTGCTGACAGTCCCCATTCCCAGACTGGTTCACACTACAGCCACGCTCTCTTAAACTCTACTCAAACGCCCTGCCTCATGATTTGGCGTGCAGCAGGAAGCTGTCTGGACTGCTAGAAGCCACTGTGCTGCTAAGGCTCTCTGTGGATGATTTCACAGGAAGGAAACGGAGAGCCTCACGATGTGGAGAAAAACTCGCAGCTCGTACCCCAGAACAGACACCGTCACTGCCCAGCTCTGCGCAGGGGGAAAAGGCTGAGCCAGAGAGATAAACTAGGAAGTAAACAAGACATAAGATGAGCTTGAATGGAGAGAGCAAATAGCAGGAGTCCAAGACACACACCAGTGACGTGTTGCAAGCTAGGACTCAACATGAGTATAGCATTTGTTCTCTCAAGAGCCTGAGGTGAAGAGAGGGTTTTTTCTGGTAGGGGGAAAATACCATTACAGACTGAATGTGGGTCCCTGATAGCAGCCTGACAGCAGCCACCAATGCTGGTGCCATGGAAGTAGGATCATTCTGAGTGAAGGGAGAGCTGCAGGATTGGACAGAGAGCAAATAAGTAAGATAAAGAGACTCGCACATGTAAAACTACACTCAGCCCATACACTGGCAATATTTTCAATGATTTAGCTCCTTATTTATAACTTCAAAAAAGATCCTATCAATAGGAGATGAACATAACAGCCTTAGCGACAACAGCACAACTTGAGCACCATGAATACCTGTAAACTGGAAGTATACCTGTACCTCAGCATGAGAACCTGACACTAGAAGCCACCAAATGATTACATCAATAGTTATACAGAGTTATTGGTACTGAAATCCACAAATGATCTTACACACAAAAGCAAAATCTTGAACATCATCCTGGATACACACAGCTGCAGAGACCTATCTTCCTGGTGTGTCTAGTAAAAAGCCTTTGTGCACTGTAGAAAGAAAAGCAAAAAAGTAAAAACAGAGGAGCTGTACAGAGGAAAGCAATCATCCTGATTGTCTTTCTTGATCCTTGTCCCTTGAGGAGAATTAAATCAGAGAAAAAAAGAAGCCAGCACCTATCTGTGGATCCTAAGATAGAAGCATCTGTAAACGAAGCATAAAGGACATCTAAGCTACAGGTCCCATATTTCGTTACACTATTCTCTGCTAGATAATCCCTCCAAGGGAAAAGATTTTATACAAAACTGTTGAGAACAGTAATATAAAAGCACTGTCCCATGCTAACTACACAAACTCCCACAGTACTAACCTATCCTTCCCCTAAATAACATTAAATGTCCCTGTGTGAGTTGATAACCTTTCTTCTCTCCACACTCATCTTTCCTTTGCTCCCAGATTTCATTATATGACGGAACTCAAAGACGTGTAACGAAGCCGATAACCTCCTCCAGCCTTACCCCACATCTGGATACGGTTTCCCTACATCTAAACAACACAAACCAGGGCAGCAGAGTAGTTGACAAACACGCTGTTCGCGAAACACGGCCACGGCGGCCTGAACTTCTGTGCGCGGGCAGACGGGTATCCCCGGCCAGCCCAGGAGGATGGAGCCGCTGCGAGGATGTGGGAGGGAGGAAATGGAGACCCCAGTCCACCCCGCGCTGCCAGCAGGAGGCTGAGTTGGCAGGAACAGCCGAGCGCTGGCCTGGGGAAAGGCAGCACGTAGCGCACAGCCGAGGGGACACCCCGGGGACGGCCCGGCGAGGGGAGCGGAGGGGGGATCTCGCCCGTCTCGCAGCCACCGCAGCGGCTGCCGGAGCCCCGGGAGGCGACCTCTCGCCCAGGAGAGGGGAGCAGCCCCCCTCGCCTCGCTTTGCCCGCCCCTCCTTCCCCGTCGCCTCGGGGCT
>NW_020799095.1:149573492-149585955 GCF_003259725.1 Athene cunicularia
AGCCCGCCCCCCGGGGCTCCCCGCCGCTCAGCCGCCTCCCTCTCCACCCCCGCACGACTTTCACCAACCGGCTCTGCCCCGGCCCCGCCGGCAGCACCCGCGCATTGCGCTTTGCTCTTCTTAGCGCCTGCCGTGCGGATAACCAGGCGCGAACCATTTTTAGCAGGAGCCTTTCGAAGGCCCTGGAGTCACCCACCGAGATGAACCGTGGCTCCTTCTTATCAAGCCTCCGCCTTAGGCAGGTGCAACGTCGTCAAAGTGTAAGCTGCAGCCAGGACTGCCGGAGACTTGTTCTTTCAGGGAGACTGAAAAATAACCGTGTGCCTCTAGCTCTTGCTCCGCTACCTCTCTTTCAAGACAGTTTGCCTAGTTATGTGTGTTTAAAAGGGATGCTGGATCGGCATCAATAGTACACGTGCTGCTTGATCTTAAATGCCCCGTTTACTTGTTACCGGATTTGATTGTTTCACTTTTAGTCCTCCACAGCACCCAATGAGATGAAGGGAACAGAAGGGGCTGTTGGGCGTTGGAATGGGCTGCCCAGGGAGGTGGTGGAGTCCCCATCCCTGCAGGGGTTTAGCAGTAGGGTAAACATAGTGCTGAGGGATCCGGTGTAGTTGGGGACTGTCAGTGTGAGGTTCATGGTTGGACTGGATGATCTTCAAGCTCTTTTCCAACCTTGACGATTCTGTGATTCTGTGTAACGCTGCCATGAAAACCTCAGATCAGTCACCTCGCTGATCTCACACCTCCATACCACATCCACTTTTTATTGTATCTATGAAACCCAGCAGTGGTGTGGTACCTCACTGTCTTGTACAACCAGATAATCTCTGGCCATACATATGTAAAGTTTGCTACGGAGGAATACCAACTAGCAATAATGTGAAAGAGCCATAGTGTTGGTCAGTATGATGCACTGAGAACCTGGAGATATCAGTGATGGTGATTCCTGAAGGAACTGTCACCCTTTTGTAATCACCTCATTGGTACTTCTTCCTTTCAGGACCAGAAAGTAGGAAAAAAAAACTTAAACCTGCTAAGGAGGCAAAGAACAAGTTAATGATGCTCACTTCCACCAGAAAGTGTCACCTACAGAATTACAGTATAACAGCCATGATCATTTTCACTTTCATTCACCTGCTCCATTTTGATGTGGAAGCCTTTAAAAAAATAATGCAGTTCTCATCCCAGAACAGTCAAGCCCCTTCAAAGTCAACTGAATTCCTTCAGTAAATATTATCTGCCAAAGAACAAGGCAAACATACGGCTTCTATGCTTCATCAAACAAAGTCATATCCTCCTATATCAGTTCGTATTTGCAGTGATATAGAAGCATCTCACTGTTCCAAAGCTGCATCAACTACACATTTATTCTTCCGTTTAGGTCATACTTGTAGATATTCAAGGGTTGCTATTAACAGCTCAGCTTTCACTTCAAGTGTACTGCTCCTGAAACCATTGTTACCACTAGAGTTTCCCCTGGAGTGCTTTTGGATTTGTCTGCATTCCAAGTTCCTCAAGTTGCTGGAAAGTAGAGATTTACCAGTAACTATGAACAAATAAAGGACAAAACCATGGGTCAACTTTCGTTCTAGAGTAAAGCTAAGTAGCTCGAGCAAAATTTTGAAGATAAACAAGGGAGCTGGAAAAGGCGTTGCTGTTTTCATCTCTGTGAGGAGTTGGGTAACAGTTTTGCACAACCACCAATAATTTCTGGTTCATGCTATGTAACCTTACTAGAGGCTGAAAATGGGGGGAGGGAGAAATCCCCAAAATTAAGTGCCTAAAGAGAGTTATCTGAGGGAAATCTGGCCTTTCTGCTATACTGGTACTAAATGCCAAGCTGACAGGGGGAAACCACGCAGTCCCTCTATCGACATCTGATTGTTTTGATGCTATATTTAAATAATTTTCTTCAGTCTAATCAGGAAGATAACTCCCTCTAATGTTATATTTACTGTCACGCCTGTTGGACCTTCTGTGTTTAAGTACAAGAGAGTAAAAAATACACTGATAGGTTTCTAGAAAAGTCCACCTGGCTAATTTGGACGCCCTGACTAGCAGCACTGAAGCTAATCTCCATCTGATCATGTTTGTAGATGTGTGGAATGAGCTCAATACACACTTCCAGGAAAATGGCTATCTCTGTCCTATATATGGGCAAAACCCAAACCCACCAACTGTTGGACACATAAACACAGATAATTGTCTCACCTTTCTACATCATTCTTCTTGTGAAATCCTGTCCTGAAAGCAACAGCCAGTGAAGTTTACATGCTGAAGGGATGTACCCACGTGGAACTTCATTGGATACCTCACACAATTGCAAAAGAGTTAGCAGTTTGACAGTAGCAAGCTAACAGGCAACAGAAGATAGGTGAAATATAAGAAATTTAAAAGGAGGTTTCACAGAACAATAAACACTATCCCACACTTCTCTCAGGCTCCACAGGATACTCTGCAATTGATTTCAGAAATTCCCTGGAAAACAAGAGATCCTGAAAACAGCGATTAATACCTGGAACATCCTAGAGTGCAATATACTCGTATTGATTTAAAGCTGATTTTTGTGGATTTAGCACTTCATAAGCAGAAGGGCTTATCATTGTGTATACATGACTGCAGACTTGCACAATCAGTTAAATAATAAATTAGTTAAATAGTTTTATTTAAGCACTATTTTCTCATGTAGAAGTCCTGCTGTTCCTGCAGGCTATTTTTATGCTACTGCACACTTCCAGCAGCATTTCCGAGGAAAGGAGAGTTACAGCTTTCTTCTACCCCAGTTCTTGAAGTAACAGGATGCACACTCATCTTGGGCCATGTCACTTGCTTTATTTCTGATGCTTTCTGTCCCTGACAATTGGTGTTTTGGAGCACAGTGAAACCTAATTATGTCTTACCAGGCAAGTTCACGCAAGAAGACCTCAGTTTTTGAAAAGGCATGGTTTGAAAGAGTGGTTTGAAAGCTCTATAAACCCATTCTTTATTCATACATGCTCTTTATATGCTATATTGACAATTATATGGTAGTATAAGAACTGCTTGAACACTTAAAATCAGGTTTCTTTAAAGAAAAAAATTGAGTGACTGTTGGACACAATACCTATCATAGCCATTGGATTTCAAGCTGACATTTCCCAGAACTGATATGTCTCTAAGAAAGAATTATTAGGTTTGGAAAAAACTAAGCATTTTCTAATTTTGGAAGCAAAGATGGTATTTAGGAACAGCTTTTAAAAATCATTTATATCAGCAGAAACAATCCGGGGAAAATATTTTAGATACAAATAGGTTAGTGACAAATGATACAACTTCTCTTTTGATGAGAAAACATACATCGATCTCACTAAGTAACAACCCTTCCCTTTTTAAACTAAATTAATTTTTAAAAGCACAGTTTATAAATGTCGTTTAGTCTTTGATAACAGTGATACAGTTGAAAAAAATTTTACTCAGAGCAGAAAGATGTAAATTTTATTCTTGACTCCAAGGAGATTTAAGCTTATACTTTCCAGCTCTCTACTGGACTAACTTTTAAGATCACAGAATACCAGGTTGGAAGGGACTTCAAGGCTCACCTGGTCCAACCTTTCTTGGCAAAAGCACCGTCTAGAGAAGATGGCCTGGCACCCCGTCCAGCTGAATCTTAAAGTGTCCAGTGGTGGGGAATCCACCACTACCCTATGGAGATTATTCCAGTGGCTGATTGTTCTCATTGTGAACAATTTTCCTCTTGTGTCCAATTGGAATCTCCCCAGGAGTAACTTGTACCCATTATCCCTCGCCTTTTCCATGTGACTCCTTGCAAAAAGTCAGTCTCCATCTTCTTTGTAGCCGCCCTTCAAACACTGGAACACGGTGACAAGGTCTCCCCTAAGCCTTCTCTTCTCAAGGCTGAACAAACCCAGTTCTCTCAGCCTCTCCTCATATGACAGGCTGCCCAGTCCTTTTATCACCTTTTTGGCCCTTCACTGGACCCTCTCCCTCTGTCCACAGCTTTTTTGTGTAGCAGGGACCAAAACTGAGCACAGTGTTCCAGGTGTGGTCTGACAAGCACTGAGCAGAAATGATAATGACTTCTTTCTCTCTGCTGGTGATGCCCCTGTTGATGCAGCCCAGCATCCCATTGCCTTTCTCTGCCACAGCAGCACCCTGGTCACTCCTATTGAGCTGCTTGTCCACCAGGACCCCCAGGTCCCTTTCCACAGAGCTGCTCCCAGCCGGGCAGATCCCAGCCTGTGCTGCACTCCTGGATTATGGTTTCCCAGGTGCAAGACCTTACACTTGTCCTTGCTGAACTTCAGAATGTTCTTCTTAGCCCACTCTTCCAGCCTATCCAGGTGTTCCTGCAGGGTGACTCTCCCTTCTGAAGTATCCACCTTCCCACTCAGTTTGATATCAGCAAATTCATCAGGGCACACTTGATCCCATCACCCAGGTCACTTAGGAAGATATTAACAGTGTTGGGCCCAATATCGATCCCTGGGGGACCCCAGCTGTGACAGGTTCCCAGTTTGAAAAGGAGCTATTTCCCACCACCCTCTGGGTGTGGCCTCTCAGCCAGTTCCCCACCCACTGCACAGACCCCTCGTCTAGACCATAACACACCAGTTTCTCCAGGAGGAGGCTGTGGGGAATGGTACAGAAAGCCTTGGAGAAAGAGGTTATCCGGGAATGTGTCCATTAGACTCTCACATATTCTGTGTTCTGCCTTGGATAAGAATATAAAATGAGTGAGATCAGAACAAAAAGGAAGACCATGACTCTATGATTTAATGTGTTCACATGGTTACAGACACTTTGAGGGTTCTGGTCCCCTCCCCAGGGACTGTTCATTATTTTACAATTACTGATTTAATCTGAATTAATCCATGGTAGTGGGACCAAAACCTGATTTTTGTCTTTCTACAACCAGGTGACTGTCCTAATTACTAAGCTACAAAGCCACACGGTTTCTTTTTTCAAATGAATTGCAGTACTTATTTATTAAGAACAAAAATCAATCAAACAAACAAAACCCCAAAGTCTTTATTATTATTATTATTATTATTATTATTATTATTATATTACTAACTTGGGGTCACTCAAGAAAGACTTGACTTTTCTATATGATCAGGGCCAACAATACAACAATTTAACACTATAAAAAGATGCAGCACCACCTATTGGGGATACATTAGGTATGCTGATTATTACAGTTTTAAGAAGTAACAGAGTTTTGTTCTTTGTTGTAATAACCTAGTTACCAGGAAAACAAAGCAAAACAAAACAACCTGACAAAAAAAAAACAGCTAGGGAGAAAAGTAGTTTCTGAAAAAAAGAGAAGGGAAGCAAATACTCTACCTGAGACTGTTCATGAACAAACTTGGAGAATACAACTTAATGGTCTACAGCTGTTTTGTCAAATAATTAAAAAAAAAACCCAAACAAAAACAAACACCAGACTCAGCATGGCACAGGAGGTGCAACTGCAAAGAACAGTGGAAAACAGTTACGGGAGGGGATGACTGTTAACAGCGCATGAAGAGTGAATGAAATTAAATGAAATCAGGGCAACCTGATTATCTACCCACACCTTCCCTCCCTTTGAGAGTCAGAAAGACTTGAATGTGTTGCCTTTGGATGAAGGTGTTGCATGAATCATAGAATCACTGAGGTTGGAGAAGACCCTTAAAATCACTGAGTCCAACTGGTGACCTAACACTGCCAAGTCCACCTCTAAACCATGTCTCTAAACACCACATCTACAGGTCTTATAAATACCTCCAGGGATGGTGACTCAACCACTTCCCTGGGCAGACTGTTCCAGGGCTTGACAACCCTTTTGGTGAAGAAATTTTTCCTAATATCCAATTGAAACCTCCCTTGGTGTAACTTGAGGCCATTTCCTCTTGTCCTATCACTTGCTGGGAGAAGAGACCGACACCCACCTCGCTACAACCTCCTTTCAGGTAGTTGTAGAGAATGATAAGGTTTCCCTTGAGCCTCCTTTTATCCAGACTGAACCCCCCCAGTTCCCTCAGCCGCTCCTCACAGGACTTGTGCTCTAGACCCTTCATCAGCTTCGTTGCTCTTCTCTGGACACACTCCAGCACCTCAGTAGTGAGGGGACCAAAACTCAACACAGTATTTGAGGTGCAGCATCACCAGTGCCGAGTACAGGGCTCAGATCCCTTCCCTGTCCCTGCTGGCCACACTATTGCTGACACAAGCCACAATGCCATTGGCCTTCTTGGCCACCTGGGCACACTGCTGGCTCACATTCAGTCAGCTGTCAACCAACACCCCCAGATCCTTTTCCAATGGGCAACTTTCCAGACACTCTTCCCCAAGCCTGTAGCGTTGCGTGGGGTTGTTGTGACCCAAGCACAGGACCTGCTGCTTCACCTTGTTGAATCTCATACAGCTGTACTTGGCCCATCAATCCAGCCTGTCAGATCCTTCTGTAGAGCCTCCCTGCCCTGTTGATGATTGGCAACAACCTGAAGTTCATTAGTGTGGCTAATTGCTAAAACCAGGTTTGTATAGCCAAATTGGGATCCTTCCAGGGCCAATAAACAATTTAGACCATTTGAACAGATTAACAAGAGAAAAATAATGAACTACTAGAGAAAGAAAGGGAACCTTATAGAGATTAAGTTGGACTGTAGTAAGAAAGGCAACCTAAAATTGTTTATCTACTTTTAAGTCCTCTCACAGAGATTGCTTTTAGGAGACTATGTTGTCTATACAGAAGATGTAAGTGATTCTAGGCAATACAAAGCTGATTTAGAGGCTAAGGGAATCTTGCTTTTTTTTTTTTTTTTCTTTTCCATCAAGCAGTCATATCTCTTCCCCTTTTCGGGCATGCAAATGACTTCCTTACCTGCTGGTCTTATACCTAGCAAAGTTTTTAACTCATGTGTTGTTTCATGTTTTGAAATGTTGTCTTCAAGTCCCAGATACGAGACTTTACCATTTCATCTACCCTACTTGTTCTTGCTTCCTTAGCACTGAGTCACAACATGATGCAGTTTTCTAGAACCATGGAACAATCACTGTGAAGACTTTAACGCTAACTTGTTTTGAAAACAAACATACGCATGCTAATACAGCATAACTACATAAGCAATTCTGTACCCAATGTCTGGTGAAAATACTATTGTCCTGCTATTAACAGGCCACAGGGCTCATACTAACCCCAGAAGGCCCCAGTCCTGGTTTATATCAGACCTGTTACCATCTTGTTTGAGAGGTTGCTCTGTGAACTGGAACTTGACACCAGGTGTCTCACACTGGGATGTTTAGGTGTGGGATAACAGCAAGGGCCCTGAAACTATGGGTGTGGGCGGAAGGAGAAGGCCCCCCAAACCATCAGTAACTCACGGTCAGTTATTCTCCTTGCAAAAATGAAGTCTTCAGAGCTGGGAAAAAGCTGTTTTAAGAAAGGAAGAATCACCTCAGTTCATCTGCACCTTGCTGACATTTTCCTTTCTTGGCTGGGAAGTGATGCACAAGCATATCCAGCCAAATCTCTACCACTGCTCTTTACCATCCTCTGAGTGTAAAATACCCACTTCAGGGACGTTTCATCCCCAAGTTTTATTTATCATGAAGACACTCCTGTGCTGTCCTACAACAGCTTGCTAGCAACACGATTTTATTATCATACTAAACCAGAACGTTGGTTTTCTGGACCAAGGCCCAGTAACTCATCAACCTGGAAGTAACTCACTAGCCTGGAATTGTAGAATAAGCAGAACCATGTACAGTTTTTTGGCATTTTTTTAGCCCCTCACCTACTTGATACAGATATATCTAGAATGGAGGCTGTTCTGCTCCAAAAGAATGGCGATGTGTTAAATAGGTTGAACAGAGCATAGACAGTTACAGGATCAGAGGTGAAAAGTACACACCGCTGCAAATTTCTGGACCTTACCCCTTGGTCTGCCTCGGAATTCAGTTTTATTAACCAGCAATCCCGACCGGATAGCCAGGCTTCAAAAAGCTTTGGGAAGCAGAAAGCCTGTTTTTTCATCTTACTATTACATAGTGGTTTGTCTTCATCACAACTTTATTCCAAGCCCCTACAGAGCAGCCTTATCAGTGTCACTCAATAGATGCAGCAAGACAGCCATGAAGCAAGGATGTAGGCAAATCTCATTTAATTATCATCTTTACACACCAAAGCCTAAGCTTATGTGAATGTCACGTTTAAATTCTAGGTCTTCACATTTTATTTTTTAACTGTGCATTTGCAATCATTTTTTAGCTTAAGGACTGGTATATCAGAACCATTACCAGTGTTCCTCCTCCCTTTTGTTAGGGCCCACACAAATTTCTGTTCCTACTTTCACCACCAAAGCAGAACAGAAAAAGCTGCCCCCCATCATTCACCTTTCTTCATATCCATAAGCAATAGAGACACGTGCATGCTGTTCCCAAATGTATCCAGTACAACAGCACTACACATGCTGATCATTGCAACAAGGATCGCTGGAATACCGAGAACCTGCAAGTTGAGTGAAGCTAGATTTCCTCTGCTGTCCAAAGAGAGCAATGACATACAGCCATTATTTAAATCCTGCACAATAAGTTACTTTCTGTTTATGGCAGGATATTTTCAGTGGAGCAGATGTTTCAGATGCTGAATCTAACATTGGGTTTCTCAGCATGAGACACCTGGTGTCCAAGCTATTCAAACAAGACAGATTCCCTCCTAAGTGGATCCCCCACCAGAATACATTTATGTATGTGAGGAAGGAACTGAAGATTAGACCAATAGCTGCTCACATAGCTATTACTTTATGTCTAAAGTTACAGTTATTTTAAACGTTGTTATATACTATAGATGAACCTCCTTCCTAAGCAAATTCTGCCTGGTCTCTATTAAGCCTATAATTTTGTTGTTTGTTTGCACACTTCAGTTACTCATTTCCCAGGCCACCATCACTGGCGAGTTCGATTGAAGAGAATTCTTTTTCTTTCCGTGTTGCTATTTTCACTCAGATCATCTCATGGACCTACCAGCACAGCTCTGAGTTCTTTCACACAGCAGGCGTGAGGGACAGACAGACAGGGCAGGGGCCTGCCAGTCATTTGTGAAATCCCATCCTCAAGCACCTAACAATGACAGGGGTTCCAGGATATTACATCCTAATGGAAGGATGCATTTATTTGCTACTTTAAGTTAGGTACTAAAAATGTAGACATTTGTCCTGTGCCTTGTATAGGAAATTTAAGTAAAATGCTTAAATTCAGAGCTGGTGACCCCACTAATAGGGTTAAACACCCACAAGTTGAACACTTCAACACTGCATTTCCTCCAGCAGTAAGTAGCGTCAAATCTTCATTTAGTGAAACTTTTGAGTTGTTTCTGGTCGTGAGGAAGGGATGGATACAAGAGGTCAAGTCCCTCGTGCCTACAAGTTTTTACTTGTAATGGTCTAATAAATCGATTTGTACAAAGGAGCATTACAATAGTAGGCTGTTGGATACACTTTGCTGGTAATGGAAAATTGTCATTTTAGGATTCTAAGCTTTCAGGCTTTTTGCAAATCCTTGAATTATTTTGCTCAAGCTTATTCTTGAAAATTCAACTTATTTATCATAGAATGGTTTGGGTTGGAAGGGACCTTCAGAAGCCATTGTGAGAGACAAGACTCGGTAAAAATAAGTGATGGTGGGGGACCAGGGTCCTCTGAGTTGAGAAATGTCTCAAACACTCACAAGTAGTGAAACTAGAGTCATGGGGTGGATTTTGTGGAGTCTGGAGCTGATAAGGCTGCCTGCACGCACAGGATGCAGCTGGAGGGGGGAGCCCTGTGAAGGCAAGGCCATTCTGCTCTGCATCTTGTAAAGTGTCAAGGGCCATTTGTCCAGTGAATGACCTTTGCTTCATTACCTGCAAAATGCATATTAAAGTTGACACATATGCTAATTAAGATTAACAAGATCATGATAATTTAATAGCATCCCATGAAACAACTTACCCCTCCCCACACATGGGATACGTAGGTGTGTGGGTCAACCTAGGGGAGGGACCCAAGGGAAGTCTGTATAAATTGAGGGGAGGCAAGGCTAACAGAAGAAGTGAAGTGAAAGAGATGGATAAATCCTTGGAACCCTCATTGCTGGGACCAACTCAGGAACCCAAACTGGTGATCTCTGTTTCTATTCCCATCTCTATCTCTCTCTGGCTCTTTTCCCCACTTTTCCATGTTATCATTATGTAATGCAAGACATATTGTGCCGCTTGCCGTAATTTGTAATATACTTAGTCAATTATTGTGTATCCAATTAATATATTGCAGGAAATTAATAAGTGTTTGTGTATGGACTTTGAGACTTGTCTCACCATTGTCCACTCCACTGGGGATTTACGAATCTGAGTCACTTGTCTTCCTCGTCTGAGTGGGATGTGACAGTCACCTAGTGCAGCCCCCATGCAACGAGCAGGGACATCTTCAACTGCATCAGGTAGCTCAGAGCCCCGTCCAGCCTGACCTTGAATGTTTCCAGGGATGGGGCATCTACCACCTCTCTGGGAAACCTGTGCCAGTGTTTCACCATCCTCACAGTAAAATGTCTTCCTTATATAGTCTAACTTTTAGTTTAAAACCATTACCCCTTGTCCAACTGCAACAGGCCCTGCTAAATGTTTGTCCCCATCTTTCTTATAGGCCCCCTTTAAGCACTGGAAGGCCACTATAAGGTCTCCCCGGAGCCTTCTCTTCTCTAGGCTGAACCCCCCCAACTCTCTCAGCCTGTCCTCACAGAGGAGCTGCTCCAGCCCCCTGAGCATCTTTGTGGCCTCCTCTGGACCCCCTCGAGCAGGTCCATGTCTGTCTTGTGCTGAGGACCCCAGAGCTGGATGCAGCACTCCAGGTGGGATCTCACCGGAGCAGAAGAGAATTCCCTCTCTTGACCTGCTGGCCACACTGCTCTTGATGCAGCCCAGGATACAATTGGCTTTCTGGGCTGTGAGTGCACATTACTGGCTCGTGTCCAGTTTTTCATCCCCCAGTACCCCCAAGTCCTTCTCCCCAGGGTTGCTCTCACTCCCTTCATGCCCCAGCCTGTATTGATACTGGGGGTTGCCCTGACCCATGTGCAGGACCTTGCACTTGGCCTTGTTGAACCCCACAAGTTTCACATGGGCCACTTCTTCAGCTTGTCCAGGTCCCTCTGGATGGCCTCTCATCCCTCAGGTGTGTCAACTGCACCACTCAGCTTGGTGTCATCTGTCAACGTGCTGAGGGTGCACTCGATCCCACTATGTCACTGATGAAGATATTAACAGTACCCATCCCAGTACTGACCGCAGAGGGACACCACTCGTCACTGACCTCCATCCAGACATTGGGCCATTGACCACCACCCTCTGGATGTGACCATCCAGCCAATTCCTCATCCACTGAACAGCCCACCCATCAAATTCACATCTCGCCAATTTAGAGAAGGCTGTTGTGGGGGAACCATGTCAAAGGCCTTACAGAAGTCCAGCTAGATGACATCCGTAGCTCTTCCCTTGGCCACTGATGTCGCCACTCCACCATAGAAGGCCTCTAGGTTGGTCAGGCGAGACTTGCCCTTGGTGAAGCCACATTGGCTGTCTCAAATCACCTCCCTGTCCCACCAAGTTTCAGAAATGGCAACTAAGTCACCACTTTCTAGCAGCATGGTGGCTTCCAATTCCTCCTGTTTGTTGCTCATGCTGCATGCATTGGTGTGGAGGACACATCACCCTCTTAGAGGAACACTCCTTATTTCCTTTGAGGTATTTCACTTTTGGATCCTATTATCTCATGAGTCCCTGACTCAGCTCTGTAAGACTTAAGGTGTGCTCCAGTGTACCCAGCAAGTCTCAGAGCAACAGACTGAAGGCTCTCACCAGCACCCCATACCTCTAACCTTCACATGTCATCCTGTGGCTTGTCTGTCATGGGTGAGCCCGATATTCTCCCCCCCCCAGTTCAAGTCTAGTTTCAAGCTCTGTCAATCAACCCTGCTAGCTCATGAGCAAAGACCCTCGTCCTGCTTTAAAAAGGTGAATCCCATATGATGCCAGCAGGCCTGGTGCTGTGTAGACCATCCCATTACTGAAAAACCCAAAATTCTGGTGCTGACACCAGCCATGGAGCCAGGTATTAATAGTCTGAGTCCGTCTGTTTCTTCCAATGTCACTACCCGCAATTGGAAGGATAGAGGAAAAAACTACCTGTGCTCCAGATTCCCTTACCAACTCTCCCAAGGCCCTGAAGTCTCTTGATTCCCCTTGGACTACATCACTGCAGCTTCATCGCCACCCACAAGGAAGAACAGCAGCGGGTAACAGTCTGAGGACTGTACCGTGTTAGGGAGTTCCCTAGTGATGTCCTTAACCGGGCCCCAGGGAGGCAGCACATTCCCTTAAGACGATCGTATTGGACCCTCTGTTCCCCTCAGAAGGGAGTCACAACTGTAACCCATCTTTTCT
>NW_020799095.1:149586005-149624973 GCF_003259725.1 Athene cunicularia
GGCATGGCCGGCGGGGCGGGAGGCGGCGGGGCCGGGCTGGCTGCTGAGCGCCGCTCTCGTTGCAGGAGGATAAGATCAACGCGCTCATCAAAGCGGCCGGAGTGAACGTGGAGCCGTTCTGGCCGGGCCTCTTCGCGAAGGTGGGCGAGGGGCAGCGCGGGGGGGCCCTGCGCGTCCGGGCGCTGGGAGGGGGAAGGCGGCGGCGGGAAGCGCCGGGTGCAGGCCGTAAGATCCCGGCAGGGTTTGGGTCGGAGGGACCTTTAAAGGTCGTTAGTCCAATCCCCCCCGACCGGAGCAGGGATTTCCTCAAGGAGACCGGGTTACTCAGAGCCCCGGAAGCTTGAGCTTGAATTCCCCAGGGAGGGGGCATCTACCGCCTCTCAGGGCAGCCTGGTCCTGTGTTTCTCCGCCCTCGTTTAACAAAAATTAGTATCTTCTACCTAGTCTAAATTTACCCTCTTCTTAATTTAGAACGATTACTTCTCATCCTGTCGCTACACTTATGATCAAGAATCCCTCCCCATCTTCCATGTAGCCCCTTTAAGCACTGGGAGGCCGCTATAAAGTCTCCCCGGAGCCTTCTCCAGGCTGAACCCCCCCAACTCTCTCAGCCTGTCCTCACAGGGGAGCTGCTCCAGTCCCCGGAGCATCTTCGTGGCCTCCTCTGGACCAGCTCGAGCAGGTCCACGTCCTTCTTATGCTGGGGGGCCCCAGAGCTGGACCCAGCACTGCAGGGGGGTCTCACCAGAGCGGAATAGATCACAACCAACCAGCAGCTCCTCAGCGGTGACGCCGTGAGCAATAGACCCTTACAAATTCAGCTTTGAAACGCTACCTTTAACGAATGTAAAGAGCACTGAGTTATGGTGACTCCTCCGGTGGGAGTGAAGCAGCCCGCTGGTCTGTCACGCTGCAGTTCCACCACCGCCCTCATGCCGTGACGGAGCGGGTGCGCAGGGCTGGAGCCAAGCTGCCCTGCCCGCCCGGTGTTAACGAGGCTTGTCCTGCTGCTGCTTGTCCCTAGGCTCTGGCCAACATCGACATCGGAAGCCTGATCTGTAACGTGGGAGCTGGTGGCGGTGGCGCTCCAGCTGCAGCCGCTCCTGCGGGCGGCGCTGCACCCGCGGGCGGGGCTGCCCCTGGTAAGTGGGATCTCGGGTTGCATCTTCTGCTGGAAGAAACACTTGGTTAATTTAACAAAGCTACTCCTCAGCTTGAGAGTCAGCCTGGCTCTTCCTCTTGCAATGTTAATGTGATCTGTGCTTCACAATATGCATGTGGATGTTCTAGAGCAAACCAGACCCTCACCTTTAGAAATCTGGAGTCAGGGTACAGGATTAGTGTTACCTCAGAGTTAAGGCTGATCTTCCTGTGTATCATCAGGATCTCTTTAAAGTTTTTTTAACTTTGATACAAATTAATTTGGAAGGCACAAACCCACTTTTCTAGTAGCAGAGATACTAGTCTCAGGGTTGTCAGTTTATTAGGATTGCTTGGGTCTTGCTTCTTGATGTCATTTCACTGTGTGTGAAATCTGTTGTGGCAAGTGACTCTTATGAGCTGATAAAAATGTTAAAAACCTGATTCCTTTCTCCTTTTCTAGCTGAGGAGAAGAAAGAAGAGGAAAAGAAGGAAGAATCAGAGGAATCTGATGATGACATGGGCTTTGGTCTTTTTGACTAATTAGTTTTGTACCTGTCTGTAATAAAGACCAATTACTTGTACTCTTGTCTCTTAGTTGAAGCTGGCGAAGGGGAGAGGATGAAGGACGGCTGGGTTATCTGCAGGGATGAACTGCTGGCATTGCATGTTAATCTAGAGCTTTCTTTGTCCTTCATGCTTAACCCAGGCCTAGCACAGTGACAGCTGCAGCTCCAAGCTGTGCTCAGAGCACAGGAACAGAGGGTCGAAATGCAGTTGGTGAGCACGGGATGTGTGACAGCTGCTGCTTGTGCTCATGCTTAGCAGAAATGCTGTGACTTGGCTTGGTTGAAGCTGCAGTGGGTCTTGTTAATGGTTGAGCTGCAGTGCAGCCTCTGTCATCCTGGGCAGTTTCTAGTACCAGGTAGTTTCACCTGTGCAGGGACTGGGCGTTTCACAGCTGAGGACAGTTGAGCTGAAAAGTGGGGAAAATGCTGCAATTCTCAGGTAAAAGCCCTTGCTGGAAGCTAAAGCAGGGATATTACTTATTCATGAGTAGTTAAAATTTAAAAGCAGATTGAGTCTTGCAGTGCTGGGCACCAAGCCCAGGCTGTATAAGGTGGGTATTATTTTTGCTTTTCCAGGAAAAAAAGGAGCATCTCTGAAAACTGCTTTGAAGGGTGGGTGTGGAAGATTGAAAGGAGTAAGTCAAAAAGTGTTATTTCTAAAATAACTCCCGAACAGGACTTTTCCAGAGCAACTGAACGAGGAAATCTTTCAAATGTATAAAGCATTAAATGAAAATTGTACATGAGTGGAACGATGCAACTGTGTAAGGAGGGCTCCAGCGTTAAGCAGGAGGGTTGTTCCACAAGGAGACCAAAAATTGACACTCTGCCCTGCCCCATCTTCCCACAAAAGGAGCTCGGGCACCTGAGGAAGAATTTAGTTAGTCCATGCAAGCCCCTGCTGCTGCTCCCAAAACAGTTTGTGCAAACCACTCAACTGCTGCATTCCCCCACCCCTTGAAGAAACCTTCCCTAGGAAAATGATTTAATTTAGAAGTCTAAAGGAGTGACACAAGGTACTCGCATAGATGCTAACACTGACATGTTCCCTGTGCTCCACAGCTGGAAGAAAAACTGCTTTGTGGAAAACTGCTGAAATCTTGGCTTTTCTCCTTAAACACTTAATGTTGCTCCTTAAGTCCTGCGTGAGTAAATTCTGAAAAGCTTGCCAAGCACAGAGAGAAGTTTTGGGTGGTTTGTTCTGCAGTTCACATGCCCATGAAATAATACAATCAGAATGTCACTGGTAACACCTTTTTAATAGGTCAAAGTAACTGTACAGTTCATTATATTCTTCCTGAGAATAATTTATATCCCTTAACAGCAAAAAGGGAGTGTGGTTTTTTTATTTTAACAGAACAGATGGCATAACTGGAAAACCAAGGAAAATCTAATTACACTGCTCTACTGTAACTCCTCCCAGGCAAGATAGACAAAAGGATGGGTTAGTTAACTACAGTGGGTTTAAAATATTCAACATGGCTTTAATCTGTCTTTATAAATTATATAAAAATGGGGGACATGAATGGTTACGGAACTCCTCTAAATGCAGCTCTGAATTGCTCTGGTACAAAGCAGCATTTTTGCTTCCAAGGAAAACAACATTGCTACAAAAGAACTGGCACGTTATTCTGGTGAAAAAGATGAGAGTTTTCAGTTGTGTTCTACAGCTAGTTCCAAACAAATGCTTCACACATTCACATAAAAGTAAAAGGCAGGAAGATGAAGAGGGCTTTAGTTTGTCTTGAAATGACTGAAGTCTTGAAAATATAGCTTTTTATTCTTTCTCTGTAAATTGTGATTAGCATATTGCGACGTAAGTGTTCTAATAAAAAAATTCCAGTCTGGATAGTTCATATACTGTGGGCAAGAATTCTCAGCCCTGAGGTTTCCCCGAATTCTTCACAATATCTTTCTCTCCACGCTGCTCCATCGAGTTTTGGCTCCGAGACCGTAACTCTGTGGCAGCTCTAGGCTGAGCGTGGCCCATGCCACAGCATAAAACTGAACTGCGCTTCTGTAGCCGCCATTGCCCGAGGATTTCTGTACAAACTTCATCGTGTGATAATGCCGCTCTCTGAATCCCAGACCAGCTTGGCTTTATGATAAAAACACGGTTAAACTTTTGTAATGAGAGAGAACCAGCAGCGGTCAGTCAGGTCTGCTGAAGCAAGAGGCGCTGGAAAGCCAGGACTACACTGGGTTAATCCTCACTGCTGGTGGAAGGTGAAGTAACACCCTTTTGCAAGCAGAATTCTTCGGCTGATGAACCTCTTCCCTCAGTACTTAGTGCGGTCTGGACTGACTGATCATTTTCAGTCTGGCTTGATCAATAACATCCAGCAAGTTTTTGGCATCCACAGCCAAAGCGTGAGCAGCTGTCAGCATCTGCTTTTTGTACTCCTGCTGCAGACTGGTCATGACATACTGCTGGGCCAGTTTCATCTTGTTAATGAGGTCGGCCAAGTCTGAGTTCAGCAGCTTCTGAGCCATCTCGATCTGGAACAGGAATCACAGAATCATGTAGGTTGGAAAAGACCTTGAAGCTCCTCCAGTCCAACCATGAACCTCACCCTGACTGTTCCCAACTCCCCCAGATCCCTCAGCGCTGGGTCAGCCTGACTCTTCAACCCCTCCAGGGATGGGGACTCCCCCCTGCCCTGGGCAGCCCATTCCAACGCCCAACAACCCCTTCTGCACAGAAATCCTTCCTCAGAGCCAGCCTGACCCTGCCCTGGGCAGCTTGAGGCCATTCCCTCGGGGCCTGGCGCTGGGGCCTTGGCTCCAGAGACTCATCCCCCCTCTCTGCCCCCTCCTGGCAGGGAGTTGCCGAGGGCCAGGAGGTCTCCCCTCAGCCTCCTCTTCTCCAGACTGAACCCCCCAGTTCCCCCAGCCGCTCCCCAGCAGACCTGTGCTCCAGACCCTGCCCCAGCTCCGTTGCCCTTCTCTGGCCACGCTCGAGTCATTCAATGGCCTTTTTGGGGTGAGGGGCCCAGAACTGAACACAGGAATCGAGGGGCGGCCTCACCAGTGTTGAGTACAGGGCTCAGATCCCTTCCCTGGGCACACTGCTGGCTCCTGTTGAGCCGGCTGTCAATCACCCCCCAGGTCCCTCTCTGACTGGCAGCTCTCAGGCTGCTCAGGAAGGTTCAGTGTTGAGCTGCACTCACAGCAGTGCTACTGCACAGTAACTGCGCTCCCACCCCGCCTCAGCAGACCCTGCCATCCCTGATGGAGCTGGGGCCGTTTTTGCCTGCACCACGTGGGGCAGATGGAATTTTGGCACGGGGTGCTTGACAGCATGTCCCTGTGTCTGCTGTTAAACAGCACCACCAAGCCCAATGGCTAAGAGTGGATTTTAGCCCATGTCTTAAGAGTTAACACCTTGTTACAGGTTTACAGGTCCCTACTGTCATCTTTTCATTACTATTATTAAAGTAGCTCTAAAGCATAAAAGTAGGTCTAAAAAAATAAGATGGCGGTCAAGAAGGCAGACACAGGTTACTTAACAGAACCACAAAGCTAAGTCAGGATGATTCTCTGAGCTGGCACTTAACCATTCTGCAGGTTTCTCATTATCAAACTGATTTTCTGGAGGAAAAACCTTAAACTGAGGCTCTGGAGGAAAGTGTTTTTACTCCTGCCTAACAAACTTCACTGGAAGATCTCAGTTCCTTCTCATCCAGAACTAGGTTACTACAGGATGCCTTCTCATCAAAACCTTGCAGCTGCACCCAGCTACGCTCCGCCACCTGTTTAATGACTGTGTGTGAGCGGCGGTTTAATGAAAGATTGTGCTTGCACTTAAGAATTAACTCCCAGATGCATCAGAATGCTGGTTTTGTGTAAGCACAGATAACGGGTTTTATGTCAACTTCCTAGGGCTGTGTGCTCTACACTCCTCCATTATACCCAGTTCGAACATCTTCACTTAAGTCCATACAAGCCTGTTTCCATGCAGCAACTCTAATAAAATTTATTTCATGTAGAATTATAACGCCAGACTGCTGAGTGAACCAAAATGTCTGCATCTGTGAAGGAGAGTGAGCCAACACCTGTCCTGGCTGGGGCTAACCTCAAAGGGAGTGACTGAGCAGTAGGTGAGTGCAGCTCCACGTACCTCTCTGTGGGTGCTTGCAGGAAGCACTGGGAGGGTCTCGTCTACTGTTGCCAGTAAGGTTCTTAGTGCCAAACCGACCTCCTAAGAAAAAATAAGATTTAGGAAATAAACTTCAAAAACGTAGAATGAACGGAGGGGAGAACTGTAGGAGTTCAGGAAGCAACAGATACACTGAATTCCTCGTCTGGATAAAAAGGGAGTTCTTGGATGAGAGACTTCAAAATTCCACCTGCAATTCTGTGTTTCACCACCAAAACAAGATGCCAAAGGGTTAAAAAAAAACAAGGAGAAGATTGTGCACAACTCCCTGCCCCTGGATAAGCACAGGCAAGCTGGGGAATAAAAGCACCCTTGCCCACAATACTGTTAACAGTATCCAAAGCTCCAGCCCTCTGACCACCAGTTAACCTGCTCTGCAAACACAAAAAACTTTTCTCCTTCCAAACCTTCAAAAAGTTTTTCCTGCGCCACTCATTCGAGAGAGAAAAAAAAGGCTGATTTGAGGAACTGGCTCCGTACCTTTACCATGGGTACGTACTCCTCCGGTGGGGCGGGCTGTATTTTACTGGACATTTCTATAACGGCTTTCACCAGCCCGGTGACGTTCTCGTAGACTTTGTCGTTGGAGCGGTCCAGGTTGGCTGTAGGGGGAGGGCTGATTTCCTGCGGCTGAATCTGGAAGCAGAGAGGGGTTGTTTAACCTCCTGTCCCCAGCAGATGGGGCTCAGCAGCTTCCCAACAGCCGTCGTATTCGCAACAGCTCCCCCCGCCCCGGTCCCCTGTCCTGGCTCAGCACGCTCACTCCTGCACCTGAAGGTTTCCTTTAGTTCTTCTGACTGAACCTGATCTGTGAAATGACACTGGGGAATTTTTACCAGGATTTCCCTGAAGAGCTTCCTGTATAACTCCCACAGTAAGAGAGGAGAATAATTTGAGGAACGAGTACAGGGTACTTGACACGTCTAAGTGGTTCACTACTGATCGACAAGTTCCTCTGCTAAGGCAACAGGTAGCAGGTCTCTTGTTCCAGAAAGTTGTTTTGTGCTCCAAAACAACGTCAGGGTACACAGTTAACATACTGATAGAGTAAAAAGACAATATTGCAGTACATACTACGGTTTTGTTAGTGAAAATTCACAGCAGATCAACAAAAATGGTGTCACCAGCACAGGTGAGAAGTACCAAATGTTTTCATACTGTTTGTTTCCAACAGATCAGAAAAAAATCCTGATAGGTTAAAAATCATGTAGTCCTTACTCAAGCAAAACTTTCATTGAGTCAGATCTGTCTAGAATTGAATCCCCGACAGACTGAAAAAATCCTGGACCAGAAAAGAAACAAACTGAAAACTTCCTCTGTGAGGTCCTCAGTGCCTCTGCTCCTGAACGGCAGAACTACAAGCACCCCTGTTCCCTGCAGCTCTTCACTGCCTCGGGATGCCCAAGCGACCACTCAGTGAGAGCAGAAGGATAAAAAAAATTGCTTATTTCCTCCTGGTCACACAGCAGCTGTCTGCCCTGTCGATGTGAGATGACTCATGGCATTTCAGCCCACCACACTGGGTTACTACAGGTTCTTACAACTGGTCCTAGCTACAGAGATGTTTCACTGGAAGCACCTGAGATACTACTACCCTGATGAAACTGTAAAATACTTGGATGAAACTTTGTCTAAGGAAGGCGTGCAGGATTTAGCGCATGGTGATTCCATTTTGTTGCATTTCACTAAGTAGGTACTGGCAGCTATTACAGAGATTCAGTCTAGTGCAAAGATCAGAAAATACCTCAGGAAAAAGACCACTGTAATTGCCTCAATCACCAGTGAAAGGCTGTGATTCTAATTGTTTTAGCAATTGAGAAGTTAAAACAGTCATCTGGCAAAGTCACATGCAAAGACATTTTGGAATAGGGCACGTACACACACGCTCACGCACTGCTTACCCTCCATGGCTATGGTTGAGCAGAATGTGGGGGAAGGTTAAAGAAATTTACCAAAAGAAGGGAAAAAAGAAAAACAATATTAATAAAACTCAGCAGGAAAAAAATAAAAAAACAAACCAAACCCAAAACATGTGTAGCAATAAGAGACCAGTTAAAAAGCCTGCAACGAAAACGCATCCTCAACAGTATGGGCAGTCATTCGTGTTAGCTCGTGGTCCCTTGGTTACAGAGGCACCTGCTGTGTGCCCGTGTGGGAGGTGGAAGTGTTTGCCATGCACCCGTGCGTGCTCCTCACCGAACACAGGGCGAAGAGATCATGCAAAGCTTGACAGGAGCAAGCCAGTCTGGCGAGCAGCAGAGTGGTAAACGGAGTAGAGGGCCCCGCACCGGTGGGAAACAACACGACCTGTGCAACCCCAGCCCCTTCACACAATCAAGAGATGTCAGAAAATGTTGTATTCATCTTGAAGCTTTTTTTTTTTTTTCTATAGAAAAGTCACGATAGGAAATACATGGTCATTAACCGGGCAGCTCCTGTTTGTGACGACTAATCCCAGTTGTGGCTAAGAACTACCCAGGACTCTTTCTCGATGGATTATTCCCAACCCACTGAATTCCTACAGCCAGGCCCTAACATTTCAACGGTACCAGCATCTGCATTTCTTAACACTCTTTTTTTTTTTTTTTTGTTTAGACCCAACATCAACACTATTGCTCTGCAGACTATAAGGTCACACATTTCTCTGTGTGGACTGGCTGATTTTACTCCAGCAAGTAACAGAAAAACATGTATTTCCTGGTGCATGCCCTGAAGACTCCTGAGCACACACAGTTCAAATCCTTTTTATTTTTTAATTCTGCAGAAAAGGGAGGCTGAAATAAACCCTAAAAGCCTCTTCAGTTTAGGACTGCAGACATTAACAGAGCTATATGCTATCAACAAATAACGGGCTGTTTTCTTGAAGGGGTGTAAACTAATCTGATTTCAAGAAAGTCTTGACAGAAAAAAAGGACTCAGCCCTTCTTCTCTACTGAAGAATCTATTTAGTACACAAATCTTGTTCACTTGTTATTAATGATGACTGCTCAGGTTGGTTTGTTGTCAAAAGGATGTATTTCAGAAAACATTTTTCATGTTCCAGTATCAGCATTTAGACAGGAAATTTTAGAGAAGCCAAGTTTAGTAACACATCTGTTACTGCTTTTTGACATTTTCTGAGGCTTGGCAGCTTGAGAAGCACTGGCATCAGTTTATAATAAATAATGCTGCTCAAATTTGCCACTGCTGTCTATTTACACTGATGCTTAAATATTCCTGTAATCCCAGAAGAAGAGAGCAAGATTGAGACAGGCAGGCAGTGGCTGAGATTGATTTGTGCTCAACGTACTGCTCTGATGGCAAGTTTTGAATCCACAGTCAGATGAAGTGGATTTTTTCTGTATTTTCTTAAACCACCTAAAATAAGTGTCACTTATCACAACAGCTGTGTCTACCACAACATGCTTTCCTGATCTTTACTACAGGCTTGGCAGGGCTTAGATTAGCCAGAGGTTCTCCTTCCATGAGGAGCTGTACTAGCACTAGTGGTACTATGCAGGGATTGCCCCGGCGTATCTGCAGAAGCCTGTGCTCTAATGCAGACCCTGTCTTTCTCCCCTCAGGAAATAGCTGGAGCACAAATCCATCACCTCTCTGGGAGGTACTGATGGCAACAACAAACAGCATGGGACCAGCAGCAGGAGTGATCCTGCTTTAACACTCTGGTCAGCAATACCACTGTCAGAGCAGCAGCCTTCGTGGAGGTGCACCTGTGTAGCTGCAAAGGTTGTGAAATAATAAAACGGCGATGTGTATAGATCAGCCGCATTTCTGTTCGAGTATCAGTGAGAGAATTCCCAACCACTATTGTATCTAGCTGCTGGAAACTGCTAGCATCAGAAATAGCTCCACTGATTCCTCTCAGGAGGCCCTGAGGTCACTCAGGTTTGTGTTTTCTGAAGATCGGAAAGATATCGGAGTCCCAAAGGCAGGAAACAACACCTAGAGGCAGGATTTTAGAAGTGACTGACATGCTAAGGAGCAGTTCCATGGACACCAACTGCGACAGGGGACAGGACACTGTTTCACAGCACCCTGCAGCATCTCTCTGCTAGAAAACTGTAAAGTTTCATTTCTGGCTTTATTGCCTATTTACTGGAGATGAAATATATTAGAAGTATCTCAGTCACGGGTCAGACTCTTCCCTTGTTCCCCAGAGCTAGTAGGGTTTCTGGAGCCTTGGTGCTGCAAGCAAGAGTTTTTTGGAGCATCACAGTTCAGACACGTCTCAATTCTCTGTGGCTGAGGACAGGACCTCGGTACTACCCGAGCACCTGTGAACCCTGGGTGTGCTCCTTCCTGCTTAACAAAGCTGCTGAGCAGGGAGGCTGAGTCCATACCGGAGAGCTCACATGCTCTTGAAACTAGAAGTAAGCTTCTCGGTGACAAACATGTTGAATCACATGGAGGATATGATCCTACCAGTTAACTCCCCAGTTCCCTGGAGACCTGCCAGCGTGTGTCTGCCCCATGACAACATTTACTTGGGAAGTTTAGTCGCTTTTGCTTTCCACGGTCTCTACTTCAGGAACAGCAAACTATCTTAGAATGGTAACTAATTTTCCGAAGCGTATTTCACGTGACACTGAGAAATGTACCTTCACGCCTTCGTTGTAGCTGTCCACAGGGCTGTTCAGGCTTGCAAGGCTGCCCAAATGGCTGGGGGCTCCAGGGCGGGGAGGCTTCTTTGGCGGAGCTGCATGATCTGGTTAACACAACGATTTGCATTTTAGAGGACCAATATATCAGGTGTACCCGCATAAATTTGGTCTGCCAACACTACAAAGGCTACCTGTGATTTACTGTATTAGCAAAGGAGATGTACATCTTTATGTGTCTTAAAGTAAATCCGTTCTTTTAGGAGCTACACTTCAATCTCTATTTCTACTCAAGAAATGCAGACAGCAAAGGTTGTGGAATTCATCAGGTTCTCCCATGATTATGAGAACATTGCTGTCTTAGTAAGGTACTTCAGAAATCCCTTTGTGGGGCAACTGCTACTCATCTCAGTACACCAACTCCAGATTGGAGAGGTACTCACCCCGTAGAAGCACAGCTGAGTGCCACACACGTTGCTTATTTCTGGGAAGATTGGACTTCTTCATGGCAGAAATCCTGGGTGTGATTCACTTTGAGACTGAGAAACTTAAATTTCGGTGTCTACTTTTGTTTTACATGTCTGAACTCCACACATAGTTAAGTCCTACACAGTGACTCAGCTTCCTCTAGACACTTCCCGCCTGTTGATGAAACACTTTCTTGGCTTTGCTGACTACATCTTTGGGGACTGCACGGGTAATTTAAACCCACCGTGCACTGAAACATCTATGTGTCGTTATCTGGAACTGAATCCATCCCTTGTATGAAAATACTGGCATAAACCTTTGTTCACTACTACTGCCAGGTGACTTGTAACGAAGGGTTCAAGATGACAGAATATAAATTTACTTCTTACCTGGTTTACCCACGGGTTGATATATGTGCTGGTTACCAGCCTATAAAATAAAATGTACATTTAGACTAGTTATTACAGTGCTCACAACTTTCATCAGTACAATTTCAAATAGTGAGAGCAGCCAGTTCTAAGCACATTTCTCAACGGTTAAAATCACATCCCTATTCACCATCATTAGCTAAGCGCCTAAGTAGAGGTATGTTATTTATAGAAAAAGAAAAGAATTTTCATTGATTCTGCATCACTTGTGAGAGCCCTGGCCTCTACGTTAGAGTTTATCCTTCACTATTAATCAAACGTGGTGGTGTGTTCATGATCGGTTTCAGCCTGTATTCGGAGATCGAGGTGTAGGAGTCATGGTGATGACTTCTGAAGAAGCAATGGCATTGCAGCAATCAGAAAAGTAAGGTATTTCTGACTGCGGAATGGTTTCCTTAATGGTAACGGATTTCTAAGCCGGTTTACTTTTTGGTTTTGCCGCGAAGCTCTTAGGGTCAATTTGCTTATTCATCTGGAAGTATTTAATAGTAGACTGAAGTGACTTTCCTCGGGAGCTATATTTATACATCCTTCACGCCAACCTCAGCCGCCGAGGCGAGCAGCTCCGGGGCCGGCACGATGGGGGATTCCTGCGCCGGGGAACTGCGGGGAGCGGAGAGACCCGGCGGCCGCTAGGGGGCGGCACGGGCCCGGCTGGGCAGCCCGGCAGCGGTGGCGTGTCGGGGCTCCGCACCCGCCGGGCTGCGGCAGCTCCGCAGGCAGAGCTCCGGGGGAACACGCTGCCCCCGGTGCCGGGCCGCAGGGGGGGCCCTGCTCTCCTCCAGCGCCGGCCGGCAGCGGTGAGCGCGGCTGTGGGAGCTGCGCCCGGGGAGAGGAGCTCCTCCGCTCAGGGACAGAGCTCCGGGAGGGGCAGCAGGTGAGGGGGTCAGGGACAGCGAGAGGGGGACAGGCTGCGGGAACTGCACCTGCCTGCCCGCGACAGGCCGGCGGCACACGGAGGATCCCTTATCCTCTCCCCGCCCGGCAGAACGCGGGGACTTCAGGGACAGGGGACAGCGGTGACAAGCCCCTGCCCGGACCCCCCCACCCCCCCAGAGGTGCCCTCGGATAACCGGTACAAGGCTCTGCAAGTGAACAAAACACCGCTTCCATGAAGAAAAAATGTCTCCTACGACAATGAGACTCCTGTGGAGAACAGAACACCCAACGTGCAGACTGGACCCACCTCTAAATGAAGTCTGCTGCCTCCCTGGGGTCCAGGATAAAGATTTGAAGAGAAAACTTCCTACCCCGGTATGGCCCTTGGATTATTATCCATTAGTGATTTTTCACATAGGGAGTGATGAAGTTGCAGTAAGAAGTTTGAGGGAATCAAAAGAGATTTCAGGGCCTTAGGACACTTGGTTAAGGGATCAGGAGCAGAAGTAGTATTCTCTATCCTTCCAGTTGCAGGGAGTGATGAAGGAAGAAACAGGATGATGCAGCTGACCAATACCTGTCTCCATAACTGGTGGCACCAGCAGAATTTTGGGTTTTTTCATCACGTGTCTACACAACACCAAGTCTGCTGGCGACTGACAGGGTACACCTGTCTCAAAGGGGAAAAAGGACCTTTGCACAGGAGTTAGCAGGGCTGACTGAAAGAGCTTTAAACTAGATCTGAAGGGAGAAAGGGATAAAACCAGGCTCACTAGATAAGCCTGGGGGCAGCAGACTAATGTCTGAGGGACAGTGTGCTAGGTTAACGGTTGGACTGGATGATCTTCAAGGTCCTTACCAACCTAGATGATTCTGTGACTCTGTGCTAGCGAGGTCCTTGGTCTGCTCCACGATGTGCTGAGTACACCGGAGCACATCTGAACTGTTTTTGTATTAACGCACACAGCATGAGGAGTAAACAAGAGGAGCTAGAAGCTTTGGCCTGGTCCTAGAGCTACAACATCACTGGCACAAGTGGAAGCTGGTGGGATGAGTCCTGGGACCGATGTGCCATGGTGGATGGTTACAGGCTCTTCAGGAGGGACAGGCAGGGCAGGTGAGGTGGGGGGTGCTGCTGTATGTAAGGGAGGGGTTGGACTGTATGGTGCTTACAGTTGGCGATGACACGGTCAAGAGCTTCTGGGTAAGGACAAAGGAGAAAGCAAATAAAGCAGATGTTGCTGTGGGAGTCTACTCAGCCAGGTGTGAGACTCCCCAGCCAGGCAGCACGATGGCACCAATGAATTATTCTACAAGGAATTAAGGGATGTCTCTGTATCAGCTGCCCTGGTCCTTATGGGTGGTTTTAACTTCCCAGACACCAACTGGGAATATCACAGAGTCGTCACAAACATGTCCAGGAAACTTCTGAGGCCTGCTGAAGATAACTTCTTGGTGTGGGTACTAAGGGAGCTGACTAGAAAAGGTGCCCTTCCTGGATTTGTTCTTTGTAAACAAAGAGGGACTTGTGGGTGAAGTGGTGACTGCTGGCTGTCTTGGTCACAGTGACCACAAAGTAGTTGAGTTTCAAAGCACTGGAGAGAGGAGCAAGACTGTGACCCTGGATATGGGGAGAGCAGGCTCTGGGCTGCTGAAGGAGCTGGTTAGGAAGGTCCTCTGGGAATCTGCTTTGGAAGGTATCGGGGTCCATGAATGTTGGTCACTTTTTAAGAGCCACCTCTTAAGAGCACAGGAGCAGACAATTCCAAAGTGTTGGGAGTCAAGCAAGTGGGACAAAGCCAGCTTGGCTGAGCAAGGGATCTTCTTCTAGAACTTAGGTAGAATAGTGTACTGATATTGGAAGCAAGGACAGGCAACATGGGAGGACTACAGATGCTGTTTGCCACTTGTAGGGAGAGAATCTGTGTGGCTAAAGCTTGATTAGAGTTCAAGCTGGCCAGCACTCTTGAAGGAAAACAAAAAGGGCTTTTTAAAATACATTAACAGCAAAAGGAGCATCAGAGATAACACTGGTTCGTTGCTTGATGAGGTTGGACACCTCACAAATAGGGACACAGACGAAGTGGAGAGGTTTAATGCCACCTTCGCCTCTGTCTTCAGCACTGATACGGGGCCCTGGGACCCCCAGAGCCCTGTGCTGGAGGACTGGGGGGATGATAAACTCCCAGCTGACTCTGAACTTGTTCAAGACTTGCTGCTCCAGCTGGATGAAGGCAAGTCTATGGAGCCTGTTGGGATTCATCCCAGGGTACCGAAAGACCTGGCCGATGTTATTGTGGGGCCTCTCTCTCTTTTTCAGTGGTCTTTAGGAGTCTGGAGAGGTCACAGATGACTGGAAGCTGGCAAATATTGTCCCTGTTTTCAAGAAGAGTAGGAAGACCTGGTAATTACAGGCCTGTCAGTCTCACTTCAGTGCCTGGTAAAATTATGGAGAAGGTTATTCTGGGAATTATTGAAAAACACCTCAGAAACAACAGAGTCACTGGTCACAGCCAGCACAGACTCACAAGGGGAAAGTCCTGCTTAACCAATTTAGTTTCCTTTTATGACAAGGTCACTAATCCATCCATCTGACCAACTGAATTCGAGCAGGGAGTTGGACTCAACGATTCTTATAGGTCCCTTCCAACTTGAGATATTCTGTGATTCTATGGAAGATGGAAATCTGCTCACAGCCAAATTAATACTCTACAACAACTTGCAGTTGTCATGTCATAAAAAACCCTTACAATCCCAACAGTCACATTTCATGCAAGCATATCTGTATAAAGGAGTTTCCATTGCAAAGTAAAAACACTGAAGGCAGTTAGAATTTAATAGGTCTAGTACTGAAGCATCTCAAAAAGAAATTTATAAAATAACGACCATTTTCTGCAAAGTCGGAATACTTTTCGTCAGACCTAAGGAAGCTGCTTTTTCAACACTTTGAAGATGACATTCAGACTGCTTCTGGTTCACTTTTAGTGGGATGAAAACACAGAATATTTGCTTCAATTCACCTTCAGTTCTGGATAATGCTATCACATAAATCACCACGTAAGAATGTTAATTCATTAACTTTCTTTTCTGACCTTTTAAAGCAACTGGTTTGAACATCTCACATTCTCTGTTTTCAGAAACACACCCAGGTAACAGGGATAATAGCAGTACACTTACTATTTATTCCCTAGCTTCTAACTCCACTGCCACCTCACTTCAGTGCTAGACAACTGTGAGAATACCAAGCACCTTGCCCAACAGTACCTAGAAAGTTTGCAGGAGATCCTCTGAACTGAACTTCTGAGCAGCTCATGCCTTCACAACTGACTCATCTTTCCATTAACAAACTGGAGGGATACTCCAGTAGTTCAGTATTTATTCAAAGCTTCAGCCTAACTTTTTTAGAAATTCACGTTATGGTTTTAAAATTACAGGCAGATCCGACAATGGCTCCTATGGCCAAGGTTGCCTGAGGCCTGCTTTCAGCTGCTCAAAACTTGGCCAAATTTTAACTGCATGAACTGAAAATTCCCACACTAACTCTCTACTTCAAGCTAATTTCTATCAGTTTACAATGGAAAACTGGCAAGAAGAACAACTTTCAGAAAGTTAAGGGTGCAAAAGAATGTATTGTATAGGGAGAAATACGAAGTTATCTTAAGTTTCACAGAGGATATTCCATCAACTTAATGATTTAGAGCAGAAATGTGATAGCTAGAAATAAATGAGCATGTTTGTCCTGCCTACTCCAAGTCTGCAACCACAGACTTGAAAAAAAAAACCAACAAAAAACCCAAAAAAACAAACTTCGCTTTCAGGAGCCATGAGTAGAAATCAAAGATTTCAAGCCCTGAAAGTATTCTGCTGCCAACAAATACCTCCGAAACCCACTGGCTGATCATCTCACACACTACCCTACGGCCATCCTCTATAGCTAGAAAAAACATCTGCTTTCTGCCAGCACCATCAGTCATGTCATTAACTTTGATTTCTGTTGTTAAACCTAAATATTTCAAATCTAATAACCCTGGGAGAGAGAAGGGAGGAAGAGAGAAAGGAAACTAAAATTCCACTAAAACAATTCTTGCATATTTACTTCCAGAAAATTGCATATTAAAAATATATGTCAAAACAATCTGCACAAAATTATACAGCCATGTGCTCATCAGTTGGGAACTACTAAATGCATGTGATAACTGTTCATTTGTACCGTCCTATCCAAGAACAGGATTGTGTATTACTTCTCCTCCCTCCCAGTGTCCCTGAACAGGAATCAGAGCCTCTGTGCTTTCTGCTCTACACCCTTCCAAGTGCCACAACAACTAATCAAAGAAAAAGTTATTTTGTGGGGAAGATGTAAATGACTTCAGTGAACTGGATTCTGTCCTCATGATTGAAATCTCTGTGTAATGCCAGGCAATTATTTAATCCTAGTTTCTCCTAGAAAAGACCACCGCCTATTTCTTATCATTTTGAGAAATTGAGATTGACTCAGAGAAGTAACAAACATTTCCCACTGCAAATGAAGTCAGAGTTAAGTTCTGAAGGTATTAAGAAGTATAAAAATGCAAAATCAAATTCTGCAACTAGAAATTGAGTTATTAAGAATTAGAGTCTCTTTTAAAACTCATTTAGTTAATGACCACTGTGTGTTTTCTTCATGCTCTTTCAAATGGGGTGTGAAACTGTGGTACCTTGTCTGGCACGACAGAACTACCCCTACAAGCAATTTGGGATCTGGGTGTTGTATTTTTTATTCTAACCCCAGGCAGTCAGGCTGCAATCAAGCAGCAGTCAGAGAAACTATCTGGCTGCAAGAAGCTGTAGTTTAAACCCATTGCCACCAAGAGCCACCTCAATCAAACCTCTGGCATGACTTCAAAATCTCCCAGTTAACTCAAAGCATCTTCAGGAGTAGCACAAAATGCAGTGATACTTTACTTGCTCCTACATAAAGAGGCAAAATAGCAAAGACATAGCAATAGCTAATAGTCTTCTCCAATTTCATGGAAAAAAATTCAGCAGCTTCCAGACATGGATGTCTCTAGAGACCATGCTGCAGTGTGTCATTAATATACTCACTCATGATTGTATTTTGGCTGCAATTGCAGGAAGAGTCCCTAAATTCTTAGGTAGTGAGGAAATACCGAAGCCAAACTAGGAGTTTGCAATCACATCCCAAATGAACTAGGCAAGTGAATTCAGAATATTAACTTCAAACACTTTAAAGGTGATCTCTGGGGACAAATAGTAGATGAAGCATCAGGTTTCTATCATTAACAGTCCCTCGCCTAACCCCCCCTTCAATAAGGACGATTCAGACTCCAATGGCAATTAAACAATTGGAGAGACGTTTTTAGCTAAACAGACAGCAGTTAAGCCAGTAAGAAAGAATACCACAGCTGCAGCTGTTGTCTGGCAATAAATGAATGGCTGTGGGGTTTATTCCATTTGTTTCATAGCGGATCATTTACCCCAAACAGATTTCTGGGTAATACAGCAGTAACATTTACATTCCTTGTAAGAAAACCCTTCAGATATTTAAAACAACCAAAAAAGTTATTTTAATCCTGCTTCCTGTTGACAGAACTTTCAGAAAACTATCCACATTTTTAAATAAAAGGCCCTATTATACAGCACGTGAACATTTAACAATTATTGCAACATATCTGTGGAAACATTTTTGTATTTGTTTCAATAGCAGCTTCAAGGGGGAAAAAACCTACAACAAACCCCAAATCCCCTAAACTGATGCATGAACAAATTTGCCACGGCTGCTGTTCCCACAGAATCTGAGCCTCTTGGAAAGTTGTAGAACCATGTAATAATAGTGGAAACATTTAGCAAAAACTTTAAATCACCTCTCATATTCAAGACAGCGTACAGCATGTTCTACCAGGGAACAGGAGAAAGTTGGGAGATGAAAAGATCCCACACATACTTACTGGACCCTGGAGACCTCCATCCTCTCGGTCGATGCTGCTTCGGGAAAGCCGCACGTCGGGTTTCTAAAACGAAAATTAAAAGATTTCATTCCGTACTCTGCTTACCGATTCATGCGACCTAAGCTTAAAATCATTTTTAAAGACAGGAAAATACTGTTAAAAAATTCACACTGACAAATACAGATGTCATTTTATTCCAGTCTATACACCCCCGCTGCTGCAACTATGCGCGTCTGCAACTGGAGCTACTGAAACTCCTGGCAGCCCTCTCCACTGCTTCTCAACCACCCGTTCTCAGCGCATGTGTAAAAATGCTTATTATAAATATTGATAGTACCATTTCCCTAACACAACATTGGAAAACCTGCATTTTAATTTTTTTCAAAGGCAGCAAAAGTTGTGTTGGGTGTTTTTGTTTTTTTTTTTTTTTAAATAACTGCTTCCCAACAGCAAAATTTAAACCACGGGATGAGAAACGCTGCGCATTAATTCCCACTTCCTGCCGGAGGACAGCTTATATGTACTTGGCTCCCTCTCCAAGTCTGCAAACGGGGCCAATTACTGGAGCTCTTTAAACACTGCATTTGGATACAGAGAGCTAATAAAGACATCCAGATGCACTATTCTCCTGATACAAGCAACAAATGTATTTCTCTTTTATGTACTTGAAGCGAGGTATAGGAATCTAGGGCTTGGTTGCTTAAAGTAAAAAAGACCACACCGATTTTTTTCCACACATTTTTCTCATCTCTCCAGCAAATCCAGGTATGTTACACTTATTCTTCAAGAACAATGCTAATTACATGGAAAGGCAAAGGAAGAGTGGATGTGAAACAAAGGTAAACACTGATGTGAAGACACAAGTTCAGCAAAATTGAGAGTGGTTTTCTACTGCACTAATGCTGGTACATAAAACCAGAGAGGATCTTTATCTGATTATTCTATTCACTCTTCTACTAGATGAGATGAGGAATTAATGAAAATGGATAAAATGCTTATCTACATCAATGTAAATACAACTTCCTTCATATATCTGTATACATATATATATATACACACATAAAATGGGACACACACGGCATGAGAAGGAAAATTTTTTATTTAGAGAAATGTAGGCGTGTGAATACTGTCTGTAACTAAACCAACCCCATGTTCTTTCAGGGTCAGTTTCAGGGGATAAATATATCCACTTCTTGTTTAAAGCTACTCCAGATGCCTTCTTTCTTTCTAAAAAGCACTAAAGAATAATTCCAACTCGCATATCCTGCTAATGACCCCAAAAATCCAGCAGAGCAGATGGAACTCGCAAAGATACACTAATATTGATCTTTTGTCATTAAAAATACCCCAATTGTGCTGGTGGTGTGTCAAAAGGGCTTATACTTTGGATTATCATTCATTCTTTGCAGACTGAGGCACAGTCAGAAACAGTCGCTGCCTGAAAGAACGTGCAGATTAAAAATAGACAAATCATACTAGACAGGGAAATATTTAACCCCATCTTAAACAGGAAGAACTGAAGCGATTTCCCCATGTTTCTCTAGGAATTTGTGACAAATTTTATGATGAAACTTACCACTGTCAAATCTCCAGTTTATTCCCTTTATTATGATGAAGGATCTTTTTCTGATTAAAGTCTCACTTGATATGGGTATGTTAGATACTTCATTAGATTCCTAAAGTCATGATTCTCATGTTTTTAAGCTAAAGCAAATAGCTATCCTTGTTTAACTAAGCATACAACTAACTACATTTCGGTTGCACTGATGTTCACAATTTCCTTTCGTATCACGTTCTTTTCTAGCCAAGGAAGTGGCCAAAGTATTTGGAAATAGTCAAAGACGGTTTTATCACAGGGGTCTTTGCATCTTTAACAATTTGTGATTGCAGAAATGCACTGCAAACCAGGCTCCAAAGATAATGAAATATCGAGCACTTTCAAAGAGCCAGAAGCACAAAAATACACACTAGTCCAACTAACAGATTTTTTTTTTCTAGTATTGCAAGAAAAAAGTTAAATTAACAGATTAACAGACATCTCCTCCCCTCCTTGTCTAACAAGGTCCTCCCTTTCATCATCTAAACCCTCTAAATGTCCGATTCTACCTCCTCACATCACAGCAACAATTCAATTACCCACTGCAAAGGTGCAGTGCATGATGTCCTGAAGTCCACTGACACACATGAGCAGTACAAAACCACCTAGCTGCAGTCTAAATTACATTATTAACTTGACGAACACACAGCGCCAACAAAAATACAGGCTGCTGACCAGCCTGATGCAAAAGCGAAGCCATGGAAGGCACTGGCATCTCCAAGAACTTGATCTGAAAATGAAGATACCAAACACCAACAGGTAATAGCAAGCCAGAGGGTCCACGGGCAGTCTGTACAGCTGCACAACCCACCTGCGTCTTGGTGATCTGCATATTTACATCTTAGGAATAAGGACAGAAAATCCTTAGTAGTACGTAAATGCAAGGCCTTTTCAACTTCTTCAAACGTTTTCCTCCTTCTGCCCCATCAAAACTTGGATAGTTAGGAACACGAGGAACAACAGAGAAATTTCAACACACTTTTGTGTCCAACGACTAAGAAGAGGCCCAATTACATTTCTAGTGACTTGAGTGTGCTCCAATAAATTCTAACAACTCCCGCTTTAGTAAATATTAGTTATTTGTGAAGATATGGAAATTTCAAAAGACAAACTCTTTTCCAGTAAAGACAAACTATGGAAATTTCAAAAGACAAACTCTTTTACAGTAAAGGTGGTATCTGAGATCAAACTCCCATTGTATTTTGAAATATTTAGCAGCAATTCTTACGCTTCTACAATGGAAAGAGCTTTCATTTTAGCTCCTCATGCTGAATTTCGTATCAATGCATTACTGAATTTTTAATACTTGAGATGCTTCAGATGTGTTTAATGCAATATTCTTTAGGTCAAAAATAAGCCTCACACCAAAACTGACCTGTTCTGTACTTTACACACCATTTCACAGCCCCAAAGCACCCTCTTCTATCTTTCCAGTCCCTGCTACGGCCCTGTACCTCCACGGCAGCCCTCAAAACCAGCAAAGACTCCTCCAAGTGATTCTCCCATCCTGGTACTGGGTGTACCAGTAGATAACAGAGCCTCTTGGCTGGACAGGGAAGGATCCTGCCCTGAGAGGCACCGAAAGGGGCTAGAAACTGAGTGGTGCTCTGCACATGTGCATTTATGGAGAACACTTCTGGCACTTGTTGGAGCACAATCGTACTGAGGGTGTATATACAACAGGAAGATGAGCTGGAGTGGGGAAAACCCTCAAGACATCCACTTGGTTGTGAAGCTCCCAGGTTGAATGTAGCTAGTAAGACTGTGTATCTACAAAGGCTTTGCTTTACACTCCTGTGCAGCATAAGACTGTTTCAGAAAATGAAGCCTTTGGGAAACTGGAGATTTATGATTTAGCTTTACCTGAAAAATTTGCCATCTGTGAGTATGTTTTTCAAGCCTTGAAGCTAAACAGTGAATGACTTGATGATGGATCATCTTCAAACGTGTTTCATACCCATAGTATGACGGGACTTCTCAAGCACACAAACTGAGGTGCTCTGAATTTTTTTTTGTGAAAGCACTAACTGTACTAAACTAAAATGCACGTTTAGAAAAGTCTTTTCCACTTACCATTATGTTCATTACAGATACTATTTCAGGGAAGAACTATATTTTAACAAATATTTATCTTGCAGAAAATCAAGACCCTTGAGGAGCAAATGGATTTTTTTCTAATAAGTAGTCTACTTATCTAAAATCTTTGGAAACGTCATAAGGACTTTCCAGACAGGATACATATGTTGACAAACTGGAACATAATCAACTTTATTTCCAGTATTTCTGCTCACTCACTAATAAAAGAACATGTAAGTCTTGGCATTCGCAAGACATGCCAAATTGTAACGTCTTGGTGGGATTTTCTCAGGCTAAAAATTAAAATCTTATTTTAGCAACAGTTCACATCAATTATATTTGAATTGCAGTTCTCAGTGTCAAAATAGGACAAAACCACAACGATGTGGGAATTTCAGAAAAAAACCCAAACCAAACACGATAAGAAAACTATGTGAGTTATTTCTTCTTAGCCTATCACAGGAAAGGACTACAAATTTTAACACTGCTCTGTCTGCTGAAGAATTACTAAAAGGCACGCACATCTATATCATTATTTTATATGATTAAAACCAATGCCACATACCATCAATACAGCCACAGAAGAAAGGTTCAAACTGGAAACTAAATGTAAATGAGGAAGCAGGTAATTAAACAGGTCCAAAAGAAAAACGTTCTGCAAAATGTTCAGAGATAACGACTGTCAAAAGTTACACCATAGAAATCACTAACTTCACTACATTGCTGAACTTCAAAGGTCACTTTGAAAAGACACAGAAAGACACAGTTGCTTTCCCACAACTTCTGCAAAGCAAACTAAATAGCTACCAGTTCAGCAAGCTCTCTCATGGCATCATCACCACCACCGATTTCCTATCTGTGGTTACAGGTGATTCTCCTTTTGGGTCAAACTCCATATAAAAATACTAAAGGTACACTCTCTCCTAGAAGCAATTAAAAAAAAAAATAAATCAGGATAGTATTTGGCAGTTCCAAACTTCTGTCAAAACCCACAAATAAAAGTATCCCCTGGGAGCCTTTAAAAATTATTTTAACAAAATGAATTAATTGATTTGCTTTCAAATTAGTTCTACATACAAGGAGTCAGGGCTGGAAGATTAAACATACACATACTGTGGTCCTATTGAAGTAATTTGATCCTCATGGGCTGATTTTCTGTGTGAATAAATACTGTAAAAGAAAGCCAGCATGTTGGACGTAAGTGCAAGTATGGCAGCATGCGTGCCAGGCTGCAGGGTAATGGGCCAAATCTTTTAGTTACAGTGAGCTGCAAGAAGGGCAGTCACAATTGTGGGGAACTATTTTTGGGGATGGAGGCTGTTCGTTCTGCTTCTATGCACTATGCACGAGTAAAATCTTGATTAATCTTTGTCACTTTTGGTTTTTGAAATACCTGTATGATCAAAAAACAACTCTGGAGAAAGTGCAGAATGAGAACTTCATTAATTTCTTGTGATTTTGCTTGTCTGCTGAGGTCTAAACATTACAGGATATATAAATGGTGAGTGAAAAACTCAGTCTTCAGGACTGCAGCACCTAAAAAGAACTAAGATTCCTTACACAGGCAGCAAAACAGACATCCACTTGTCTGACATAATGTGTTTGTACTGCAGGCATCTCACCCATCCACCTGCATATGCCCTGGACAGAGAAACATCTTCCATACTTACCTGCATCAAGCTTAAAGTGCAGAAATGCTTAGTTTTCACTTCAGCTTTCTCAAAAATAATTCAGAGATGTCTGTTCTCCTTCCCGGAGATGCTGATATCCAAAGCACTTTTATCAAGACAGCATGAAAGCCTACAAGTTTAATCAGTGTCCAGTAAAGCTACCAGACTGGTGTGCAACATGGTACAATTTAAAATGAAACACTTCTTTTCAGTATTTACACAAGAGATTTATTTTCATTCAGAAGCTTCCCATGAAGAGAGATCTCTTTGTTTCCTCTTTTCACAGAAGAATTTCAGAATTCTGGATTGTGTCACGGCTGCAGCTTGCAAACAGAATTTCTATCTCAAGTATTGACTAGTCACATGTTCTCAAAGGACCAGTTTCAGGCAAACTGCTCACACTGATAACAACCTCTCTGAAGACTGGCAAATTTCCATTTCAATGCTACTGCAATTTAATTCTTCATCTGGGGTGTCTCGTCTAGCACACACAGCATCAGTGCTGTTTATACTTGTACTAACATGTTTTGAGTTGTATTTTTTCCCTGTAGAAGCAGCAATATATTTCAAGTCATGAGCAAGCTGGTATTACTCTGGGGAAAAAAAAAAATTGTACCAACAGAAACCCCACTGAGGATTTTTCTTTTTGTTGCAGTGTCTTAAATGAGCTGCAGTTGCTCTCCCGTGAGTCCAATTCTCAATAGCAGAAGTGAGATATGGAGTCTGAAGACTGTGTAAATAGAGCTGCTTTTGAAAGTAGCCAGTTTAAACTGAGAACACTACACTCTATGGTTACATAAGTTAAAAATTAAAATCTGGCTCTACCCTCTCTATTGTTCTCTGTGCTCAAAAGGAAGAATATTCTTCTGAAACCTGCCTATAGAAGGCAAGGCAGAGCCAGACTCCAGCAAATCATTTTATTAGATTAGAGCAGAAAAGCGTCTCGAAGCAAGTGAGAGACATGACATCAATTTTGAGAAAGCTGCTACTCCTCTCTAAATCACCTGCAGTGAAATGAGGGAAGGTACTTCTCCCAGGAGAAGAAATGTCACTAGTCACTCACTAGAGGACATGGGCCAAGAAGTATGTGTGTGTAATACATGAATTATTTCTACGCGGGACCTGTGTTTGGACTCTCATGTATGAATTGTGGATATCCTTCAGGAGATCTGCAAGGCCTCCAAACATGACTCCCCATAATGACTTTTCTACCATTTAGATTTCTTTGGAGTTAAACCTAGAAAAGCACATCCCTTTTCCAAGAAACAATCATCTATAAACAGAATATTCCTCTGACACACCCTGCTATGGGTTCAAAGATACCCTGTGGTTATCATTAGCTTGTTCAGCTTTTGACACAGTATATAAATCTGTAACAGGCATTAAAGTATAAACCCCAAAGTCTGTATAGTCAAACTGTTAGCACAGAAAGAAAAAGAACCGATGTCTCCTATGGATTCCAATTCCTCATTTTGGCCATTTAAGTTAATGCTTACTTCCACTCAAACTTTCTCTGTTTTTTGTCACTTTTAACCCTCTACAACCAAATCCAGCTCTGGCAAAGCTGCAGAGCTGTATGGCTGCTCACCTGTTCATCAGTGATAGTTCTCCTCTGAGTAGGGGGTGGCAATAGAGATGGTGTCTCTTCACAACAAAAACTAACACATAATGAAAACAAAATAATTCTTTTCCAAACATATGCTAAGGATGTATTATAGATCAAAATAAACAATCAGCAAATCCCTCCTCAAGCAGCAATTTGGGGTACGGTAAACATACTAGTGGTCCAGATATGGGATTAAAACACAGTAACACTACAAGTTATTATCTGTATAATAATTAAATGACTTATGTAATAATTATCTGGCAGAAAAAGCCAAAAAGTTCAGAAAGCTCAAAAAGTTTTCTGCAGAAAGTTCCCACACAATCTACTGCCACCTGAAATCACAGTACCTCATTCTCAATCAGCATATTAATTCCTCCAAAAATTCCTGACCATCTTGCAAGTTTTAACTGACAATGGGATCAATTTGACCTCCTGGGCTTGTGAAAGTCACAGGCAACTGGTGCCATCCAAGACTGAAAAAGCTAATGCCCAAATTAGGGAACAAATTTTCCTTTCCCCTCCCACTCTTCAGCTTGCAATAAACTGGACAAAGCAATCTGGGTAGAATGGTCTCTTTGCAGTCATCCAATGGCAAACCTCAAATTCCCAAGTGCACTTACCAGGAAACCAGACAAAAGCAAGCTGCAGTATCCTTTAACATCATAACTCTGGCACAACCTGGCTAGAACATGTACTGGTCATGGCAGTATCTATCAGTAGCTCTCAAGAGCTAGTGGAGTTTCATTCTACCTTGGTTGTCTTCACAGCCATCAGCTGTTCTGAACAGTTTTGAATATGATACATAACTAAACCCCTGAGAGACTAAGACAATTCAACTGGCAAGGAGTAAGGTCTTGGTGACACCATCTACGTACAAGATCTTGTTCTCCATTCCCACCCATTGGCTTCCTACAGAATAAAGCATAAATTCTTGTGTTCAAGGAACGCAATGTCCTGGCTTCAAGATCACGAAAAGACTGTTTCAAGGTCTGTGAGACAATCACAATCAGCAAGTTTGGTGTCTAAAATAAAAATAATTTATCTGTACAGCTAAGATTTTCCTGGAGACCAGCTCTAGACAGTGCAGAGAACTCTTACAGAAACCACAGACCATTATCATCACCTGCTTTAAATATAGAGTATATTTATTCAAACTTACCTCCTGTAACAAACCCATGGCACCTGCATTTATGCAGGCATGTTTTGTAACTACATACAACATAAAAAATTTCCAAACCAAAACATTCCTTGAAACACGCTTAAGACCAAACATGTGACTAACATTTGTCACAACCCACACCACACTGCTGTAAATCATCCACCATCAGTGAGGCTCACGCACCCACAGGCTTCCCAGCACGAGCCTGTACAGAGGCAAATGCTACTACCAGCTTCAGCTGCATCTGCAGCTACCAGTCTTCAGTAGGAGAATTTTAACAAGTGGAAAGCTAAAGTTGAACTAAAAACATACACCAGTGACACTGACAACATGAAAACATGGAACTGCAGAGAAACAGAAGATGCCATTAGTAATGCACTTCTTGCTCCTCCCGGTGATGTTCACAGCTTCTTGGCCATCTCGCAGAGTTCTCTCTCAAATAATTTCTTCCCACTAATGTGTCTTATTATATCTCCAGTGCAAGACTGCTTCCAACCCTTACTACAGTCAGGGTTCTTAGACAGCTGATAGCTACCCCATTTTTAGGGGTAAGGTATGCACAGATCTACCTCCTTAAGAGCAAACAAGCAATCTCCAGATTGGCACAGAATTATACCCGCAACTTCCCACACACAGATACTCAACTAGATAAAGTAAGAGTCGCTAAAAAACACAGCTGTTTAAGTATTTGAAATACAGGACTAGCTGAACACTTGATTTAAAAACTGTTTCCAAATCTACATTTTGGTAGTGACTCCTGTGTTCAGTAAATATTCTCGTTTCACAGAAGTGACCAGTTTTATCAAGCTGCAATAAAAAAAGAAGAAAATCAGAACAAATGAAGAAGCACTATGAAACAAAGTATTACCAGGAATCGTTCCTCTTTTTCAAGCCAGCGCTGGTCTTCTTCCATCTCTTGTTGCTGTCGTATCAATCTCTCCTCCATGAGATGTGTGGGTAGAACCTGCCCCATTCCTCTTATGTCCAAAGTGCCTGAATCCTACAAAACAGAGCAAGTTTATTCAGTCTCACAACTTAAAATTTGTATAAACACCTGTAATAATTTCTAAGATTATAAAATAATAGATTTTTAGAAGCCCAAATGCAAAACCAGCACTCAAGCAGAGTTCCTTCAACTCCTTATAAACTGAAGCAGACCATCAGAACAAACTCTTTCCAACTGGAGACAATTTATCTGCTTTGCTCCTAACCACTGGAACACCAAGAAGATTTGAAAAATTCTGGTTTGTTTTTCAGCAACATTGTAACTTCATATATTACACTTCATTTAAGCTGGACAACAAAAATAGATGTCCTTTTCTTGGTCTTGAGCAATAATGTAACTATCCAGTTGTTAAAAGCTGCAAGATAGATTCTTACGCAAAACAAATACGCTTTTCAGTTTTAGCTGACACTTGCAAAGCTTGTCACAAAAACACTTTTAATGGATTTTTGAACAAGTTTGTATGCGTGTCTTAAGCAATACTCCATATACCATATCCCAATGCTGCCTGGAAATCATTAGCAAGTAGTGTATAAATTAGTATTTTTTAAAAAGCCAAGGGAAGTTTGGTAACAAAAAAATCACTGGATTGTTTTTAGTAACAAACTTCTTTTGTGAAAAATTTGGCTGTAACTTAATATTACAAACACACGCAAAGCATTCACATGCTTCCACCAACACTTTATTCAAGCACGACATAGTTAAGACTAAATTGCTTCTAGAGTCAGGGACGTTGAACTACCTGGGACTACAACCCTCAACCACATAGAGTGAGAACAACAGCCAGCACGGCAGCAAGCTGCAATAGTCAAATCAACCAAGAGTAAGCAGAGGTGAGTCGAAGACTTGGACACGTAGCTGCTCGTCTGTATTTAAGGGGTAAGCCTCAGTTATCACTTAAATGTTCATCAGAGGCACAGGGAATAGAGCATCGGCTAGAGAGGAAAGAGATATAAGACAGAAGCTGCACAAAGTTCATCTTTGTGGGAGGATAAAATAAGACGAAAAAAGTATAAAATACTGGAGGAAAACAGAGAAAAAATGATGTCAGTTTAAAGGGGGAATTAATTTGATGCTTCTTGCAGCAGCTCTGTGAAATCATGACAGGCTGAAAAGCACCTAACATACAACTCAAGAACAGTTTCGCAGACTGCTTCATTTTCTGTTCTGGATAAGTTACAGAGAAGCCTCAGATACTTAAGCTATGCTGGATATCTCCCACGAGAGGTATTTTTAAACAGCAATGACATTATGTATTTTTACACGAATGTTCCTGTATCTATTAACAGCAGTAAGTTTCAGTAAAGCCTTCTTTTAACAAATGCAAAATATTTGCTATCACTCAGTCAACTAGTAGTAATAACTTCATCAAGAATTTGTGTAGAGAGCACACTTTTTGCCCATTCTCACATAGAAGGATTCGTTTCAAAAATAATTTACACATAACTCCCAATCCACTGCAGAAAGGCAATTTAGAAATTACCATAGAAACACTTAGTTTTCCTACAATAATCTCCAGATGTACCTAAATAAAAAAGAGTATTTACTGCACAGCACGCAACACCAGATGTGTTACTTCACACTACCTCCATGTTTGGTTGCCATACTGATATTTCCTGAGGCCGATGGTTCCAGGAATCAGCTTGATCCAAGAGAGAAGCCTGCCCAGGATAAATGCTGCCTGCCATGGCTGGTATCCCATGAGAACCAGGGTAGCCAGATACCTTGGGGGGGGAGCAAGGGGAGTGGGAAGACAAAAAAGTTATATTAATAAGACCTATGCTTCCCCATAATTAATAGCTTCCCCTCCCCAAGGGAGCAAATATGAGAGCACAGAAACGACTCAATTCAAGCAGTCACTGAGAGGAAGGAGGGGAAGCAACATCTGAAGAAGGAAGCCAAGCCAATAAATGACACAAGCCCTCTTTTCTAAGTCTTTGAAGATGCTTACCATAATATAACTACTTGAGGATAACTATATTAAAAAATACATAGAAATATAACTATAGCTTTTGAGGATAACTGTAACTATTTGTCAACGCCTATCAGAACAGCAGCATTAGAAAGTGTGTTTTAACCTCTGCAGTCAAGAACATCAAAGCCCTCTGATGAACAAAAATAAATCTGCTGATACACTGGTAAGAGCTACACATGCAGAGCTTATATTCCAGTTACTAGGAGCCTGCAAACATCACCCTACGAGCCATATAAAAATGTACCCCCTAGTGTATGTTACAAACTGAAGTCCTGAGTGACAGCATGTAATTAATGTGCTTAGCTGTGCAGCCTGAGAACTTCACCACAGGAAAATCAAAGTAGTTTTAATGAGTCTGAAGTACTCATTAAAACAGTAAAAACCTCCCCCTCTCCATGGAAAGCAAAAGTCTTGACCGAGACTGCTGTATATGGCTGTAGCTTTGAACAGCCCCAAGAATGCTTAAAAGTACTTTCGTGACAAACTTTTAGAAAAAAATCTCTTCAGCAGTGTTAGGAAGAAAAGCAAAACGTGTGAGTATACAATGTGGTAGATTTAACAGTGGCTGTCAGCCAACAGAAAATAAAAATGTTTCAGAGAACCATCAGGGATCAGAGTATCCCTAAGTCCAAGGAAAGCCCACCAGTTAATGCCATTTTATAAGGCAAGTAATTTCATAGCTCAGCACAAATGTCGACATGAACACCACATTCCTTCAATAAACATGAAAATCTCTGATGTGTTTCGTTGCAGTTTTTAGGAATTTGAGCACCGTATCAGATATGAAAATTTTTGTCATCTGGAGTAAACCTAGCAGGCTCAGTTTGGGGTTTGTTGATGTAAAACAAGAAACCATTTAACAGAACTCAATGAAACTAAACCGCATAAGAAGTGAATCAATCCCACCAGGCACAACTGAATTATAAAACCCATATTTGAAAAAATACATGCACAGTATTAAATGTAATACCTGGTAATGATTTGGCTGTACCATATGCTGTGGACTTGGATAAAACCCTTCACTGGATCTCGGACTGGGGTAACCAGGTCTGCTGGGCTGTAAAGGTAAAGGAATTTTTTTAGTCCCTTTAGAAACAGAAAACTAAAACCAGAAAATTACTCCTTGGTGAGACAAACACTTACAGGTTCTGCATCACAAAAGCAAGCTCAAAAAATACTCTGAAATAAATATTCTAAAATGGGTAACTTTTTTTTGGAACAACTAAAATTAAGTTTTCCTCCATTTCTGCTTAGAAATGGATGCAACTGAATCATTTGCTAGGTATGTCAATAAATAATGCTTGATCTCTGAATTCTTTGTGTATATTTAACTGTTTGCACTAAATGACCCACTCTTTGCTGTTTAACTCTAGAGAGGACATCAGCTAAGAACATAATTTTAAAATCAAGTTTCCAGGTGCAAAAATAGCATTGTTTCCAAGTTTTGCTATTTGTTGCTCTTGTGATGGTTCCCAAAAGTAAATTCTTTTGTTTCAGTCAGAACACAAATCAAACTGATTTGTTTAGCATGAATATTTCCATGTGTTATTCTGAGGACTAAAGTTAGTTCTGATAATTAACTTCTGTGTAACTAATTGCCTCAACATGGAAGGTGCTTTTGATCATATTCTGAACTCCACAGTCACTTCATTATCCATGCTTTGTTTTGCAATGCATTCCCAGCCAACAAAAAAAACCAGACCGAACTAGCTCCTATTAGAAAGGACAGCTAAAGAACAGCTATCCAGAGTCTTTCTTGCTTTACCCCTTCAGAAGGGCAACACACAAGATGTGTAAACACAGGAATACATGTGAAAAGTCACCAGAAATTCGGACAGCACTATTACAAAAAATTGCATGAAAAGGAGCCTGGTTTTCTGCACACATTGAACAGATCACCCTTTTGCCACAATAGCTATAGAAATTTCACACTACTGAAAGAAGTAATGTTGGAAAATGTTGCTCCGAACAACATAATTTTCTCTTCCAAGCAGAAACACTCTGTTTGATATTAACCTCTAAAGGTATATTTGTTTTTTGGGTTTTTTTTTGATGAGGAACAGTGCTGCTGAGTGTTTCAGGAGGAGAAAAATCAATTAAAGAGGGAAGAAAACCACCAAACCTCATCATTCTGCAAATGGGCTCCTTCAGTCCTTCTGGCAGTTAAAGGCAACCACACAAGTACTTTGAGATTGCAGAATTTTATCATCGCTTTATGAAAAATGTCATTATCATTCTGCACTAGGAAATTTTCTTTCTTAGGTTTCCAATGGAAATCACAGTGAGATGCAAGTAATTTCATCATACAAATTGTGATATCCTTGAATTATTTGAGAATGTGTGGGAATTTAATGCTATAAATAAAACGGAGTTTAAGACCTATAAACACCTGAAACTTTTATAATTAATTGCTGGAAGGAAAAAAAAATCAGTTGTCACCATTAGAAAATCAGGTAATAACTTGAAAGATACTTAAAATCTCTTATGCACATCCATATTTCACTCAGAAATACTGTAAGAAAAAAAAAACCTAACCAACGCCTGCATCCCATATACAGTGAGGACATACTGACCCCCTCAAAAGAAACATGCAGTGGTAGCAGCAATTTCAGTCTTAACACATCTTTTGTCAAGTGTTTCAGTTCATACATCACACCCAAAGCCCTAATGATGGTAATTTCTAATATGGTGTAGCTCGTACATTACATTAGTAAAAGGTACTTACTCTATTTGGATTAGCCCCAAAGCTTCAAGACTAAACACATTCTCCAAGCAAGGTTGTAATAATTAAGTAGCATTTTGTTCCAATTTATGCAGTTTATCTGCTTCTGTAACTTGGAACATTGTCTGTTTATATATACACACAATCCTGATAGTTAATCTCAGAGGACTAAACGGGTTGATGGATTGTTTGCTGTTTTTAATTCTGAAATGAAAGCCACAGTTCCACTGCCCGTATTTCTTGGTTGCCATAAAGCTATCAAAATGCACAACCAAGCTTGGAAATCTATCAGGCAACAACCTGGGTATGAGGAAACAAAAAATTAAAAGTAAGTTGCCTTCCTGTGAATGCTGGGGGATGTGTGCAACAGAAGGTACCACACAAAGACTACTGAAAGCATCAGCACCAGAGCTTGCACATACAGCTACAGGAATTAATCACAAACTGATCAGGACACAGATAATATTCCCCATTACAGTAGTGACAGCACAAAATTCAATTCTTCAAAATACAAGCTCAAAGTGCAAAATAAGACCAGTGAGAAGCAGACAAGTTACTGAGAGAAGAATGTGCTCGGCAACTGGTGAGATTAGACTACCCCAGCTGCAGAACACATCAGCAACATCCAAACAGGACAGACATGTAATATTAGCAACAAAATTAAGTGTAAACTCAAAGACATAAGTTCCTTGGAAACAAATCCCTAATATTCTGTCCAGAATGAAGAAAATGCAATTAGTAGATTTCTGTCCTCTCACTGATGTATTATAGATAAACTTTAAGCTGCTCTGGGAACTCACTAAGCTAATGTTTCATATAAGAGAAAAGAAAAAAAATAAAAGACCAGGAAACGATTTTGTGGCGACTATGGTAGTCTTTTACAAGTTAAACAAGAAGAAACAGAAAACTGTTAGTGTGATATTCCAGCATGGATCAGTTCTAGTAACAGTTCAAGCAGAGATGGGTCATTTCAGGCAAGTATGAGCAGATGATGACAAAACTGGCCAGAATTCTGTTGTTTGAACAAACCCGTCAAAGGAGGCTTTGAAGAAATAAATGGAAGAATTTGTTTGTTTTTTAAACACATATAATTTGCAGTCTTGGCTACCTTGGGAGGAGCTTCATCTGATCCTCCTGAGTCCCAGGATACTGTGACTTGTCGCCTGGATTCCATTCTCATTCGTTCTTCTTGCTGCAGCTTCTCTTCCTCCAGTATTGTACTAAGAAAAATGTATTATATTTAAGTAAAACTCCACTTCAGTGTCTAACAAACCTCTCCACAGATGTCTCACTTTTTTAGACTAATGAACACTATTCGACAAAGGGATTGAGCACTGAAACACAGATTTCTTTTACTTCTATTGGTTAGGTTTCTGAAAACCAGTGTCAGGAAGAAATACTTCTGTAGAATTACCAGAGTGCTTTTAACAGAAGCAGCACTGAGTTTTTAGAAAGCTGTGGTTGATCTTGCACAAATTTTTTTTTGCATGTTAACAGTCCTTTTGATGTGTAATTACACAGAGAAACCCTCCAAGACAATAAATCGAGCACTTACTTGTACAAAATCTTATTTTTCACAAGAAAATGTTCTACTGAACTGCTGCAAAGGTTCAAAATAAACCGAAAATGTTCTTTACTGAAACTCAACGGAGCTTCAGATCACTGGGATTTTTTTTCTTTTTTAAACAAAGCCATCAAAAAACATTTAAAATACTATGTCTGCAAGCTCTTACATTTTAGCCTAGCCAGGAACACATTCAGCAAACTAATTTAGCAAACCAGAAATATCTGACAGTATTCACTCAGCTTCTAAACATTCAGGTCAAAAGGCTACATTTTCAACAAAGTACAAGACAGTAATAAAACTAGTTTGCTACTTACCACTGTTCTGACTATTAAAAAGACTGTTTGAAGTTCAGCGTGATACTGCTGCCCCCACAGCAGCCTCCTCCCAGTTCTGCTATGTGGATTATTAACGTTGGATATTTGCCATTTGAAAAATACTTAGAATGAAGCTTTGAAATAGGGAGCTGCAAATTTGTTGGAGCTGCACGTTACATGGATAGTCTGGAGATGTGAGTAGGGCAGATTATTTACATATCGCTATCCCCAGTGAAAAGATAATCCTGCAAATGAGCAATTCCAGCCTCTTTATCACTCAAGAGTTTCCAGAAACAAAGCGAGGTTCTGAGTTTATAATCTCCTGTTCAGTCTGCTAAATAACCACCCAGAATTACTCATGCAGGGGATGAGATCAACTACAGCAATCTATTCTGATCTTGGAACTTTACTGCTTATTTCAAGAATAAATTCCTGCTTGGTTGGAGACGGGAACTTTGCTTTTCTTTACTCAGCCTAAAAAAAACCCGTGTCACTTCTAAAAAGCAAAGAAGTAATCTCATCTCATTACAGCTAAACTAAATTTATAAGTATTGCTGCAATTTCAATCCATCACTGCTGAAGTAACACAAGAATGTGGAACAAAAACAAAATCAGACAAGTTATTTGCAAAAGTCATCCTGATAAAACTACCACAGAAACCCAGCTATAACCCTGTGGAGGGAACTAAAAAGGGCAAGTCTTTGTATTTTACCTTTCTCTTCATTCAGAATAAGGAAAATGCAGTATTTCCAACTTGAACCCATGAAGAACTAACAAAAAACACTGCTTTAAACCTAGATTAGACTTCAGATATCCAGCATGCAGTTTTATGCAGCATAAGAAATTAGCCAACATGAATCCATAGCCATGATCTATGATAATGATCTTTCAAGAAATACCTCATGATTTAAAAAAAATCACAACAAAACAACACAGAAAACCCCACCCAGATGTTGCATGAATAAAATGTAGATTTTTAACAAAGCTGTTGATATAGCAGTTACTGTGATCTGAAGAAAAGAATGTCTAATCTGAACAAAAGGAATTGGCTAAATCGGCTGAAAGCAGCTGACTAAATTTAGAAATGGTTTATTGACAATTAGGGGCCGTGAGTACAATTTGTCACAGTACAGTCCATAAAAAGGAATGAAACACCAATACCTATCTGCCTTGCTACCAAAGCCGTTTTATCTGTGGTGTCACGGTGTTCAACACAATACCATTAACTTCAGTCACATCCCTGGAAATGACAAATTTCTACCGAAATGACTTTTCATAACATAGGCTCGAGCTTTTTGCCTTACAACTCTTAATTCATCCCACCCTGCACTTTTGTCGCCCGTGTCATCAGGAGGTCCTTTCCCCAGCAACCCAGCAAGTAGCCTGGTCAAAGGCTGATCAGCTGCAGCAGAATCTGTACTTGGATGCCCTTGAGTACTGCTGACAAGAATATAAAATAGAAATGCCTCACAGAAGCATTACTCGAAAAAACAGGAGAATATAAATGACTCACAGAAACATCTTTGTTTTTACAAAGAGAAGACCAATCCATAGACAGAGTAAAAGCGTGCCAAGAGATATTTTTGACCTTTTCTCAGTGCAGCTGCTCAAGTACTTTGAACGGTCTATTAGAATTTGCAGAAGGTCGGGAAGTCAGATCTAGACATATTTTCCCAAACTGCACATATTTTTAGCAGCAAAGAGAAGCAAGCAGCCAAGTCTTTCTATTCGTATCATTTCCCTAGCATATCTTGAGGCAGCACAGCCGAACCTAACTCATCTTCTTGGCTAGGTTAAGTACGGTGAAAAATTTCAGCTATTAAGTGTCTGCATAATTGAGAAACTTATTTAATTTACAAAGAATATTTTTAGTGAAATTGGCCTGTGACACTGAAAAAGAAACATTTGCTGGGAGTTTTGGTGTAGGATTATCTGAAATACTAAAATGCATCCTTGCATTTCCAAAGGCACAGCAATACCAGTGTCTGCTGCTATGGTGGTGTGGGAACCGGCAGGAAGTGCTGACCCTGACCACACAGCTTCTTTCTTTCTCTCGGTACTCTCCAGCCATCAGAAATGCAAAGCTGGATGCAGATGAACATACTTTCACATACTGCCCTAAATTAAAAACACTTTCATATGGATTGTAGATTATTCCTAACGGTCACTGCCAAAGAGCAAAAAAACTAATGAAGCATTTTGCAGCCTCCATCATGTATTTCAAGTACATGCTAAAATACTTGTTTTGGCAAGGAGCCACAAAAGGAGAGGGACTCAAAGTGCCCTCACTCTTACCAGTTTTCTTTTATTTATAATCAACATTTCAAGACCTACATCAAATGCACTCACAGAAAGGCTCAAGATCAGTTCTAATCAGTTAATTATCTCACTCGTGTAATAAAAAGAGTCTTTAAGAGCATGAACCAATTTCTGGGGGGTTTTCCCCCCATTCTTTTTAGAGCTGTATTTAATGTGATCTGCAGCACTAGGATGCTAGTGAGGTCATCCACTTGGTTAAAACATTTGCTTCTTCATCAGTGACCAACAGAGGGCCAGAGAGACATCACAGCAACGATACAACTGCTGCTTGTTCTGCTCTTTGTAGGAGAGAGGGTTAGCGATAGGTACTTTAAACAAAATTCAATGATGCGGTGAAAATGTCACGTAATTACATTAATTTGAAAGCTCAAAATTAAAATCCAGTTTAACCTCCACTGCAAACAACCAGTTTTAACAGAATTACCAACCAAAAGGACGTTATTCAGGGCACCACAACTTGCAAGCACAAGCCTGGGAGCTGACATAAGAAAGCCTGGGAGTATATTGGTGCTACCTTAGCAATACACACTTGCAGCATATTGGAACATAGCAAAGAACAAATTAAATTTAATAATACACATGCATGAAATAGTCTACAGTTATCGTCAGTACACAAATAGTGTAGTAAGTGTATGGTTCTAGTAAGTGGCTAGGAGTCATTCTGAGGAGAAATGCTGTAAAAGTGATATTGCATGATTTGGGTACATTAAATACAAAGGGCCTCTTATATTATTTACCATGTAGTGCAAAGCTAAATATGTCTTCTACACAAAATGAGCAAGGCAAAATATGCTTCTTGAATAAGATACCACAGATTCTAACTCTGGCTCAGTCAATGACAGGACTGCAGGAGCAGCAGCACAGCACCTCACTTTCCTGACTTGTTCTTACTTTTACCACTCCCCAATATTGAAGAAGGGACCGAGGATGTGAGGAGGAATTAAATTTAGAAATCCACAATCCACCCATTAGTTTCTGTGTTTGCTTCAAAGACTAACTCACCTCTATCCAATTTGAGCAGATCAAATACTGTAAAATACCAGACCTTTATTACTACTCTTATAACGCTATATAAATTCTACAGAAATCAGCATCTTTGTGTTGCACAAGCAGCTGCAAACAAAGTTTGTGCAAAGCAGATGTTACTATGAAATGGAAAAAGCTTCAAATAACAAAGAGAGAACACATGAAATGCTTATGCTCCCACCAGTGCTATTTCAGATGCAGGAAAGAAGTTTTTTCCCAAAGCCGTGGACGTTTTCTCATTAAAAGAGAGAGGAACGCTGCGGTGCTGTATCATTGGCTTCAAGCAAACAACTAGTCTGCTCTCAGCTTGAAAAGAATACCCTGGGTAGGATCCAGAACAAGCAGCAGCAACACCACACAGAAAAGGCCACCAGGGAAATGGCTTGTTTTCGCAAGTTCATGGGAATTTTGAGTTTTGAAACACAATCTTTCCTAGCTGCCTGAGATTGCCTCATCATAAGGGAATTGGCAATCTTTCCAACAAGAGGCTGACTCTGTCTGTGAGAAGCGTAAAGAAGCCCTAAGGACAACTGTGCTGCCTAACTTCCAGGAGATAAATGTCATTTTGGAGTGGCAGAAAACTCCCTGCTTTGGTGAGAAGAGAGCAAAAACTGGATTTTAGGGTTGCTGTGGCCTCAGTAGAGAGGTTGTCCTGAGGCTTCAAATCTCCTAGCGTGACTAGAGGACCAAACCCCCCCCCCCCCCGCTGGTGAAATGGAGATATGGACACTGGAATAAATTATTGCAGAATAAACTAGGGTGTAAATTTAGACTGGTCTCAGAATTGTGTGCTCACATTTATTCCAAGATAAACATAAGGTAGTCTATATCCTGGTTTACAGAGGGCAAAAAAAATTTCTAGTTAATGATGATGCATTTATTGCAAGCTCCACAATTGTGCAGACACAGCTGCCACAGGGCAACTAGTGTGCTATTATACGTACGTTATGAAAATAACTTTCAACAGCACTCATGATGGTTCATTTATTTAAGAAAGGATACATTTCTACCCCAAAACTGTCCACTGCATGTTTGACTAGATAATCACTCTCAATGCTTTCTAAGCCCCTCTCCAAGGATTGTAGCATACAGAGCTAAAATTATAAACAAATTGCTAGTAAAATCTGGAGTTTTTCTTGGGAGAGAAAGTAGGTGATTCATATTTCCAGTTATTTGAATTCATTGTATGGTCTAATTTTCTCCAACAGATAAGGTCCAGATTTCTAAAAAGAGTAGTATCAATCTGGCCTTCTGAAGATAAAACTTAATACACTATGTCTTGCATTTTCCACAGAAAGAAAATACTGTAATGGAAGATACGGTGAAAAGAAATATTTCTGAACAAGGAAATGACCTTTCAGAAGCATAACCCTACCTGAGTTGTGCTTTAAGTTCAGTAAACCTGGGTCGTCTACTAGGGTCGTATGCCCAGCACTTGGTCATAAGGCTGTAGAGGGTAGGAGGGCAGTTTGGAGGCATTGGGAGCCGCTCACCGTTCTCAATTCGCCCAATCACATCATTGTTCTTCACTCCCTGGAAGGGCTTTACCCCATGCATTAGGATCTCCCACATACACACACCTGAGAAACACACACAAAAAGATTTTCCTCGGTGTGAGCAAGCAACAAAACCTGTTAAAACAGTGGACAAAGCCCAGTTTTGTACAGCCAAACAATGCAATTTCTTCTAAAACATACAGCTAGGGAATCAGCTTTGACTTACCAGCTGGCAGCAGAGAGGAGTGATGT